>NC_092823.1:52689426-53019426 GCF_023375885.2 Dermacentor andersoni
GTGATAGTTGACGTGTTGGACACTTCAATATTCGCGCTGTAGGCTGTGAGGTTGACCATGCATGTTTTGTTGAGTTTGACAGTTTTGCAACGCAAAAAAAATAATACCCGAGCAGTGCTGATGTAAAATTAAATTCTGGGGTGTTACGTCCTAAAACCATGACATGATTATGAGGCACGAGCAGTGGGCGACTCAAAGTTAAGTTTGACTACATGGAGTTTTTTATCGTTCACCCAAAGCAGGGCACACGGGCGGTTCCGAATATCACTGCAGTCGAAATGCGTCCGCCGTGGTCCTGATTTGATCCCGGGACCACGTGCTTAGCAGCACAATGCCATAGCCACTAAGCAACCACGGCGAGTTCTGACGTACAACATGCAACTGTCGCAAGCTCTTTTTTCAGGCATCTTTATTCTGTAACGCTAACAATGACCTACCCCCCCCCCCCAAGAAAAAAAAAAAGAACTACTTGAAACCTTTTCTCACGTACCTTAAAGAGTTAAGCGCATTTTTTTTGCTACCAATATAAAATACATTGTTTTACATGGTGGTTGCCTAAGATAGTTGTTAGTGAATTTTGAAAGAATGTCAGCCCCTAAATAAGAGCAACATAAATTAGCCCTTCAAGATTAAGCGCATTTCTATTACCCCTTCCTGTTTCGCGCTTAGAGATATCCAGACACATTGCGTGCCAGCTGACGTTAGCCAGTTAGCTTGTTCAATGCAATATTATAATAACACTGTAGAAGGTGCAATTATAAGGCGTGCGATGTTTGGTCGCTAGAGTTCTGGCGTACGAACAGCGTAGGTATTAAAAATAGTATGGTGCAGCGTCTTTTCTAAATCTTTGAGTTTCGTTGAACAGCTTGGGTAATGCTAGCTAGGACACCCTATATATAGGTCTACTTGGGAAAGTGTAATGACTGCCATATTCCTGGCACCTTTACTTGTGAATATAATTCTGTGCTGCTGTACTCACAGGGAGTAGTACCACTGTACCTAACATCCAGTGTCAACAAGCCAATATCTTTGTTAACTAGCAGTACGGCCTTCACATCACGTGAAAGCATATCTTGTGTTAAATATGTTTAGAAGTCACCATGATGACGAAATATGAAAGCCTAATTCAGCATGGATAGGACAACGCGAAAAAGCAGGAACAAAATAGGTATACGCAAGCAGGACGGACTGCAGATTTCCAACTGTAGTTCAGAAATCCGAAATGGGTGCGTTGTAAACATACGTCTATCCGACATGTACTATCGCAATGTCTAAAAAGGTAGAATAAAAACTTAATCAGAGCTATGGATATAGCATATCTGAAGACATGAGGTTATTACACAATGTTAAGCTATTTGCAGAACGCACAAATCACGAAAACGACGATGCACAACAGCTATAATGTTCATCAGGGCAGCCGTACAAGCAATAAGAGAAATAAAATTAGAGATAGATGCCAAGAAACGGATAAGCAACTCCAAATACACGTTAGACGAAATCCCCGATGCATGAGCATGAAAGTGTAAAACTGACCAGCTACATCAAAAACGCCATTAAGTGTAATTAGAACCTAACTTAGGTACACGCTGTCAATATGACCTTACATGAGACTTCATTTATTGTATCACAAGAAATAACAGACTCAGCTAGCCTCAGTGGTTCAAGAAAGGTTCCTGACATATATAAGAGGCTCACAGAGTAAAAAAGATTTCCAGAGTGGTTAATGCAAGATTGGAGTGTGCTCCGACATATCCAGTGCTCAAATATCTCCCAACCACTGTTCTACTACAGTGTGACAATGTGCGCGGTTTCCCACGTGGCTTGCAGAACTTAAGAATGAACGGGAAAAATTGTCATCCACACGTAGGTAGCACGAAGCCGCAAAAAGAAAGCCACCTGCGTTTCTCAGAAAGAACGCTTCGCAGTCAACGAAAAACTAGCCTTGGTCGGGGAACTTAAGAATACATCTTAAAAGCTTCATGAGCTACACAGGAAGCTCAATCCCTGTTTGGCAGTAAATATTTAGTCTTTGCCAATAGCCTACGCTTTTATTTGTTAACACTAACGACAGGAGCTGCCAAAGAATGCCTGTATGCGTCAACCGGAGTACCAGAAGCCAATAAAATAAATACCTTTCAGTTAATAGTGGGAAAATACTCTACCTTTATAAGTGCTATGTCGTATCCGTTCCGGCATTTGCCGTAGTCGGGGTGCGCTTTGAAGTCTTCCACTGGAGGATAGGATCCTTTCCGCAGGTGCGTGGTATTGTAAGAGACGGAAACATCGACCGCTCGGTGATTTCTGCGAAATAACGAAAAACTAATGTGCAGGGATCATGCGCGTACATTCTTCCAATTTCAGCATGGTGGCATAACGATATTGACTATAGGGTGACATTTGTTTTCATAGAAGCTGACATATTTCGACATTTTTTTTTAAATATCGCCCTCCGGCGATATCTTTCTAGGCTCCCTTACCTCTCCTTCAAGTAACGTGAAGGAGGTAACAAAATCACTAATAATGCAAGCTACTAGCGGCATATGTTCAAGTTACAGTTGCGCCTAATTCCTATATTATTAATATTAAGACATAAGAATATAGCTCTCTTCAAGAGAATTATAAAAACAGCCTAATTGGCATTACTTCAATAGTAAACATGAAGCGGTATGCAAGAAAATTCCTGCACCGCCGATTAGGCGAATAATGATGATGGCAATTAGATTAGCCTTGATAAAATATGGCCATACACTGTATTATCGCCGGCGAAATGCGTCACGTATATTACGCGTATGCGGCCGGGCGTCTCACTGGCGCTTCCTGTGGACACACAGCAAGCTTAGTGGCGCTCCCACGAAGAGCGAGCGTGGCGCGTGATCAAATATGCATCCAGACCTGCTTGTCTGACGATAGGTGGCAAGTCTTTCGCTTTTGACGGCCCCAAAACATTGAAGAAACAGAAGAAAGTAATAATAAATCTACCCGTGCCGTGGTTGCTGCTGTTGCGCTGCGATGCATGTGGTCCCGATATCACATCCCGGCCTCGGCGGCCCCAATTCGATGGGGACGAAATACAAGAACAATCCTGTACTTACACTTAAGTGGGTGTTAAACAACCCCAGGTAGTCAAAATTAATTCGGATTCCTACACTACGCCATGCCTCATAGTCAAATTGTGGTTTAGCACGTATAATTCCACAATACTAGCTTTTTGAGAGTAAATATATTCTTGTCATAGAGGAGCGGCTCAGACGCCGTGGCGTGTATACCTGGTGACCCAAACTACTGTATAATTCCTGTGCCGTTTCTCACAAAAACCAATGATCTTCTCATACGTTTGCTGTTGCGTTACTTATTTTTCATCAATGGAAATGTATCGCAATGTATACACATCCTCCTCTACAGTGTCTACAGGAAGCCCATGCCATAGTTGCATTCAAAAATTGCTTCAGAGATCCCTAGCGCTTATGCTGTTCAGGATAAGTACCGCCCTAAGGATTGGTGGTACATATTGTTAGTCTAATGGTCGTGCTTTTGCCTTTCTGCGGCATTACATAGCGAGGCTTCTCTTCCTTAATTACGTTAGAAAGATTTTTTCAAGCTCAAGAAGGGGCGTTCAATTACCGTACGCATGAATAACCATTGCGTCGCATTGCTAAGTTTATGTAACAATATTTCTTTTTTTTTAATGATGATTGGTGAATTAAGAATTGCCGTTCGAACCGAGAGAAGGCGGATCTACAGACAAATTCATTTCTGAATAGGCATCAGGTTTAGGGCGACCATTCTCCTACAGTTGCAACTTGCGCAACTGAGGTAGATGCGACACTCAGGCTCCTGCTACATTCATCATGATAAGCAAGTGCCAACAAACAAGGCATGATCCCCAAGACACCTTGTTAGGCGGCTCTGCCGACAGTTCAAGTCGATCACATGGAATGTCTCCGTGAGAAGGTTGGAGGGGTGAGCAGGTTGCCTAAACCATGTAATTTATTCGGCGAGGCCCGTAGCGTCTCAATCTACAGCGTCTGCGTATTCAGCAAGATGCGCGGTTTGGGAACGGCACCGTCTCAAAACGCAAGCAGTCGCGAGGGAAGAATGTGCGACCGCTCCTCTTACCACCGGTACCAAAGATGATGGTGATGATGATAAATGAGTGGCACCCTTTATGAAAGGGGGAGATGCCAAATAGTCTTCTAGCCAGCTTGAGTTAATCAGGTGCGTTACACATGCTGTTCACTCTAGCATTCTTATAGACATTTTAAGCTCTTTTCTCTTCCTCAAGGCTACTCTCTCATGTACCATTGCCTATAACAGATCCGGTCACATCCATTTCTTCCCGCCTTCTTTTTTTTCAAGTACTCTAAATGTATCTCGCTTCTCTCAAGTGCTGACGGTACATGCTTCCATCCACCTTAAATCCAAGCGCTTCTGGAAATGGTGCGTTACATACAGGTCTGAGTGGTGTCCGGATTTTTGCACACCAATACATATGCCTCATCTTGTTCCGAATATTTGTTCAGGTATATCTTTATCTTTAGGCAACCAGCTCGAGCCACAAATAGCAAGGAACTGCCCTTGGCGATATTGTACAGACTTTCCCTTCTGATTGCTTCCTTTTCATTACCGTAAATAACCATCTTCTTTTTGTTTTCATTCTTTGGATCCGGTTCACTCTACCTGTTCCTTACGCTTAATATTTCAGAACGCTTGGTTGTCTATTCAAACTTTCGATTACTCTGCACTTGGTTGCCAACTTTCTTGTTCTTTTGCTACATCCTGCGTCCACGTTTTTCAGGAAATGTGGATGACTAGCGGATGACTATGGGTATGATCTGCTGTTGAATTGACGCCACGTTATTACTCCTATCTTCAATGAAGGTCATAATTCCTCATCGTACCACTGGTTGTCGGAGCCGCCACCATGCGATGGTATTGCAAAGGGAATCACCGGGAGCAATACCACTGAAACCTCCAGTAGTAATACTACAAGGAGCAGCCTTACTGCGCGATAGACTCAGAGTTATCGCTAATGGATCTGTATGCAGTCTTTAGTTAGAGCGCGCAATCTCAGATATCGGCCCGCGTGAGAGGAATTGTCGGAATAGTCGTGTTAACTCCCCAAGAAAGCCTTGGTCTTAAATAAAGAGGGTAACATCGGCGCGATTTGGCCGTCCTTTGTCTGTTGGCACTCAGTTCTCAAGAGCAGTGCTTTCCAAATTGCCTAGCTTTTTGGTTAATGTGCTGCCACGTTTTCCATCGACTTACTTACCCTGTGCCCACGCATTGCGCGGCCGTTAGTATAAACCGGGGGGATAAGATGCTGCCACCGCAGTTGTGAGTTTCGAGTCTAGAACTGGTAGGACTAAGGGTAATCATGAAGCTTGCCTTGATGTGAACCTGCAAAGTAGAATAAGGACTGATAAATTATTATCCGCTAAACTAGTGAACATAAATGCACATATTGTACGTCGAATCATGATTGGAGGTTTATTCCTCGTTGACCCTTCTAGCTTTCGTGTTCTTGCTCTGAGTGCGATTTGGCGAACACTTAAATCTATCATTTAAGATTTTCCCGAAATGTGTAACAGTCGCGATGCGTCTCTGCAGGGGTTTGCTTTCTAGTGAGTTTCCCATTTACTCATTTACGGTGGGGCACTTCTTGACTATGTTGATTATGTATTTAATACGATGGTAATTTACGAATTCATGGCAACATGACCATTTTATTGCAAGTTTGGGCCTTATACATTCCATCACACGAAAAGGCCACCTATGTCATCAAGATACCGCTGAAAGCTCGCCTTTATTTCAGTCTCCCCATACCGGTTACGCTTCACTATGCTATCTCACAGAGTAGACAAGCTAAAGTGTCTATGCTACAGAATGCTTTCGACTAAAGCTCCGCTATTTTCTCCAAATTTCGACTTAAATCACTCGATCCCTGCCTTTTTCTGGCGCCGATGCAAGTACACATACTCGATCATCCACCAGGAATGGTGGGGTGAGCAGCGGCAGCCTCCTGGAAGCAAACTGGCCTCCATAACGTCGCTGACAGTGACGACACCAGTGTCTACTCCCTAAGAAGTCAAGAATTTCCGGAGATGACTTTGAGCTTTTGTGGAGCTGTAAGGTGAAGCGAAAAACACCAAGCTCTGCTTGTCTTCAAGCATGACGTCTGTAGGGTCCACTCAACTTACCGCAATCAGTAAGACTGTTATTGTACTAGAGCTCGCTACGGACAACTTTAGGCAACAGGCAGTCCGTCTCGGTGCTCCTACAAGTCATGGCACCAAATCAAGTCACAGAATTCAGAGTCAAACCTTGAAAAAATGTGCTTGGTAGTCATGTTGCACAAGAGACTGCTCTGAGTGCTTTGAGCACACGTACAGAACGTGATGGTATCAAGGTCTGCTCGGGTATAGTGGTGAACTGGGTTTCCTGTATTGGTGTTATCTATGACGGGGACGTATGCACATCTGTAGTAGAGTTGCGGATTCCAGTGAAGCCGGTGGTTAAAGGCATCACGATAACTCACGTGTTTCCCATCGGCACTTTCCACTGTGTGAAAATAACATTCAAAGGGCACCTCTTCCCTCAGACGTCATAGTGGGTCACTTTAGACGCCCCCGTACGACCATTTACCTGATGGTCAATTCAATGCTGCAGATGTATGAAGATAGGACACGTGAGTGCCGTGTGCGCGAACACGAGAGTTTGCTCCCGCTGCGCCAAGCCCCGCGCTCCAGACGGCTGCTAAGTCATGGCTCTCAATTGCCCGAATGCCTGGGGTATCATGAGGCTTCGTTGAAGGAGTGTCGTAAGATGAATAAGGAATGGCGGGGCTGAAGCAGATGGCAAAAGACAGTTAATCTCGTCGGAAAGCAGTTGCTGCCGCTAGAAAACGAGGCGCTTGACGCCGTTTGACTTCAAAGAATGCCGGAGCCTCTGTGAGGAGTACGCCACATAACGCGACGCTTCCTCCACTGCCCTCTAGGCACCTTGCGGTGGAGTCAAAGTCTCAGGACATGAACGCACCTGAGAGTATGAGTGCTGAAGCATGACCTGTGCTGCCAAAGCTACGGCCTAGGCCATATCTACAGCTAGAGCTAAAGCGATAGCCCAAACCATAGTCGATAGCGATAGCAACTTCAAGGGGTACGAACCTTTCGGTAGAGTCGAACACTTGTACGGTTCCCGACAAGTTGCCCAAAGAGGATCAGCAAGTGGCATCGATGCTTCGGACTATTATGAACACCATTCATAGGCATGCTCTTGAGCAGGCTGCGTACTTTGTCAGGCCGAATTCCTCTGCAACTGCTGGATGCCCTTAATCTCGTTTTTGCAAGCCTTCAGTAAACACCATGGCTCGTCCAATGCGATTTGTTCGCACGGTAGTCAGGAAGGCAAGGGTTCTGCCGATGAAATGCCATGGGGCTGAAGCCCCGTGTGTGAGAGCTCCATAAATTCGTTTTTGCTAATCCCTTCCCCACACCTGTCATATGCCATCCAAATAGATCAGATTCGATCAAACTATCCGGATTCAATGTCTTTGCCTCGCCTACATGCGGTTAGTAGAGAACAGAGCATAATTGTCATCTACATTCGCACAGACTTTACATAGGTCGAACATGTTGCCAAGCCTCTTGACGAGAACCGGCACGTGGGCCTCCATGTAAAGAACAGCGTTTGCTTCCCACTTATCGGTGCCTATGTTAATCCAACAGGTGATTTGGGCTGCAAGAGCTTTAAAGACATACTCACAAAGACCACTGGTCCTGGGGTAGTTACACCTGACTTCGACGAGCATAAGAAACATTGGGGAAGCCTCAAGGCAGACGCGACAGACAAAAACTTGCATCCTTGATCTGCGATCTTGATTTGAACTTGTAAAATATTATAGCCTTACATATTCGCGAGGAGTAACATATAGTAGCTACCTCGACTTGACATTGGTACCGTGGTGGTTCATTTCGAGAGCTAAAGGGTTTACGGACACAAAGACACACGGAAGCGACCAAATGCCGAAATATTTAAAGATTAGTAGACTTGCCGAATACTCCTCTGCTGTATTTAATGCAATCTATTGGTCAACATATAAGGAACATGTGGACGATGTATGCAGATGCTATTCGCACAGTATAGAACATACCATTTCGGAGGCCATGAAGATTTTCATGCATTTGAATTCATTGTTGTCAAGGCGAACAGACTATCATAGAAAACTGG
This sequence comes from Dermacentor andersoni, assembly GCF_023375885.2. Classification (NCBI taxonomy): domain Eukaryota; kingdom Metazoa; phylum Arthropoda; class Arachnida; order Ixodida; family Ixodidae; genus Dermacentor; species Dermacentor andersoni. The sequence goes on from NC_092823.1 coordinate 52,697,653, forward strand.
GGAGTCCGCGTGCAGTTCGCGCACCGGTGGAAGGAAAATATTTGCGGTCGAAGTCTATTCTGGATTTCAAGGCTGTACGACGCATACAAAGGAAAATTCAGCGTAGCGCGGATAATCTGCAAGACAGCGCTGGAAGTCTTTGAACCATTAGCTCAGGATTCGGAAACCACTGTCGCATATATGAAGGACAGTGAGGGTTGTGCGTTCTTGCCCCATCAAAGGAATTCCTTCTCTGCATTCGGACTACCCGAACGTCGCTCGCACCTTGAGGTGGCGGAAGCTTTTTGCGCAAGGTTTGCTGGCGGTATGGTCACCATGAGTACTAGAGCTCTGAGCGTTATCCCTGAGGCACACGTACCAGAATTTTACGTGCCTTTTCACCCGAGGAACTTGAAGCTGCATTGGCAACCTGCAGGCGTTCATCACCGGAACCAAATGGCAGCACATACGCGGCCCTTAGCCACCTGAAACCAGGAGCACGTGGTGAGCGGCTCAGGTAGTACAGTTAGTACATCCATTCTTGGTACGACGGTGTCGATCCCTAACGACGGAAACTGAGCCGCTTGATCTCATTCTATAATCTGGAAAGTCCCCGCTCGACTTATCGTCCTATCGTCCGATCGTAGTGTCGAGCTGCGTAGGCAAAGAGATGTAAGTTATTATTTTTCGCTGCCTGGAATGCTACCTCGAACGCTTCAACATAATTCCTGACGCTAGGATGGGCTTTCTGCGCACGTGCTCTTTTATTGGCAACGTCATAAATTTTCTTGCATTGAAGTACAAAAAAGCCTGAAGCTCATACGAACAGGGCTATTTCTGAAAGCCAAAGGTTCATGCGATAGCTTTGCTCATGAAGCTGTTCAAAATGAATCGGATGCCATAGGAATTGGCGGTCTCAGGTTTTGGTGAATACATGACTTGCTTAACTGAGATCACTTTTTTTCTCCTCGATACAGAGGATGAGCCAACTTCGGGACAGTACATCCACCGAAAAGACTCGCGGTGGAGGGAGAGGGGGCGGAGCGTTAAGCGCGATATTGTTTGACATCTCCATCACAGCACTTAGTGAATGCTTACCGTGTATAGTTTACTTAGCTCGACACGCCGACCATATTTGCACCTGGGCCTCTACGGTGACTCGTCCTAAGGTTCGCGCTAGTCTCCAGTAGATGGTAACTATGGCACTCATGTATCTCCGAGAACAAGGCTGCAGTGTGTAGACCAATAAGTGCGTGTTAGTGGCCTTTAAATAGAAGCCACTCTCCTCATATCCGGATTCTATCAACGGCTAAACTGTGCCCTACGTTAAAAAGCAGCGCCTTCTGGCGTCGTCATTGACCGTAACCACTCATGGAGCCCCCGCTATGTTCACTTGAAGAAGAAACTTCCTGGTAGTGCCCAGGTGTTTAAATTCCTATGTGGGAAAACTTGGGGCACACCCGCGCATTCTATGTTGCACTTGTACACAGCACTGTCCTTCGGACTCCTACATTACAGTCTGCCAGTTTTATGGAACGCATGAAACAGCAACATTGGTTCTCTGGAGAGCCCACAGCGTCAAGCTCTAAGCACGTGTTTGAGTGTCTGAGTTTATTTTGACGTATATCAACATCAGCAACAATGGCCATTGCTAGAGAACGTCAAGTCATGCTGCAGCCTATTCACCCCGGCCATCACATGGCTTGCCTGCCGGCACAGCAAGTCCAAGCTGCGTTTTCGCGGCGGACCGGAGCTCACTACGAGAGATACCATCAGCTCATACACTGCCAGTGAGACCATTCCTTCGTCTCCCATTCGGTATCTTTGACAGTCTCGAACGCCCCTGCCTATTACTAACAAAGTGAATTATTCGTCAGTGGCTTTGAAGCAGATGGCACTTATTTTATTGCATGAAGTATGCTGAGACTGCCTGCATTATTATGCTAATGCTTCGACCTCGCCTACCAGCACAGCAGTCGCTTTCGTCATTTCAGCAAAACCGGCAGGATTAAATTCGAGATCCCACACATAGTGACATCTGCCGGGGCAGAACTTGCTGCCCTCCGTGCGAACGTAAACTATGCATTTTCCCAGGAAGCAGAGAAATGGGTCGTGTTTTGTGAGTGAAAAGCCACTCTTCAGCGCATCAAATCTATTCTATGTGAAAGTTCATATATGGAGATGATACATCTGAAATATGAGACAGTAACCAGCACGCCCAGGAAAAGGGGAATGATGCCATCTCTCAGTGGCTTCTATGTCATTGTGGCATTGTGTGTAGCGACCTCGCTAACAAGGCTCCTCGGTCTGCCCATGGAGGCGTTCATACTAATTCAATTACATTGCTCAAGGACTAGTGCTGCTAGAGAACTTCGTTTGCTTGGTCGCACAATGACACGACTTTTCTGGAGCTTTACAAGCTTACCTAATTGCTTCCCTACGTACCCTGTACGCTTTGATCTGACTCGAAGTGCCATTTCACCTCTACCTCGGGGATTAAACATTGCTCTGCCGCCTATGGCTTTCTGTGGCGTTTACGAGCTCGTGTTCTTTCCATCTTGGATTGCCCGACACACCAATGTGTGACCCGTTCGGTTCTGAAAAAACACCCAAACACCAGTTGCGCAATTGTGCTAATTACAACATCCGGTGCTGACCTTTACATACCGCACTAGCAGACTCGACTTTAGCAGAGCATTCTCTGATAAAAAAGAAAGCATTAAGTGGTGCTTCCCTGAACGGCAACTGCCCAAGATAGCTGTAGCTATAAATAGTGGTCGTTGTCATTCTGAATGGAATACGCGTGGCAGTGATGTGAGTGGGGGTTATGCTGATGTAATATGCATTATTTATTCACGTGTGATGAGCACATGCAGAGAAAAGCACATATTTACATTGCTGAATAAGTACATTCCGCACTGGGCTGACAGCTTTATAATGCTACGCATACCGTCGACAGTTCTCGTTCACAGAAGTTCCGTTTAATTTATTCCAACGGAATTTATTCCAACGCTTAATTTAGGCCAACGAACGTGTTAATGCATTCACAGGCAGCGGAATTCTACCGGATGTACGTTAATGCATAATTCCTGGACCTGTGGTGCATAATCCCGCTTTGGGCTCCATTTAGCCACATTCCGTCCTCACTGTTCCGGTGTTAACCCTGGCGTGCCATACAAATAGCTATACGCCTCTTACTATAGGCTTAGGCATTTCTGGCCTAGGTTTGACGACTCCTTTCTACGTTTAGCGCATGGGGGAGAGGGAAAGAAAACGGGCTCGTAGAATGTTTCGCGCCAGGCGCTATTTTTATAGCGGGATATGGTTCGTATTTTACTGTACTCCGGATGGCAGCTATTGAGCGTGCATACAATCGGCTCAAACTGCGCATTCTCGCCCTGTATTATGAAAGGGGTTTTCTGGCTTCGTATAAAATTTTTAGATCGACTCGCCGAATAATGTGACGCAATAAATTGTTGACCTGTGGATGGCGCAAAAAGCCACCAAGGCGCTACTGCAGTTTTGAGGAACTCAGCGTCAATCACTGATTGTTGTACTGCAGTGGGCCCGCTGGGTGCGCCCCGTGCACACAACTGACTTGTCTCTTTTCCTTTCTCTTTCTCTCCCTCTTTGCCTCTTTCTATTCCCCTTTGCCCTTACCCCTAGCGTAGGGTAACAAAGCGGATGTTCGCCTCATTACTCTCCCTGCGTTTCCTCTCTTTGTTTTATGTATCTCTCTTACAGAGTAGCATCACTCATTGCGTAGGGTCACGGGGTCTTACTTAACCTTGTGATTGAGCACCTCTACAGCACATACAAAACCTTGTTCTTCGTATCAATACATTCTTTGACATAATGCACGATTCAGTCCAATTAAAAAGAAAAGCTGGGTTAACTATTACCCACTTTTGATCTTACCACATGTATTCTCGCTATTATAGTCTTTTACATATGTAACCCTAAATATACGCAAGATCGAGATTTCTCTCTGCTGTGATCGTTTCGCGCTACCTTTACTGTATCGCTGAAACTAATATGTCGTTTATTATTTATTGGAATCACATAAATAATGAAAATCATTGAAGATTTTCTGCTCTTTATAACTTGTTAATGCCCATAACTCATTCAACTATGTGCGACAGACTATCAGATTTGATAGGGATAGGCGGGCTAGTTGGTGGACGATATTGGAATGCATCTTGTAACCGCACAAAAACAAGGGACAAGGGCGCTTGTCTTGTGTGTTAATTCTTTGTCCCTTGTTTTTGTGCGGTTACGTGATGCATTATAATATCAGATTTCCTGCTTTAAAGCTGTGGAGCTAGCTCCTCGTCGATATGAAACCTGTGTCGTCTCCATCGTTCTTCCAGTGTTGCCTGTAGAGATACGCAATATATAGGTATTGTGTTCTCAAGCAACCGTTCTTTGTATTAGATTTTTCCAAATCGCGTAGTCACTTACTCAGCTAGTATGATGTAGTAAACAGTTGTAGCTACTAGAAGCGTTCGTATACAAATTTACTCCTTTGTTTCACGTGATTAATGCCAAGAGGTCCCATTTAAGGATCTTACTCTAGAGTCTGCTTCTATATTATTCTGCTATGTATGTATGTTGTAAAGAGAAAAGCTACAGCTCTAATAAAACAGTGTTAACCTCGAGTAAGTTCATAGATTTAAAGAAGGGCCACTACGTTATTCTCTATTGCAGTAAAGGGCGAGGAAGGAATTAATAAGCTTACCATCCAAGGCTGGTAAATTCGGCCAATTTTCTTGCCATTGTATATCCTGCCGATAGGTCTTGTGACACCGCAACCTGGAAACATGCGTTAATAAGTCTTTAAAAATGAAAGGACGCTGCATAAATGTACTCGCTAATAGAAACCGACCAGTTTTCGGCGTAACCTACACGCAAAAAGAAAAAGGCTGTGAAGAATTTTGACACTGGGGAAAGGTACTTTTCCAAACTGTGAAGTTTAACGAAAGCATCACTTAATACCTCCTGCAAAAATATTTCAACATCCAAAGGTCATTGCGCCTGCTCAATCCTGGACTTTCTAGATTATTGAGTACTGCCCATTAGCAACTGTGCCTTGTAATGCCGTCATTACACCATTGTCTACATTTCAGAATCATATCGCAATGTCGTCGTACTGTCGTCGTCATCATGCCATCTTCCATCTACATGATTGTTTTTGTCCTGGTGTCATCGTCATACAGTAGTCAACATGACGTCATGCGCATTTTAAGCATTGGCATGCGAAGGTCAAAGAAAAGTTGGCCTATGCCGGGAAGAGTGCATGTCGCATACAGCCGAAACAACCGAAGCCTCCCAATTACAACTACAGATTCCAAATCATGGTGACTATAATATAGTGTGTGTCACCAGGTCGTTTATATGATGATTGTTATTATCTTAAACAGTCATCCTTAGATGGTTTCTTCACGAATTTCTTCAGGTAAATATTAACGATTTTAATAGCTCAACAAAATTTATACCATAGTCTGACGACTGAAAGTTTTATTTTCTGGTCTACGCTTCTTCATCATCATCAGCCTGGTTACGCCCACTGCAGGGCAAAGGCCTCTCCCATAGTTATCTAACAACCCCGGTCATGTACTAATTGTGGCCATGTCGTCCCTGCAAACTTCTTAATCTCATCCGCCCACCTAACTTTCTGCCGCCCTCTGCTACGCCTCCCTTCCCTTGGAATCCAGTCCGTAACCCTTAATGACCATCGGTTATCTTCCCTCCTCATTACATGTCCTGCCCATGCCCATTTCGTTTTCTTGATTTCAACTAAGATGTCATTAACTCGCGTTTGTTCCCTCACCCAATCTGCTCTTTTCTTATCCCTTAACGTTACACCTATCATTCTTCTTTCCATAGCTCGTTGCGTCGTCCTCAATTTGAGTAGAACCCTTTTCGTAAGCCTCCAGGTTTCTGCCCCGTAGGTGAGTACTGGTAAGACACAGCTATTATACACTTTTCTCTGTAGGGATAACTCTTCTTCTTTGCCTCTCCAAGTCAGTGAGCATGAATTGGAATTGGTCCCCGGAGTTACTCAGCAAGGCAATATCATCAGCGAATCGGAAGTTACTAAGGTATTCTCCATTAACTTTTATCCCCAACTCTTCCCATTCGAGGTCTCTGAATACCTCCTGTAAGCACGCTGTGAATAGCATTGGCGAGATCGTATCTCCCTGCCTGACGCCTTTCTTCATTGGAATTTTGTTGCTTTCTTTATGGAGGACTACGGTGGCTGTGGAGCCGGTATAGATATCTTTCAGTATTTTTACATAAGGCTCGTCTACACCCTGGTTCCGTAATGCCTCCATGACTGCTGAGGTTTCGACAGAATCAAACGCTTTCTCGTAATCAATGAAAGCTATATATAAGGGTTGGTTATATTCCGCACATTTCTCTATCACCTGATTGATAGTGTGAATATGGTCTATTGTTGAGTAGCCTTTACGGAATCCTGCCTGGTCCTTTGCTTGACAGAAGTCTAAGGTGTTCCTGATTCTATTTGCGATTGCCTTAGTAAATAGTTTGTAGGCAACTGACAGTAAGCTGATCGGTCTATAATTTTTGAAGTCTTTGGCGTGCCCTTTCTTATGGATTAGGATTATGTTAGCGTTCTTCCAAGATTCCGGTACGCTCGAGGTCATGAGGCATTGGGTATCCAGGGTGGCCAGTTTCTCTAGAACAATCTGTCCACCATCCTTCAACAACTCTGCTGTTACCTGATCCTCCCCAGCTGCTTTCCCCCTTTGCATATCTCCCAAGGCTTTCGTTACTTCTTCCGGCGTTACCTGTGGGATTTCGAATTCCTCTAGACTATTTTCTCCTCCATTATCGTCGTGGGTGCCACTGGTACTGTATAAATCTCTATAGAACCCCTCAGCCACTTGAACTATCTCATCCATATTAGTAATGATATCGCCGGTTTGTCTCTTAACGCATACATCTGATTCTTGCCAATTCCTAGTTTCTTTTTCACTGCTTTTAGGCTTCCTCCGTTCCTGAGAGCATGGTCAATTCTATACATATTATACTTCCTTATGTCAGCTGTCTTACGCTTATTGATTAACTTCGAAAGTTCTGCCAGTTCTATTCTAGCTGTAGGGTTAGAGGGTTTCATACACTGGCGTTTCTTGATCGGATCTTTCGTCTCCTGCGATAGTTTACTGGTATCCTGCCTAACGGAGTTACCACCGACTTCCATTGCACACTCCTTAATGATGCCCACAAGATTGTCGCTCATTGCTTCAACACTGACGTCCTCTTCCTGAGTTAAAGCCGATTACCTGTTCTGTAGCTTGATCTGGAATTCCTCTATTTTCCCTCTTACCGCTAACTCATTGATCGGCTTCTTACGTACCAGTTTCTTCCGTTCCCTCCTCAAGTCTGGGCTAATTCGACTTCCTATCATCCTGTGGTCACTGCAGCGCACCTTCCCGAGCACGTCCACATCTTGCATGATGCCAGGGTTAGCGCAGAGTATGAAGTCTATTTCATTTCTAGTCTCGCCGTTCGGGCTCCTCCACGTCCATTTTCGGCTCTCCCGCTTGCGGAAGAAGGTATTCATTATCCGCATATTATTCTGTTCCGCAAACTCTACCAATAACTCTCCCCTGCTATTCCTGGTGCCTACGCCATATTCCCCCACTGCCTTGTCTCCAGCCTGCTTCTTACCTACCTTGGCATTAAAGTCGCCCATTAGTATAGTGTATTTTATTTTCACTCTAACCATCGCCGATTCCACGTCTACGCTTACATGAACATTAAAGAAAATCTTGGAGACTTATCGCACGCACAAGCAAATGGCTTGTATATCGAGCAACTTCGGAGATGAGAGAAAGTGTTTCGTAAATGCATTCTTTTGTTTTATGCTCCAAAATCGCGATTTGGTTATAAGGCATGAAGCAGGTGGGGGGAGGGACTCCAGAATCAGTTTGGCCACCCGGTGTTCGTAGCATGCACCCAATCCATTTATACACCAGTGTTCTTGCATTGCCCTACCAAGAAAATGAGGCCACAAAGGCCAACATTTGTTACCGAGACTATGTGCTGAGCCGAGTGATGCCGAAGCCAGTATAAGCAACCACAATGGTTAAATCACTACGCCCACTTGTATGTGTATTTGGCGAGTTCTTCACTAGTGTACCGACGGCCCGACCGAGTTGCCCAGCCGAAAGAAGGATGTGTACCTAGACCACGTATTGCACATGTACATCGGGGTGGGGGGAGGGGGCATACCCGACAACCTCAAGTAGATTATTTGCAGCAATATGTCACAGGTGTGTAGGGTGCAGAAATCGTTTTAATTGCGTTTCGGAGATTTATCACATTGGCTTTCGCATGTGCACATTTTTTACATAGCGGTCATGTCCAAACCACCACATTCAGAGGTTCACGTACGAAAATGCAAGGACTTCAATACTACTGCAATGAGCAATGAGTGAATTTCGATGAAGGGTAGGGCAGGAAATTTGAGAAACCAGATATACTAATTGGAAGTTAGTTCACAACTGCCTGACAAAAATTGTTGTCGCCGTCGTTCTTATCGGGGCTTTGTCGTGTTCTTAACTGTCAGAGTATAGCTAGCATTGTTAACGCATTACAAGTAATGAACTCCGAATGTATGCATTCTTGATGTTGCGATTTCTAGATTACAACTGCAGAACGATGAAGCATGCTGCTTTAGCAGGTGCACTCATACGAATGTACACGACAGAGTAGTCGCGCTATATCCTTTTAAAAAAATAAACCACTCGCATTGACTGTGCAAGGGCAATTGAAGTGTAAACAAAATGAAGCCTAAACCTTAGAAGACAATGAAGGCAACACATTCAAAAGGTTGAACAATTGTATTGAAACACTGTACCTTAATTGACTGATGCGTCATTGAGGGGACTGACATACTGGAGCATTGCGACGCAATACAGGTATACATGTTCTAGGCAACTATCACGATTAGGCAGCAAAAATATAAATTCTGATATTAGGCAAACCGAGCAGTTTTCGAGCAAGTTCTTTATCCCACTTCTTATATCCGTGCGTTCACTGTGTGTTCCGAACATGATAGGCTTTTTCTAAAGGCGTACAATTCATCATATGGGGTCTTCAAATGTGCTCCCTTTGACGTGCGCACGTCAGTATTACGTAAGCGCATTGAAGTTTGCGCGGCCGCCTGAGATATAAAACGCATAGTGGCGTATTCTATATTGTGAAGTAAAAGGCCCGGCTCTCTATATCGACGAAATAAATAACGGGCCCCAGACACCATTTCAACAATCACGCTATATTGTACACTATTGTTTCCAGAGTTCACATATTGAGAGGCTAAAATTCAATCGAGTGTGTGGTCTTATTTTACAAGACCATGGACACACATGCAAATAATTTTGGGAACTCAACAATAGCTCGCGTCTACGGAATCCGCAACAGTCACGAATTTTCAAGAACGGCTGTGTGATTTCTTTATATGTGTTGCTAACGGTTAAGAAGATAATGTTCTCTGGTGTTTGTAACTATGAAAAAAGAACAGAATGCTTGCAATCACAAAATATAGCATACCCGTAGAAAGGAAACCTATAGCGCCATGGCCTACCTACCCAGTCACCTTGAGGCACAAATTTTAGTACAATGCTTGGCCCCTGTTGCACATGCTCAGAGGCCGAAGGACACATACCTTATGGGACATACCCGGTGGCACCAGCGCACATAACCAGTAGTCCCAGCGTACGTTTCTCGTGCACATACCCAGTCACCTTGTGGCACAAAAGTTACTACCATGCTTCGCCCCTGTAGCACATGCCTAGAGGCCGAATGGCACATACCCTGTTGGACAGACCCCGTGAAACTAGTGCAAATGCACCGTAGGCCCAGCGGCACGTAATTATGGACTGCAATGTCACCGGCATCGGTCCAATAAAAAACGACGAGGTACACTTCTCCCTCCCCCCCCCCATCCGCCCTTCCCAAAAGAAACCAGGCTGCACTCAGAGAGGGGCACAAACATAGTGGCATTTAACCATTAGCGCCATTGCACGCACCCAGTGCAAATACACAATGGTACACACTCAATGGCCCTAGTAAATCAAACATCATGTGGCACATAACCACCGACCCCATGGCTAATACCCTGCGAGGATGACCAGTCTCTCCTCTGGCTTGTAATCTTATAGTGGTGTATCAGCGGCAACAGCCATTATGAAAGGCGAGATGGGCAGCACGATCACAGAAATTCACCGACTTAAAGGGCGTGGCACAAAGTAAACCCGCCCGCTTTGAAGAAAGTGGTTGATGTCGGGGAACAATGCTCAGAATTGCAATACGACATGCGACCAGGCCTCCGACATATAGCATAACGATGATAGTAAGTATACTAATAAACAACTAGGGACCTCACATCGCTTGAACATATTGTTGCTTTACTTTTCTACATTGCTTGCGGTCAATATTCATAAAAATTTTTTTAGAAATTTTGTTTCGCTGACAATAAAGAGAATATGGTGTATCTAAGGAAGAACATTAGTTTTCATTTTAAACACAAATTGACCGACACCAGCTATACACTGGCTGCGGACTATATTCTGTAATATATTGTAATTGTGATGAAAATTTAACGATTACCTGGGCTGTTGATTTCATCAGCCAGACCCTGAAAAGAAGACAGCATTTTTAATGCCTTTGAAAAACGTGTCATATGTGCAAACGCAGAAGCAAAGGAGGCTTACCAGTATACAAGCGGCGACAAAGTTTTTTTTTTTTTTGCAGCTATCAGTGACCACAGAAAGACATGTGTTGAGAACAGCAAAGAAGTAGCATGCGCAAAACAGAAATAACAACCAGGTGCGCCGATTGAGCGCGCGTGGCACCGGAGTTCTTCGACTTCTTGCTGGAAAAACGGCAGCGTAAGACGCACTGCTTTCGGCTCTTCCGCTCTGCCCGACAATGAGTTCCTCAGACTTTACAACGCAGAAATGCGGCACCGTCACAGACATAAGAGGCTTCCTGAAGAGCCCTTAGAACTATAAGATATCTCAACACTAGTGTTGTATACTACTGAGGTTATGTTCTCAATAATGCAGCACATCAGGTGCTTTTTTAAATATTAGGAGCTGTGATTTAACCGACGGGGTTGTTATCATACCAACGTATGCCTCACTCTTTATTATTGCTGCCGACCGGTGCTCGATAAAAAATACATCAAGCGTGACAAAACCCCAAAGAAATATTACAGAAAAAGGACAGTAAGCGACCATTTAAAGGTGAAAAAACGGTGAGATGTGGGGACCACAGCGTACGCGATAAGTTTAAGACACGCCAAAATTTCAACACTGTGGCTACGCCATCGTTCATTAATATAAAAATGTCAACTCTTAGTTGCTGCGATGTATATATATATATATATATATATATATATATATATATATAGAGAGAGAGAGAGAGAGAGAGAGAATTAGCACTGTGTAAATCTACAGACATTTCCAGCCCCCATTTAAAGTCTTGTCGTGCATCACTGACCGAAGACCTTTCGTATGACAAGGGTTTAAAATTATGTGGTGGTAGCTGTCAATAATGATCGAGGCACCTTGGCGACGACAAAAAGACGTCGATGACCGCAATGTAGGTCATCAGTATGCAGAAAAGATGGCCGCGCGATGAAAATCCCAGTGTCGAGAACGTAACTGCTGTTGCGCTAAAGCGGTTATGAATATGATTTTAGGAAAAATAACGACATTACCTGAGAGGTGACTATGCTGACACAGATTAGCAAAGCTGGCGTCCGCATCTTGAATGGTAACGCAGTGAGATCTGCGGCTATGCGAATATGTCTTGATTCCTAAGGAGACTGTTAAGTTGGAGTTAAATATTTCCAATGCATCGGTGGGTTCTCTCGTGATATTGCGAGGGGCTTAGAAGGCGCTATAAGTACCTGAAGGTGATATCAAAGCAGGCTCAGTGCGTTCGCTCGCAGTAATGCAAGTGCCTCAGAAAGCGGTATATGTACATGAAGGGGATATGAAAGTATATCTGGAGGTCTACATTAATAAAAAAAAATGCTTTAGTAGGTAAAATCTAGTTAGCCACAATTTACGTCAACATTTTGCACGTTCGGCTCGCGGTCACCTTTATAAAACCTTGATAGATATATGACGGACGTTCACAGAAACGTCGCGCAATCATTCAAGGGAAGCGGCTATTCAGTACCCCTGTTTAGCTTCACAGTAATAAAGAGCGCAGCTGAATCTAGCGATTTCGTGTCTGTAAAAAAAAAAAATATCGGTAACCTCCGTGGCTTCTATACAAATAGAACATGTGGCTGTAAGGCTAAGAGAGCTTTGTGCTGAGCGGTTGGGGTAGCTTTGTGTTCGAAGAACTTATATGGCTCAGAAGAAACTTCCAGCTCTTTAGTAACGTTGCTTTTTTCGATACCGACAAATTCTACAGTTTGTTGCGCACCGGCCATGTACCACAGACAGGTACTGAGGTTCTCAGGCGATGACCTAATTCACGATTTCAAAAGCTAGCTACCGCGGAATGAAACAACCAGCAATGAATGTCCTGCTTGATTGATTTCAAGACCACAAAGTAGGCGAATGAAGAAAAAGCTTTCCATTCGGCAAACAGCACTGAACGCTGATCTCGTGTAAGACAGTCGATAGCAAATATGCATAAAAAGGTGCCCAACAAAAGCATACATATGCCGAGATATGGTCGTATTGGGAAATCTTGAGCATCAGAGTTCGTGCACACTCATAATCTCTGTTGGTAATATTTTACACGCTAATCGAGTGGGGCTAGTGATCTGAACACTTTTGTACGTGAACACATTTCAAGTTCCGTGATTTGAGGGGCTTGAGTTTGAGGCAGGAGAAGGCCAATTTTGATTCGCCCTGTGCGCTGAGGTGATGAAATAAAGAGATGCGTCAGCAGCTAAACAGCTACATCAATACGACCAATTGTATAGTATATTTGTGAGGAATATACATGACGTAGGAAGGAAAGAAAATGTGTTGTTGGGCGATTTGACTAGATATTTATTAAACACGGAGCAAACGAAAGGAAACAAAGCCAGGGGAACTGCACTGTTTTTATTTTTTATTTTATTTTATTTATACATACTGCAGCGCAATTTGCGCTATAGCAGGAGTGGGTTAAGGAAAGGTACAGAAAATATATTGGAGTGTACAGCGGTAAACACAAGTTAACACTTCTAGAAAAGAGCACTGATGAAAGGAAAATACACAAATAAACACGAGTGAACACTTTTACAAAAGAGGCACTGATGAAAGAAAAATACACAAGAAGTTAGAAGTTGTTAAACTTTTATTTCAGCAGCGCTTGTGCTCTTCTCTGATTCTTCAGTTTTTATCGATTTTTTTCATTCTTTTATTTTATAAACAGATTGTTGTCCCGATGTTTCTGTGTTTTATGCACATGAATTATGTCGCACCAACGGACTGAAACAGAAGTACCCCTAAGATTGGAAAACAATATGATGCTACAGGCGCGATCTTTAATGAATAAGTAACCAAAGAAATGCATCTATACATATATGCTTCCGGCGGGATAGGCGATTGTTCCTACCCTTAGAATTTTAGTTGGCTCTAGTGTGTGAAAATGTTTTGACGTAAATAATCATAAAATTAGCGTCACCAAAACGAAATGTATAGTGTAGAGACCAAGAATCAAAGAAGTATAGGGTATATTTCAACATTTATAAGGAGAGGCAGCTGTAAAGCCGGTTAGGAGCATAAAAATTTGGGAGTAACAATATCGTCGTAAAACATGAGTTGAAATTACCCTATGAATAATATTCCTCCAAAACTTGGCCTAAGTTGTTATCATTATACGTCGGTGTAACACATCACTGACATGCAGAACTCCTATTCATAGTTCTTTATTCAAATGCTACCTTTTTACTGCATCTCAGTGTGCAGCTTCCCGACACTTGTAAACATGCGAAAAATATTTGTTCTTCAAAAAGAAGTCGATAGGAACATCGTTTATTGCTTCGAATGACGGTAGTATGCCTTACCTGTCCCTAAAAACAGACGTACTACCTATGCGTAGCTTATACTAGTAGGAGCTAACTGTACCCTGTAAAGAAGAATTAAAGGAGCATCACATATTTTGCGCGACCTCGCGAGGTTTCAACACAGTGTAATGACGCATTCCAATCGAAATAAAGACATTTGGAATGTGTTTACCGCGAAAAGGAATTAATCAAAAGAAAAACCTAATATACACTGCCTACACTACTGAATGAACCCAGCAGAACCGGCACTGATATTTTGAGAACTACAGAACTAAAGGCTCGATTTTCTTTTTATCGATCTAAATAAATCGTTTTCATTTGTGCAGGGACCAATCGCCACGTTACTTGTACCTCCTTCTACGCACGCAAGTTGTGTCAATCTACACAATTTGTTACTGTTCTTTTAAAGATCTGATTGACGTGCTGGTACATTTAGTAAAGTGTCTCACGTAATCTTCAATTGTCAATGCCATTGTATTGAGGGAGCTGTGGGCTTTCGTCAAGCTGTGATTAGGGACAGCTTATACACACAGCCCACCATAACTTTTTCCACGGAAGGAAAATTATATTGCACTGTATTGTATGTTGTGCATAGTCGGCGGAAATTTGACGACCTCGAAGTAGCGTGCACTTCGCACTTCGCTTTGAACACTGTGAGCATCTTACAATGAACACTGCTTGTTCAGCAAGAACAAGCAGTGTTCACTGCGGCACGAGCAGCCGGGTGCACCTGCCAGCAGTAGACGCTCACGAGACCACCCCGCTTGACTGCTCGACTGGCTAAAAAGGCGGAAGCGTTGAACAGGGCCTCGATAGCACCGAGTTCTACTAAGGTCGAATAGCGAATATAAGTTACGGGCACAGCTTCGCTCCTTAACAAGTAGCTTCGTTTTTATTGACCATGTTGCTCAAGGTAGCAACAATTCTGCGGGAGGTGCTGGATAGAATTCGGAGCCCCACGAACCCAAGACAGTGCCTCCCCGACAGCTGGATAGTCAATACTTTCGAAATGACATTAGTGCACCAGTGGCCTAGCCGGCATTTTTTGTAATTCGCCTCAGTTCGGACCTCTACTCTTCACGCCAAGGGAAGCTCAAATTTTTGATGCAACAACGGTTAGTGTGAGTTGCGCAGTGGCGCCAGGGGTATTGGCCATAAGGCGATCTTGCATGCCCGAAAACATTTGCTGGCGACTCGTTCGAAGATGCCTTGAACTTTATGGGTCACTTTAAGGGAGTGTGAAGCTTCAAGGAAAAGGATGATAGAGAAGCTCGGTATACTTCACGTTAAAGGACTGCGCCGAACGTGATAAGAAAACAACAAATATTCTCTGCCTTCTTGGGAGGGACTTCGACGGCTACTGGCTACCTAAGCCAACACTAGTGGAAGATAAACGGCGCTAACGACTTTTGAAGCATTCAACCTGCGCACAAACGAGATTATGGCAGTGTTACATCGAGCTCACGTCCCACTTGTTAAACTATGCTAGTCTCAACAGGAGTAAAAATCAGAAAGCGTTGGGGTAAGCAAAGAATATTCTAGAGTTTTGTTTCCTACCCACCGCGCACAGTCGCCCAGATCAAATCAAGGAGACTGACTAATTAAAAGGCACTAGAGAAGTGGGCTTGGCAATACAACCATTGTGTAAGCTACACATATCTAAATATCCCTCGAGTCGACATCTAAACCCTGCGGAAGTTCGAAAAGCGACTCCTTAGGCCAACCGGCAGTAACTTATAGTTAATACAAGCTCCAACCTCGGCGTCTGTCGTAGACGTCGTCCTGGACGAAATGGCACAAGTCAAACGGGATCCGCAGTGTGAGCCACAACCTATACGACTAATCCAAACAGCCCCCGAGGTGCTTGGGCGAGCTCTGGTACAATGCACCAATGGTAACGATGCCTGCCATTCGCAACGTGTGCTACACTTCGTCGGTGCAAATGCCCCAGAAAAAATATCTGCCGTGACCACGTGCACCGGATTTTATATTTTGCCGGCGGTGATTCGGGTCATCTGGGTACCATGTGTCCGATCGTGAACCTGGCTCAAAGCAGTTTCCCCTGAATGTGTTGTGTCCCCAAACAGCGATCCATCAATGGAGATTGAAAAATCATTGTCCACGCACCAAAGCCTCGGCATTCCTCGCCAGCACACCAATCACGGTCACCGTCGCCTATGCGTTACTAATTACGCTGACTACGTCCCTCTTGAAGACTGCCAGGCGAGAGGCTGCTGACAAACACAGCTGTGGAGATTCGCCACGGCGCTTATTGTGGGACGACCAGACATTGCTGTTAAGCAAGTGCTGCACAAGAATACTAAATCAGATTTGCGAATACTCATTACAGCATTCGAATGCATGCCTTTGTCACCAGCAGTGCGGAGTATTTGGCACGAGAAGCAATGAAATGGCAATTAAACTAAAGAACGTTTTGATGCAGTATTTGCCACGAGCACGCACAGCAAGTAGTCATGTTATTACAACTCTCGGCAGAAACACCCCGAAGGTTCAAATCATATGTTTAACTAACGTTGGTGACCTTGTTATCGTGCCAGAATTTTCCAGAGGGCGTATACTAGGAATATATTCTCTGCAAGCGAGCCACGCCATAATATACTTTCGTAGGTTATAACTAGGCTTTAAATGCCAGTGAATCAGAGAAGGGACGTCTTGCTGCATTGGAAGCTATCGATGCTGAAATATTTGGGCCGCGACGCTGCAGTGCAGCGGTTTCTGTATTTAATACGCCATTTTACAGAGCGAAGGAATAGGGCATGGTAGCACAGGACTCAACTGTAACAAACGCATTGTCATGGTTCGGGATCTTGTTTACCGACACGATAGGCATGCTTATGTCCTACTTACAGATATCGGAAATCAATCGCAACACATGGTACAAGGAAAAACTATTCCTAGTTTGGATAGTTCTGTGTTGCGAGCAAATTGGGCCATCTATTGAGTGTAAGCTGTTGTGCCAGCAACGCGCGATGTCTCTGCCTTCATTGCAGTTGATTCAAAAGATATGGATATATGTTACCACCAAAGGTATTTCTGAGTGATTCGACTGTTCTTCCAATGTGCGGCCCAGTTCCATCGCAAAAAACAAAATTAAAGTGAATGGCGCCTCAAGTCAGGTATTCCAGCATCCGTGTCAGATCTCGCAGAAAATATAGAGATAATATTCAGAATCAGTTTCAGTAAATGGTCCCTGACGATCTCCTTCAACCTTCAAACAGCCCATCTTCCTCTCCTTTAGCACTAGTTACAGAGAAGGATAACACGTTTTGCTTCTGTGTCGACGATCGGAAATTGAAGAGCGTGACTAAGAACACATGCGCCTTGTGACTGCGGTTACTGTTAGAGGCTATCCGTTCAGCAGACTGCAAAATTGTGTGGATAAATGACAACTCGGCTTTCAGAAACTTCGCTACCTCGTGCCCGTCATCAGCCCTGATGGTGTTTCTCTAGACCCCGAAAAGACAGCAGCTGTTGCGAATTTCTGGACTATCAGGGAAAAGGTCAGTACGATCCTTTTCGGGATCGTGCGTGTAACAAACATAATTTACTGAAGCATTTACTGTGCGGGCAGAGTGTTCGTTTGTTACGCGCTTCCTGCGATGCTTCTTCAGCCGCATGAATGCTTCCCAATATAAATCCTAGTGGACTACGCGTACTGATGAACAAGAGGTGCTCGCAGTTGCCTATATCGACCCCTCTGTTGAATATTAACTAATGACACCACCACGTCACGTAAGGGGAACTCTGTTCGCACTCTTTGGGAAGACGAGAAACAATTCCTCCATGTAACGGGTGAACCAGGTGCTGGCCGGAGTCGATCTTTTGCCCCTTCCTTGACTAGAGCTCGAGCAAGCCCAATTCCTTCTGATGTGGCCGATAGAACGCACAAGAACGAAGGAGTCTTTCTGTGAAGAAGCGCAATTCACTATAAGATCAGGACGCTGGCCGTAGTACAAGCGATTGTACGAGACAACGGCCACATGACGACCTTCGTATGACGACGCTTGAGTGGCGACGACGGTATGACGATGACGGCACGATGATTACTGTGTAATGACGATGGTGTGATGATGAATCCATGAATTATCATGATATGACGAAGCTGGAGTGATGAAGACAGTATGATGAAGGCATGATTGTAACAGGATACACACCAAAGGGAGCGTAGACTTAATCATGACTGTCGTAGATTTTTCTCATTGGAGTGGAACCTATCGAACGAAATGCGGTGCAGTCAGTTAAGCTAAAATGCGATGAATTTTAAATTTATGTCGAAGGTTGGCTGGCAAAGAAAAAAATTGATTTAGGCCAAAAGTGACAAAAATATTGAAGAAAAAAAAAACAATCCGAATTACAACTGTGTACCTCAGCAATAAAAATTACTTCACAATAATGTAAACTGCACGGTGTTCACGTGTGCACGGTGTTCACGCTCACGGTGTTCAAAGTGAAGTATGAAGTGCGCGCCGCTTCTAAGTGGCCAGTTATTCGCGACTGTACAAAACATATCATATAGAATATAATGCAATATGATTTCGTTTCCATGGAAAAAGATGTAGTAGGCTGTGTATATAAGCTATCTCTAAGCACAGCTCGACAGAAGCCCACAGCTTCCTGAGTACAATAGTACTGAAGATAGAAGATTGCGCGAGACACTTTACTAAATGTAACAAATATCAATTCGATCTTGAAAAAAAGTAACAAAATGTGTGGATTGACACAACTCGCATGCATAGAAGGAAATACAAGTAACGCGGCGATTGGTCTCTGCACAAATGCAAACGATTTATTTACATAGGTAAAAAATTACCGACGATTACGTTACTTCCTAATGCGAAATTTGAGCGCAGCAAATAAGCTGTTTCACCTTTTCGATAGATTGAGGCAAAGAAATCGAGCAACACATGTATGCGCTATCACAGAATTTTTTTTTTATTTTTCACACGTATTCCTTAACAAAGACTCCACTAACAGTTCTTGACAGTCATGAAGGAAGCTTCGTGGTCGGAGAAATAGACTGATATATGTTCGACTTGGTACACCAATGCTTGATTCTCAAAGACGAGATCTATACAAGTGCCTCGCGAGGTTGTCACAGCCGTGGGACGCGTTACGAGCGAGAGGAACGGGATGTTCTCCCGCATAAGTGTTAGGAAATTGCTGTTTGTCTTTATGCCAACATTAAAGTCCCCCACTACTAACATCGGTGTGGATCGATGGACGGTTAATGCGAGTTGCAGGAAGTGCACGACGTCTTTCGTGAGTGCGGTAGGGGCGAAGTAGGCAGCGAACGGTAGAGTCTTCTCTGCGACGGCGATGAGCTTCTGCTTCAGCCTCGCTTACCGCTGGTTGCTCTCGACGGTGGCGATGAGCCTCCGCTTCGGCGGTGCGAACGGCAGGGTCTTCTCGGCGGCGGCGATGAGCTTCTGCTTCAGCCTCGCTTACTGCTGGTTGCTCTCGACGGCGGCGATGAGCCTCCGCTTCGGCGGCGCGAACTGCAGGGTCTTCTCGGCGGCGGCGATGAGCTTCTGCTTCAGCCTCGCTTACTGCTGGTTGCTCTCGACGGCGGCGATGAGCCTCCGCTTCGGCGGCGCGAACGGCAGGGTCTTCTCGGCGGCGGCGCTTAGCCTCTGCTTCGGCGACGCGTACTCCTGGATCATCTCGACGGCGGCGACGGTAAGCTTCTGCTTCGGCGGCACGCACCTCTGGATTCTGACGGCGACGGCGCTAGGCCTTTGCTCTGGCAGCTCGTTTAGCAGCAGCAGCAGCAGCAGCAGCAGCAGACGGAGGACTTCCATCGGTCGTCTCGCTCATGGCTCAGAAAGAACTGGCAGATAATTTCGCAGTGGCGAACGGCAGCGGCAATTTCGGCTCGGGCGGTGCACATATACAGATCCGCCGCCACCGATCTGGCTCTCTGATTGCCACCGCACAGGGCGAACGGCAGCGGCAATTTCGGCTCGGGCGGTGCACATATACAGATCCTCCGCCACCGATCTGGCTCTCTGATTGCCACCGCACAGGGGTTGCATTGGAGGAGGAGCGAAGAAAGGAATTAAGTTCCAGCCGGCGCTTTGACAACCGGAGACTCGCAGGAAGAGGGGGGAGGGGGGCGGCGTGTACACCCAGCGGCAAACGATGGGGGCAGAAGCGCGCGCAGCAAGCGGACAACACGATAAAGGGAGGAGGGAAGAGATAGCAGCGACTGACTGATGCCGCTGACGCCGATAGTGAGTCAAGCCCAGCTGCGGAGTTGGTTTCAGGGACAACGCCGCCGATGCCGACACAAACAATATGATACCCTCGCTTCTGCAGCGCTAAGAACCAGGTCTAGCCGTGGGAAGGTGGTCACGTATTCGTCGACGTGCCGGGGCCTACGTGAAATAACCGGCGCGTCGGCAACTGAAGAGCACCCTATCCGCCACACAAGAACAGGGGGGGGGGGACCCTTTCCTCCTCTTTCTGCATGGCGGCGACGGTGTTCTATGCAGTCACGTTATCTTGACTCTCTAGCGGCGTCAGCGGCATCCAGCGGTATCAGTCGGTCGCTGCTAGCGCTGGGGGGATGAAAGGGGGGCGGAGCTGGTTACGAGGCCGACGACAACGCCGACGACGACGCGAAACCCAGGAACGGACGCCAAAGAGCTGCGCTCTAAAAGAAATTCGAGCGTTTCGTTGTGTAGTTGTCAAAATATCAATACCAGTTCTGCTATGTTCATTCAGAAGTGTAGGTAGTGTATTTTAAATATTTCTTTTGATTAATTAGTTTTTGCCGTAACCACCTTCCACATTGCTATATGTCGAGTGCAATATGTCATTACGTTGTGTTGAAACCTGGCAAGGTCGGTAAAAATATGCGATGTTCCTTTACTTCTTCTATATAGGGTACAGTTAGCTCCTACTGGTATAAGCTTCGTATACGTAGAACATCTTCCTCTGGGGACAGGTATGGCATACTACGGTCATTCGAAGCAATAAACAATGTTCTTATGGACTTCTTTTTGAAGAAGAAGAAATATTTTTGCATATTTACAAATGTCGGGAAACTGCACAGTGAGATGCAGTAATAAAGGTAGCATTTGAATAAAGAACTAGGAAAAGGAGTTCTGTATGTCAGTAATGTGTTACACCGACGTATAATGATAACAATTTAGGCCAACTTGTGAAGGAAAATTATTGATACCACAATTAGATGTCATGTCTTACGACGATGTTGTTACTCCCAAATTTTAATGCTACTAACCGACTTTATAGCTGTCGCTTCTTATAAATGTTGAAAAACACCATATACTTGTTTGATTTATGATTTTTGCACCACACATTTTGCTTCGGTGAGGCTAATTTTGTAATTATTTACGTCAGAACATTTTTACAGTCTAGAGCCAACTAAAATTCCGAGGGTAGGAACAATCGCCTATCCCGCCAGAAGCATATATGTATATGTGAATTAATTTGGTTACTTATTCCTTAAAGATCGTGCCTGTAGCATCATCTTGTTTTCCAACCTTAGGAGTACTTCTGTTTCGGTGAGTTGGTGCGACGTAATTCATGTGCATAAAACACAGTAACATGAGGACTGTTTATAAAATAAAAGAATGAGAAAATAGAAGAATACTGAGGAATCAGAGAAGAGCACAAGCGCTGAACTTAAAAATTTAACAACTTATTCAACAGTGCAGTTCTCCTGGCTTTGTTTCCTTTTCATTTGCTCCTTTTTTAATAAATATCTCGTCAAATCCCCCGACAACACATATTATTTTCTTTGTACGTCATGTGTATTCCTCACGAATATACTATACAATTGGTCGTATTGATGTAGCTGTTTAGCTGCTGACGCATCTCTTTATTTCACCACCTCAGCGCACAGGGGGAATCAAAATAGGGTTGGCCTTCTCATGCCTCAATCTCAAGCCCCTCAAATCACGAAATTTGAAATATGTTCATGTACAAAAGTGTTCAGATCACTAGCCCCACTCGATTAGCGTGTAAAATATTACCAACAGAAATTATGAGTGTGCACGAATTTCGATGCTCAAGATTTCACAATACGACCATATCTCGGCATATGTATGCCTTTTTTCGGCACCTTTTTATGCATATTAGCTCTCGACAGTCTTACACGAGAACAGCGTTCAGTGCTGTTTGCCGAATGGAAAGGTTTTTCTTCATTGGCCTACTTTGTGGTCTTGAAATCAAACAAGGGGGACATTCATTGCCGATTGTTTCATTCCGCGGCAGTTAGCTTTTGAAATCGTGAGTTAAGTAATCGCCTGAGAACCTCAGTACTTGTCCGTGGTAGATGGCCGGTGCGCAAGAAACTGTAGAATTTGTCCATATAGAAAAAATCAACGCTACTAAAGAGCTGGAAGTTTCTTCTGAGTCATATAAGTTCTTCGACAAGGTTAGCTGCCCCAACCACTCAACGCAAAGCTCTCTTAAGCTTACAGCCGCATCTTCTTTTTGTATAGAAGCCACGAAGGTTCCCGATATTTTTTTTACAAACACGAAATCGCGCGATTCAGCTGCGCTCTTTAATACTGTGAAGTCAAACAGGTGTACCGAATAGCCGTTTCCCTTGAATGATTGGGCGACGTTTCTGTGAACGTCCGTCATACATCTATCAAAGTTTTATAAAGGTGGCGCCGAGTCGAACGTGCAAAATGTTGACGTAAATTGTGGCTAACTAGATATTACTTATTAAAGAATTTTTTATGAACATAAACACCCAGATATACTTTCATATCACCTTCATGTACCTATACCGCTTTCTGAGGCACTTGCATTACTGCGAGAGAACGCACTGAGCCTGCTTTGATATTACCTTCAGGTACTTATAGCGCCTTCTAAAGCACTCGAGATATCCCGACAGAACCCACTGATGCAGTGGAAATATTGACCTCAAACTTAACAGTCTCCTTAGGAATCGCGATATACTCGCATAGCTGCAGATCTCGCTGCATTACCAGTGAAGATGCGGACGCCAGCTTTGCTCATCTTTTACAGCATAGTCACCTCTCAGGTAATGTCGTTAATTTTCCTAAAGTGATATTTGTAACCACTTTAGCGCAACAGCAGTTACGTTCTGGACACTGGGATGTTGATCGCGCGTCCGTCTGTTCTAGCATACTGATGACAAACATTACGCTCATCGTCGTATATTTGTCGTCGCCAAGGTGCCTCGATCGTTATTGACAGCTACCACCGCACAATTTCAAACCCTTGTCATAAGAAAGGTCTTACTTCAGCGATGCACCACAAGACTGAAAATGGCTGGAAAGACGCATATGCCTGAAATGTTTTTGTCCATTTATACATTGCAATTTCTACATAATGTCGTGAATCACTTTGGGCAGTAGGCGTTCGAGACTGGAATGATAGAGCAGCGAGGGGTAATACAGCCTATCGAGCAACGAAACAAGCTTTGTTTCTCTCGTGGTCGTTCTCTTTCTCAAAGCCACAGCCCCGCTGCTCCTTAGTTTACAGTACAGTTATCTCCCTCGCGGAAAAGGAAGCCGTCCCGGTGACTTACGGGTAGGACAACACAGGCGGGTCATAGTACGGGTTTAGACGCTGGACATGCACAATTTCACGTCCTCGACGGCGATGATTCAAAGGTAGATGGAGGAGTTCCACGATATGGTTGACTGGAGACGTTTGGTTGATCACGCGGTATGGGCCCTGGTACTTCGACGCGAGTTTTGGTGGCAGTCCAGGGGTAGTGGCTGGAACCCAAAGCCACACTAATGAGCCAGGAGCATAGGATACAGGGGCATGGGAAGTTTCTCGATAGTGCTTCTGGTGTTGCTGGTGTTTTGCCGTATATATACGGGATAGCTGGCGACACTCTTCTGCGTGTGCAACAGCTTCGGATAAGGTAGTGGTTTCCGTGGTGTCAGGGTGGTACGGAAAGATAGTATTCATATCGGAAAAATGTTATCGTCCGTACAGGAGAACGAAGGGCGAAAATTCCGTGGTAGTCTGCCTGGCGGTAATATATATGTAGGTCAGAAATGGTAGAAAATGGTCCTATTTGCTTTGGTCGGATGCAATGTGCATGGCCAGCATGCCACCAAGAGTGTGATAAAAGCGCTTGGTCATGCCATTTGTATGCGGATGATATGCAGTAGTGGTACGATGAATGATGCGGCATTCTTTGAGGAGAACCTCGGTGACGTCGGAGAGGAAACCGTGGCCTCTGTCACTAAGTAATTCCCTGGGAGCTCTACAGGGCAGCAGGAAATGCAGCCACACCATCAGCCTGCTGAGCAAAGTGACCGAGCAGGTAGGCCGGATGATCAACAGGGTCTCCCAAAAAAGATACGGCATGAAAGAGGAAGACACACTCAAACTCGTCGGCAGCCTGGTCGTCAGCCGAGTCATCTACTCGCTACCGTACCACGCGATGAAAAAAGGAGAGAGGGAACAGGCGGACACGATACTCAGGAAAGCATACAAGACGGCTCTCCATCTGCCAAAAAACACGTCAAACGAAAAACTGCTCCAACTGGGCATCAGCAACACTTTCAGCGAACTGGCGGAAGCCCTGCACGAAACGCAGAAAGCCAGACTCAAAAGCACCCCTGCAGGGAGAGCGCTCCTGACTAGGCTGGGACGGGACATGAGCGGACACGTAGATAGATACGCAGACGTGCCCGACTGCTTAAGAAAAACAATAAACGTTAGGCCAGTACCTAAGAACATGGACCCCAACCTCCACGAGAGCACAAGGCAGGCGCGAACCGAATACGTGGAAAAGACAATAGCGCTACTAGACAACACGGTATACACGGATGCTGCCACGTACCCGCGAGAAGGGAAACGCACGGCCACGGCGGTGGTGGTGGACGGCGACGGGAATCTGATCACATATGCGACGGCAAAGGCAGCCGGCACAGCGGAGGCCGAAGAAATTGCCGTTGCGCTGGCGGCAGTAGAAGTATATAGGACAGGCAGGCCTCTAAACATCTTAACAGACTCGAAGGAAGCGTGCAGAAATTACACGAGGGGCAGGATTAGGAAAGCCGCCCTCAGAATTCTTGGCGGAGCCAACTTCGCCGAGAGGAACGTTACGCACAAGTTAATCTTGATTCCGGCCCACGCAGGCATAGAGGGTAACGAAAGGGCAGACAGCCTAGCTCGAGAGACCACGTTCCGAGCAGAGCAGTCCCACGCCCCGGAGTATCACCCACACGCTTGTGAAGGAGGATACACAGAAATCTTAAACTTATACAGAGGGACGAGAGCCAAATATCCCCCACCGCACAAAGCTCTAACGGCGGAGGAAGCAACGAGTTGGCGCAGATTGCAGACAAACTCCTTCCCAAATTTATACATCCTAAACAAAATGTACCCAACACAATGCAGAGACACCTGCCCATGGTGCGGCGCCACACCCACACTATATCATGTCACATGGGAATGTAAACACAATCAATCATTCCACCAACACAATAACCCGAGTGCGGAGCAATGGGAGAGTCGGCTTACAAGCTGCGAGCTCACGGCCCAAAGGGCCTTAGTGCAGCACGCTAGTGAGGTAGCTAGGCTCAGTGGAGCCCTGGAATAGGGGCCCACCCTTGCCGGAAGATAATAATAATAATAATATATGGGGTTTTACGTGCCAAAACCACTTTCTGATTATGAGGCACGCCGTAGTGGGGGACTCCGGAAATTTTGACCACCTGGGGTTCTTTAACGTGCACCTAAATCTAAGTACACGGGTGTTTTCGCATTTCGCCCCCATCGAAATGCGGCCGCCGTGGCCGGGATTCGATCCCGCGACCTCGTGCTCAGCAGCCTAACACCATAGCCACTGAGCAACCACGGCGGGTATTGCCGGAAAAGGCTCCAAGTCGCCGGCGCCCAAGAAGACGACGGAGACCTCGAGACGCTAAATCCTTGAAGGAACCAAAGAAACTTTTTCTCTCTCTCTCTCTCTCCTTGGTGAAGGATGATGTGGTGCAGGAGAAACCAGGCGACGTCACGTGCAGAAGCGCTGGACAAAGATGAAGTTTCCGCATAGCGCGTAAGATGGTCGATGGCCACGATTACCCAGTGATTGCCGTCTTATGTGGTTGGCAGAGGACCATAAATGTCGATGCCTACTTGATCAAAAGCACGTCCTGGGCAAGGCAGCGGCTGCAATTGGGTGTTGCACGACGAGAGGGATGTTTGCGGCGTTGGCAAACGAGGCAGGAGCGGACATAAGGACGGATGAATCGAAACATGCCCCGCCAGTAGTAACGAAAGCGTAGACGCGCGTATGTCTTTAGCATGCGCACACTGGGGGTCGTCGTGGAACGCTGCACAAATACTGTCACGTGGTCGTGACGTCAAAGAACACATTAGCAATACTGTGAAAGGCAAAACTAGCTTTTATTGGGCGAACCTGTGCCCACAAAACAGGCTACACTTAAAGCACGACGAGAGCGGCGAACACAGTCGGCGATCGTCGAAAATCTGATCAGCGGGTCAAGCGCATCCGCTTTTATACATGAGTCGTCGAATGTTCCAGAGTAATCGCTGGGACCCGCGTGCCTTCCACAAAGTTCTACATTATTCGCGTCGCGCACACATGCGATCAGATTACAGAAGGTTCGGCCAGAGAAAGCGGATGGAAGCATCGATAACATTCCAGAAGCTTCCGACACATGCAGGCGCGCCCTGCGCTGTACGATAACATTTGTTAGGCGGTGAAGCATGTCACCCGATAAAGACAAATAAGTACACGTGTCAATATCCGAAAGCAGATGCCGAGGGATGACAAGCAACCATTTGCGGCCGTCCAGGAGGTAGTTACGATGGTACAAGAGCCCTTCGCGAATGGAAAAGTGATGTGCTTGGCGACGGTGAGGGGTAGTGGGTGGGATCAGGGAGTACACGTTCTTTTGACAACACATGGCCGAGGATGACCAGCTGCCGGGCAGCGAAGCGGCACTTCTTCAAGTTAAGCTGGAGGCCAGCATCGGCGATGCACTTAAGGACACGTTCAAGTCGAAGTAAATGGGAAGGAAAGTCCGGTGAAAAGGTGACGATGTCGTCCAAATAACACAAGCATATCTGTCATTTGAGGCTGCGCAAGATGTTGTCCATCATTCTTTCAAATGTGGCAGGCGCGTTACACAGCCCAAATGGCATCACGGTAAATTCAAATAAACCGTCCGGTGTGATGAAGGCCGTTTTTGGATGGTCTGACTCGGCCACTGGCACTTGCCAGTACCCAGATCGTAAGTCCAAAGATGAGAAGAATTCGGCGCCTTGGAGGTAGTCTAGCGCATCATCAATACGGGGTAGTGGATAAACATCCTTGCGGGTGATCTTATTGAGTCGCCGGTAGTTCACGCAAAACCGAATTGTGCCATCTTTCTTTTTGAGCAGCACTACAGGAGAAGCCCAGGGATTGTGCGAAGGTTGTATACGCCGGTTTGTAGTCTCGAACTTACTGAGCGAACTGTCTGCCTCGAACTTACTGAGCGATGACGTTACGCTCCGTGGCGGATACACGATACGGCCTGTGGCGTAAAGGTGCATGGCTGCCGGTGTCGATGTGATGGACAACAGTGGAAGTACGGCCTAAGGGAGATTGTTGTAGGTCGAATGACGTGCGAAAGGGGTCAAGGAGATCGACGATCTGGGCGTGCTGACTTGGAGTGAGGTTGGGTCAATACACCGGGAAAACGTTGGGTCACACGGCGGCGTGGGAGGAGAAACTTCAAGGGCCAGAGCGTCAACCGGAGGAGAAGCCGGGCCGTCAGGCACATCGTAAGGGAAGCTTGGTTCGATTTCGTCAGCATAACCAAAACACTCATTGTGGAGCAGGCTAGAAGGGCAAGTAAACAGGTTCGATACACAAAGTGCGCTGGAACCTTGACAAATCGCAAGAAAGGCAAAATGAAGCAAGAAGGCATGACGGCGAGCAACAAGCTTGGACGGCATGAAAAGAACCGTGGAGTCGGAAAACCCAACGCAGGAAACGGGTACAAGTGCGGCAGAGTATGGAGGAACCTCGGTGTCTGAGATGACGAACACACGACCGGAAGCGTCACCATTCTCATCAAAAACGGTGTGGCCGAATGGCGACAGGGCGAGTTCAGCAAGGGCACAATCTATAACGGCATGATGAGAGGACGGAAAGTCCCATCCTAAAATCATGGCGTCGGAGCAGCGAGGCAGAACAACGAACTTAACATAGTATAAAGTGCCGCTTATAACAACAGGTACGGTACATTTCCCTAAGGGGTCAATCGACGCAGCGCTTGCTGTACATAATGAAATGGCAGAATATGGCGTCACGACTTTTCTTAGGTTAAGACGAAGCTGGTACGAAATGACTGATATTGCTGCTCCCGTGTCTACAAGCGCATGAACGGCAATGTCTTCGGCCTAAATTTCAAGGGCATCCGCAGGAAATAAATGGGGTCTTGAGGAGTTCGTTGAGATTGCACTACTTGCCTCAGGAACTGCGGTCCTTAGTTTTCCTCTCGGATAGCTTCAGGCCGACGGATAAGTGGCGACAGAGAACGCCGACAGGGAGACGGAGAACGACGGGTATTCAAGGTTCGGGAAGCAGGAGGCAAGGTTTCGAAGGGCTGAGCGGCAGAAGGGGAACGGGCCGGAGAGTCGAAACCGTTGCCTTGCGCCCTCGGAGAATCCAAAGGATACTATCCGCGCCGGCAGCAAAGCCGTGCTACATGCCTAGGTAGGCCGCACGCATAACATGCAGGCCGGTTGTCATAGGTGCGCCATGGATTGAGAACAGCGGGCGGATACTGATGCAAATATTGGCGAGGTAGGCGCACGGGCTGCTGTGGTGGCCAGTAGCTGCTTGGAGGTGCATGCGTTGCAGCCGCTTGAGGAGGTGAGGTAAAGGCACTGATACGTCTGGGTTGAATAGCTGCAAACGGAGGCCTTGGATTCGCGACAACGGGAGCGTACGCAAGTGGAACGGGCGCAGGAGGCGGTTGATGAGCAGGTAGGACGTCGTTAGCGACTTGTTCTTGTGTCACCTGACGGAGATCGGGAGACAAGGGCGACTCTGACACTGGACTGGCTGGCAGAAGAGAGAGTTGGCGTGCCAATTCTTCCCGTACAAATTGCTTCATTTGGTCAAGTTTTGCTGAATTGCAAGGAGTAGCACTGACGCCATAACTCAGAGCTGAAAGCGCGACGTCCGGAGCGAGAGCGCGGCGCATAGAAAGCCGTTGTTTGCACTGCTCCTCATAGCTCTGGCAAAGCGTGATGAGGTCGTTGACCGTCTGAGAATTCTTTGCCAAGAGCATTTGGAAGGTGTCATCTTCTATGCCTTTTAAGACCTTGTCATCTTCGGTCATATCTGGGTTGATACGCCGGCAAATGTCAACTACATCGTCAATGTAGCTCGTAAAAGTTTCGCCCTTTTGTTGGGCACGACAGTGAAGCTGTTGTTCAGCCCGAAGTTGGCGCACAGCAGGGTGACCGAAGACATCTTGAAGTGTCGTTCGGAATGCTGTCCAGGTGGAAAAATCAGCCCCATGTTTGCGGAACCATAGATGGGCGACCCCGGAAAGGTAGAATGGTACGTAACCAAGCCTGTCAGCTTCAGTACATTTGGTGTGGGCACTCACTCGGTTGTACAATGACAGCCAGTCCTCTACGTCATGATCGTCAGTGTTATTGAATATGGGAGGATCCTGTTGGCGTGGCGCACCAGGACAGACTACCGGAGGCGGTGCCTGTGGTAGATCGGTAGGACTAGTTTCCTCAGGCATGGGAGATGTGACAGGGATCATCCGGCTTCGGAGTTCCAGGTTTGCAATAGGTCCAGAACCTCCACCAAATGTCGTGCAGCACTTTGGGCAGTAGGCGTTCGCGACTAGAATGATAGAGCAGCGACAGGTAATACAGCCGATCGAGCACCGAAACAAGCTTTGTCTCTCTCGTCGTCGTTTTTTCTCTCAAAGCCACAATATATATATCGCAGGAACTAAGAGGCGTGAGGGGAACTTTTTGATTAATGAACGATGGCGTAGCCACAGTGTTGAAATTCTGGCCTGTCTTGAACTTATCGCTTAAGCCGTGGTCCCCACATTTAACCTTTTTTTCATTTTTAAATGGACGGTTACTGTCCCTTTTCTGTAATATTTCTTTGGGTTTTGCTCGCGCTTGATGCATTTTTTATTGAGCCCTGGTCGGCAGCAATAATGAAGAGTGAGGCATACCTTGGTATGATTACAACCCCGTCGGTGAAATCACAGCTCCCAATTTTTGAAAAAGGTACACTGAAGAGCTGCATTATTGAGAACATAAGCTCAGTAGTATACAAGACTAGTGTTGAGATATCTTTAGGTTTTTATGACTCTTCAGGAAGCCTCGTATGTCTGTGACGGTACCGCATTACAGCGTTGTAAAGTCTGAGGAGCTCATTGTCGGGCAGAGCGGAACAGCCGAA
This sequence comes from Dermacentor andersoni, assembly GCF_023375885.2. Lineage (NCBI taxonomy): Eukaryota > Metazoa > Arthropoda > Arachnida > Ixodida > Ixodidae > Dermacentor > Dermacentor andersoni. The sequence continues at coordinate 52,728,129 of NC_092823.1, forward strand.
AGCAGTGCGTTTTACGCTGCCGTTTATTCCAGCAAAAAGTCGAAGAACTCCCATGCCACGCGCGCTCAATGGCCGCACCTCGTTGTTATTTCTGTTTTACGCGTGCTACTTCTTTGCTGTTCTCAACACATGCCTTTCTGTGGTCACTGATATCTGCAAAAAAAATCTTTGTCGCCGCTTGTATACCGGTAAGCCTCCTTTGCTTCTGCGTTTGCACATATGAAACGGTGTTCAAAGGCATTAAAAATGCTGTCTTCTTTTCAGGGTCTGGCTGATCAAATCAACAGCCCAGGTAATCGTTAAATTTTCGTCACAATTACAATATATTTTATGAATAATGACCACAAGCAATGTATGATAGTAATGCAAGAATATGTTCAAACGATGTGAGGTGCCGAGTTATTTATTAGTATATTTAGTATCATCGTTATGCTATAAGTCGGAGGCCTGGCCGCATTTCGTATTGCAATTCTGAGCATTGTTCCCCGACATCAGCCACTTTCTTGAAAGCGGGCGTGTTTACTGTGTGCCGCGCCTTTTGAGTGGGTGAATTCCGGTGATGGCGCTGCCGATCTCGCCTTTCACAATGGCTGGTGCCGCTGATATAGCACTATAAGATTACAAGCCAGAGGAGCGACTGGGCATCGTCGCAGGGTATTTGCCCCTGGGTTGCCGGTTATGTGCCACAAGGTATTTGATTTACTAGGGCCACTGGGTGTGCACCATTGTGTATTTGAACTGGGTGCGTGCAATGGCGCTAATGGTTGTGTGCCACTATGTTTGTGCCCCTCTCTGAGTGCAGCCTGGGTTCTTTTGGGAGGGGCGGATCGGGGGGAGAGGGAGAGGTGTACCTCGTGGTTTCTATTGGACCGATGCCGGTGGCATCGCAGTCCAGAATTAGGTGCCGCTGCGCCTACGGTGTATTTGCACTAGTTTCACGGGGTGTGTCCCATAGGGTATGTGCCATTGGGCCTCTAGGCATGTGCTACAGGGGCGAAGCATAGTACCAACTTTTGTGCCACAAGGTGACTGGGTATGTGCACGAGAAACGTACGCTGGGACTACTGGCTGTGTGCACTGGTGCCACCGGGTATGTCCCATAGCGTATGTGCCCTTCGGCCTCTGAGCATGTGCAACAGGGGCCAAGTATTGTACTAACACTTGTGCCTCAAGGCGACTGGGTATGTGCAGTAGGTAGGCCATGACGCTATAGGTTTCCTTTCTACGGGTATATTATATTTTGCGATTGCAAGCATTCTGTTTCTTTTTCATAATTACAAACACCAGAGAACATTATGTTCATAGCCGTTAGCTACACATACAGTCAGCTACAGCTACACAAACAAGTCACACAGCCGTGCTTGAAAATTCGTGACTGTTGCGGATTACGTAGACGCGAGCTATAGTTGAGTTCCCAAAATTATTTGCATGTGTGTCCACGGTCTTGGAAAATAAGACCACACACTCGATTGAATTTTAGCCTCTCAATACGTGAGCTCTGGAAACAATCAATAGGGTACTATATAGGCTGATTGCTTAATTGGTGTCTGAGGGCCGTTATCTATTTCGTAGATTTAGAGAACCGGGCCTTTTTCTGGACAATATAGAATACGCGGCTCTGCGTTTTATATCTCAGGCGACTGCCTAAACCTCTTCAATGCGCTTACGTAATATTGAAGTGCGCACGTCAAAAAGAGCCCATTTGAAGGCCCCACATGGTGAATTGTACGCCTTTAAAAAAGGCTATCATGTTTCGAACACGCAGGGAATGCACGGACGTAAGAAGTGGGATAAAGAACTTGCTGGAAAGCTGTCCGGTATGCCTAATATCAGAATTATTATTTTTACTGCCTAATCTTCATAGTTGCCTAGAATATGTATACCTGTATTGCGTCGCAATGCGCCAGTATGCCTGTCCCCTCAATGACGCATCAGTCAATTAAGGTACTGTCTTTCAATACAATTGTTCAACCTTTTCAATGTGTTGCCTTCATTGTGTTCTACGGTTTAGGCGTCATTTTGTTTACAGTTCAGTTGCACTTGTGCAATCAACGTGAGTGGTTTATTTTTTGAAAGGAATATTGCTTGACCACTCTGTCGTGTACATTTGTACGGGTGCACATGCTGAACCAGCATGCTTCATCGTTGTGCAGTTGTAATCCAGAAATTGCAACGTGAAGAATGCATACATTCGGAGTTCATTACTTGTATGCGTTAACAATGCTAGCTATTCTCTGACAGTTACGAGCACGACAAAGCCAGGATAAGAATGACGACGACAACTTTATCAGGCAGTTGTGAACTTCAAATTAGTATATCTGGTTTCTGAAATCAAAATGCATTTGTTGATTATTGCACTAGCGTTGAAGTCCACGCATTTCCGTAGGTGAACTTCTGAGTATTGTGGTTTGTGCAAGACTGCTACAGAAAAAGAAAGTGCAGATGCGAAAGCCAGCGTGAGAAATCTCCCAAACGTAATTACGCCCTACACCCTTAGGACACATTGCTGCAAATAATCTACTTGAGAATCTCGGGCATGGCCCCCCCATGTACATGTGCGATACGTGGTCTAGGTACATATTCCTCTGTCGGCTGGGCGATTCGAGCGGGCCGTCGGCACACTGGCGAAGGAAATCGCCAAAGACTCATACAAGTTGGTATAGTGATTTAAGCATCGTGGTTGCTTATACTGGCTTCGGCATCGCTCGGCTGAGCAGGTGGTCTTGGTAACAAATGTTGGCCATTCCGGCCTCATTTTCTTGGAAGCGCAATGCAAGAACACTGGTGTATACATGCATTGGCTGCACGCTTCGAACACCGGGTGACCAAACTGATACCGAAGCCCCCCCCCCCCCGCCTACTTCATGCCTTATAATCAAATCGCGATTTCGGAGCATAAAACAAAACAATGCATTTAAAAAAACACTTTCTCTCATCTCTGAAGTTGCTCGATATATTAGCCAGTTGCATAGTCGTGCGATGTCTCCTAGCTTTTCTTTATTGTTCATGCACGCATTGACCAGAAAATAATACTTTCTGTCGTCAGACTATGCTATAAACTTTGTTGACCTATTAAAATTGTCCTTCATATTTATATGAAGAATTCTGGAAGAAGCCATCTAAGGATGACTGTTGAAGATAATAACGATCATCATATAAACGATCTGGTGACACACACTGTAATATAGTCACCATGATTTAGAATCTGTAGTTGTAATTGGGAGACTTCGGTTGCTTCGGCTGTATGCGACATACACTCTTCCCGGCATATGCCAACTTTTCTTTGACATTCGCATGCCATGCGCATGACAACATGGTGACTACTGTATGACGATGACACCAGGACAAATACAATCGCGTAGATGCAAGATGGCGCGATGATGACGACAGTGCGATGACATTGCGGTATGATTATGAAAGGTTAGTACGGGTGTAATGACGACAGCCTGACGACGATGACATGATGAGAATGGGCTGACGACGAGTGTATGAGGTCAATAGAGTGACTTCTGTACCACGAGTACTCTTCGACGGCAATCGAAGGGCGATAGGGGCTAATGACAACTGGGTGGCGAAGCCAAAATGCCGGTGATGGAATGTCCATGACGGTGCGAAAATGACACTATGAGAATGACTGCACCATTAAGATTGCCTGACAGGACGCCATGACGACGATGGCATACGTACGACGGCATAACCATGATTGAAGCACAATTTCAGGGCGGCTGAAGGACAACGAAATCACGTCGATGTAACAACGAATGCTGTATAACGACGATTAATCGAAGACAGTCGAATTACGTTGATGAAATGATGCCGATCGTAAAACGGCAGTGTGACCACGATGACATGGCGGGAGTAAGATAAATATTTCAGAATGACGACGACGGAACTGCGAAGATGGCATCACAACGACGTATGACAACAAATGCATGGCGACTACAATATGACCACCCCGATGTAATGACAACAATAGGATGACAATGGTAGGAGGACAGTAGAATGGCTGGAAGAATGGGACGGCAACGGTGTGACGATAATTTTATAGATGACGACTCTCTGGCGGGGCTTCTTTGACGGTGATGGCATAACGAGTTTTGCACGTTGAAGCTGGAGATAAAACGATGGAAAGAACACGAAGGCATCTTGGGCACGGCATGAAGACTGTGTGGCGAGAACGGTGTGACGACGAAAGCTGGACAGTAGTCGGTAAACGCGCTTTCCTAAGAGGCACTACATAAAAAACGCGAACATTTTATCCAATTTTCGTACGTTGGCCCACGCGCATTGCAGCAACTCAGGAAGTACCACCGCCACCTTTTCAATTTTGCTGCTTGGGCACGCAAATGACATGCATATTTTCGCCAATAATGATGACCGTGTATATTATTTCCGCGGAGCATCCAAGTACCTTGCAGGAGTTCTATCAAAGGTCATCTTGCTAAAGGTGCCTAGGGTCGTTGGCCAGTCCCTATTCCACAAGTCCTAGTAGTTGTTCTAGTCAAAAGCACTCCTGCTCATGGAACAAGGCTTCGAATTTCCGCAAACCGCTCAACAACTTCTTACGCAACGAGGAACACTGTAACACCAGCTGCGCAAGCAAAAATTTTTACTTGTCCCTGTTGCAGTCAAAATTCTGCCATTTCTTTATCGCCAATAATGCTCAAGTGAAAGGCGTCCAGTTAAAGATCTCAAGCATGGCGAAAGAAAGTGATGCACTTTGATGCGCTTGCTCACTATTTGATGCAGTTTACACCGTTCCATGAATTACGCTATACAAGCCCTCAATGCTATGACCATTCGCTCTTTGACTACAATGCCATAGTTTAGTGTCGAATATACGGAACCAAATATCACAGTCAAATTTGTCCAAACACTCTCTCTAAGTCAGTCCATACCACTCACACCCCAAGTCCTATTATATCAACTCATTCTAGAATAGAACCTGTTAAAAATATTTGTAAAATTTATCTATAACTTTGATACCACCCATTTGCTGTACATATACAGAGCACCACTGAGATCCTGCTCCTCATTTAAACGTGCTGCTCAAATGCTACTCAACCTTCATAAAAACGTTTAAATGTTGGCGTAGGGCACTGCGTCCAACTAGTCGTCTTATTGGTACTTTTCAGTATCACACTGTTTTCACAACTATAGAATGTTGGTAGGGACAAACAGCTTGGCGTGTGGATGAATCTCAATATGGTGTAGTAAATGGAAAACCGTTTTAATAAAATTATTTGCCGGTGAAGCTATAGGTTCGGAATTTCACTACAAGCACTCTACCACAACATAAGTCTCTCTCCCACCACAGAATGTACTATTCGTTCGCGTAAAATGCCTCAATCTACATATGTAAAACACTTTTTGATTACACCAGAAATCTTCCCTGACAGGACTTCTGTCCGTTTCAGAGACACCTTCGCGTCATGCAATAAATCTCACGTGTGTGTGGTGCACTAGAGAGAACTTAACTAGGTGTTATAAGCAGCGAAGATGTCGTTTTATTTTGTGTTGACCTTTAATGAAGCTTTCAAAAAATGCTCGTCTGAACCCTCATTCAACCAACAGCTGGTAATAATAACAGCCACCTGTATTTGGTACAGCCCAAGAGCTCCTGTTATTTAACTTAAGAAAACTAGCAGGATTACATGAATGACTGTATCCTGAAAACCGATGTGATAGTCTAGTCGTAGAGCATCCGCCTTGTATACGGGAACACAGATCTTGATTACAAAGATTATGTGCGGTTTATCTCAGTGCACTTTGTCCAGCCACCGGCGGGCTTGTTGAAGAGCATCCACAATGGCTAGGGAAGGCAGGCTAGAGCTGCCGCCGGGTGCCTACCGGTACATGTACAAGCACGCTCCCGGCCAGGTGATCTGCCTTTATGGCTTTTCAATACTTGGAAAGGGAAATTCATCCCCATGTCGAAGGCGTCCCCACCTAATAGCTCCATGGACAAGCCACATGAGAAATGGCCCCGCCTTTGCCAGTAAATCAAAACGTTTGGCAACATGTTCCACTCCTTGAACTCGTGAAGGCGAAAGACTGCTACGCACATGGTAATCCGCTGTCTCGCATCGTCGCGTTGCTGCTTTCGCAGTTCGTATCCTTCGGCGCGTTCCACGCTTATTTGCGGCTTTGAGCGCTCATCGATTTTATATTGGCTTCATGGGAGCCGCCATCTTAGGCTGCTAGAAGCGTCTGCTTCGCATTTACCGCAGCGCACATCGGGCTGAGATGTTACCTTCTTCTTGAAGCACGACCATTTTTCCAGTTGTACAGAAATTTGCACTTGCCTTTCCGCATTGCTTCCACCACAACAACGTAACATTGCCACCGCCAGCAAGACATGGCGCGAAAGGGACAAATTTTGATCCGCCCAGATTGTAGAGAGAAGCTACAATGCTACATGCCACCTTGCGTGCTTCCGCAGTACTGATGCGAAATAACATGGCCTCGTCAGAACACTTTGGCTTGCCTAATGCGCCTTGCCCAACGCATTGGGAAGAATAGCGTAGCTGGAGGTGGAATTCTCACATACGTCATCTTGTAAGCTCTGATTGGCCCAGATAATTTTTACGGGTGCTCTGATTGGCTCAAAATGCCACCGTACTAATGAACACGGCAAGTTCGGCTAGTTGGTTAGGACTCATTGTAAAGTTCGTAATAGCGAAACACAAGACACGGGAAAAAGGAAGGTAGAAAAAACGATGACACAGCGCCGTGCTGTCCTTTTTACCTTCATTTTGTCCGTGTCTAGTGACACGCTCTTACTAACCACCGTACAAAACTTGACCATACGGCAGAATTCTCCGATGTCCGGAATAGAGCGCTCTGTGCGGGGGAATGTACTGCGTACGGCTCGCGCGTGGTGGTGAGCTGTAGGTTGTCACGTCATTATGATGGAGGTGCTCCGTGAGAAAATATGTGGGAGTTATTTATAGCTTTTGTAATACATTTTTGTTAAAAAACTACGCAAAAGGTGTTGTGCGCGGGCATGGAGTCGAACAGGCGAGTTATATGCGAGCACATGCGGGCAACGTTTTCGAACATGTGGCTTCACTCGATGCAACTGTAATTCTTTGTGCAACTGCGGGAACTGCTTTTTTCTAGATATGCATTTGTGATTCGGCATGGTCGGACAAGTCTGTTGTCATTTTTGTCTGCTCCCCTGTTCATTTTGCACTATTATATTTGTATTTTTGTTCGTTAAGCAAAATCCTACGCCATGCTATCGTTTGTCTTCGTACAAGGCACAGTTGCTGATGCGCATTACTCAATAACCTAGAAAGTCCCGCATTGAGCAGGCGCAAGGACCTTTGGATGTTGAAATATTTTTGCAGGAAGCATTAAGTGATGGTTTCGTTAAACTTCAGTTTCGAAAAGTACCTTTCCCCAGTTTCAAAGTTCTTCACAGCCTCTTTCTTCTTGCGTGTAGGTTACGCCGAAAACCTGTCAGTTTCTATCATCGAGTACATTTGTGCAGCGTCCTTTCATTTTTAAAGACTTATTATCGCATGTTTCCAGGTTGCGGTGTCACAAAACCTCTCGGCAGGATATACAATGGCAAGAAAATTGGCCGAATTGACATGCCTTGGATGGTAAGCTTACTCATTCCTTCCTCGCCCTTCCTTAAATCTATGAACTTACTCGAGCTTAACACTGTTTTATTAGAAGCTGTAGCTTTTCTATTTACAACATACATACGTAGCAGAATAATATAGAAGCAGACTCTACAGCATGATGCTTAAATGGGACATCTTGGCCATTATTACGGGAAACAAAGGAGTATTATTGGTATACAAACGCTTCTAGTAGCTACAATTGCTTACTACATCATACTAGCTGAGTAAGTGACTACCCGATTTTGAAAAATCTAATACCAAGAACGGATGCTTGAGAACACAATACCTATATTACGTATCTATACAGGCAACACTGGAAGAAAGATGGAGACGACACAGGTTTCATATCGGCGAGGAGCTAGCTCCACAGCTTTAAAGCAGCGAATCTGATAGCCTGTTGCACATAGTTGCAATGAGTTATAGGCATTAACAAGTTATAAAGAGCAGACAATCTTCAATGATTTTCGTTGATTAGGTAATTCCAATAAATAATAAACGACATGTTAGTTACGGCGATAAAGTAAATGTAGCGGGAAACGATCACGGCAGAGACAAATCTCGATCTTGCGTATATTTAGGGTTACATATGTAAAAGACTATAATAGCAAGAATATATGCGGTAAGATCAACAGTGGGTAATAGTAAATCTAGCTTTTCTTTTTAATTGGATTGAAGCGTGCATTATGCCAAAGAATGTATTGATACGAAGAACCAGGTTTCGTATGTGCTGTAGAGGTGCTCAATCACAAGGATAAGTGAGACCCCATGACCATACGCAGTGCGTGATGCGACACTGTAAGAGAGATACATAAAACAAAGAGAGCAAATGCAGGGAGGGTAATGAGGCGAACATCCGCTTAGCTACCCTGCACTAGGGGTAAGGAAAAAGGGGAATAAAAAGAGGCAAAGAGGGAGAGAAAGAGAAACCAATAGAGACAGGTCAGCTGTGTGCACGGGGCGCACCCAGCGGGCCCACTGCAGTACAACAATCAGTGATTGAGGTCGAGTTCCTCAAAACTGCAGTAGCGCCCTGGTGGCTTTTTTGCGCCATGCACAGGTGTAGCTAGGGTTCAACAATTTATTGCGTCAAATTATACGGCGAGTCGATCTAAAATTTTATACGAAGCCAGGAAACCCCTTTCATAATACAGGGCGAGAATGCGCAGTTTGAGCCGATTGTATGCATGCTCAATAGCTGCCATCCTGAGTACAGTAAAAAACGAACCATATCCCGCTATAAAAATAGCACTCCGGCGCAGAACATTCTACGAGCCCGTTTGCTTTCGCTGTTCCCCATGCTCTAAACGTAGAAAGGAGTCGTCAAATCTAGGCCATAAATGCCTGAGCCTATACTAAATGGCGCATAGCAATTTGTATGGCACGCCAGGGTTAACACTCGGCCAGTCAGGATGGAACGTTGCTAAATGGAACCCAAAACGGGATTATGCACCACAGGTGCAAGCATTATGCATCACCGTGCAGCCGTTACAGTTCCGCTGCCTTTAAATGCATCAACACGTTCGTTGACTGCCCAGGGCATCGCGCGAATAAATTAAACGGAACCTCTCTCAAAGAGCAATGTCGAAGGCATGCGTTGCATTATATGGCTGTCGGCACAGTGCGGAATGTACATATTCAGCAAAGTAAATATGTGGTTTTCTCTACATGTACTCAACACACGTGAATAAATATTGCATATTAATACAGCATAACCTCCACTCACATCACTGCCATGCGTAAGACATACAGAATGAACACCACCACCATTTATAGGGACACTTATCCTGGACAGTTGCCGCTCAGGGAGGAACCACTTAATGCTTTCGTTTCCGTCAGAGAATGCTCAGCTAAACTCTAATCTGCTAGTGTGGTATGTAAAGAACAGCACCGGATGTTGTAATGAGCACAATTGCGCAACTGGTGTTTGGGTGTTTCTTCAGAACCGAACGTGTCGCACATTGGTGTGTCAGGCAATCCAAGATGGAAAGAACACGAGTTCTTAAACGCCACAGAGAGCCATAGGCGGTAGAACATTGTTGCTTCCCCGAGGTAGACGTGAATTGGCACTTCGAGACGCATCAAGGCGTAAAGCGCACGTAGGCTAGCAATTAGGTACGCTTGTAACGCTCCAGGAAACTTGTGTCGTTGCGGAACCAAGCAAACGAAGTTCTCTAGCAGCACTAGTCCTTGCGCACTGGAATTAAATTTGTATGCAGACCGAGGAGCCTTGAGAGCGAGGTCGCTACCGGCAATGCCACAATGACCTAGAAGCCACTGAGAAATCGCATCATTCCCTTTTACTGAGCGTGATGGTTACTCTCTCATATTTCAAATGTATCATCTCCGTATATGTATTTTCACGTAGAATTAAGTTGATGGGCTGAAGAGTGGCTTTTCAGTCACAAAACACGAGCCATTTCTCTGCTTCCAGGGAAAATACACAGTTTACGTTCGCACGGAGGGCAGCAAGTTCTGCCCCGGCAGATGTCACTATGTGTGGGATCTTGAATTTCATTCTGCCCGTTTTGCTGAAATGACGAAAGCGACTGCCGTGCTGGTAGGTGAGGTTGAAGCATCAGCATAATAATACAGGCAGTCTCAGTATATATTATGCAATAAAATAATTGTCATCTGCATGAAAGTCACTGACGATTGATTGACCTTGTTAGTAATAGGCAAGGGGCGTTCGAGACTGTCAAAGATACCGAATGGGAGACGAAGGAATGATATCACTGGAAGTGTATGAGCTGATGGTATCTCTCGGGGTGAGCTCCGGTCCGTCGCAAAGACGCAGTTTGGGCTTGCTGTGCCGGCAGGCAAGCGATGTGATGGCCGGGGTGAATATGCTGCTGCATGACTTGAAAGCAGACGTTCTCTAGCAATGGCGATTGTTGCTGATGATGTGGTACGTCGAAAGAAACTCAGACACTCAGACACGTGCTTAGAGCTTAGGCTCTCCAGACTGCGAATGTTGCGCTTGCATGTGTTTGATAAAACTGGCAGACTGTAATGCAGGAGTCCGAAGAACAGTGCTGTGTAAAGGTACAACATGGAATGCATGGGGGTGCCCAAAGATTGCCACATAGCAATTTAAACACCTCAGCACTACCAGCAAGTTTCTTCTTCAAGTAAGTAGGAAGTCAAAGTTGAGTCAAAATCTGTATTGAGGAGAAAAAATGCATCTCAGTTAGGCAAGTCATGTATTCACCGATACCTGCGACCGCTAACTCTTATGGCATCAGATTCGTTTTGAATGGCTTCATGGGCAAAGCTATCGCATGAACCTTTGGCATCCAGAAACAGCCCTATTCGTATGAGCTTCAGGCTTTCTTGTACTTGAATGCAAGAAAATTTATGACGTGGCCAGTAAAACAGACCCTACGCAGAAAGCCCACCCTGGCCTCAGGAAATATGTTGAAGCGTTCGAGGAAGCATTGCAGGTGGGGAAAAATAATCCCTTCCACCTCTTTGCTTACGCTGTTCGACACTGCGATCGGACGATAGGACGATAAGTCGAGCGAGGACTTTCCAGATTATAGAAGGAGATCAAGCGGCTCAGTTTCCATCGTTAAGGATCGGCACCGCCGTACCAAGTATGGATGTACTAACTGTACTAACTGAGCCGCTCACCAGCTGCTGGTTTCTGGTGGCTAAGGGCCGCGTACGTGATGTCATTCTGTTCCGGTGATGAACGCCTGCAGATTGCCAATGCAGCGTCAAGTTCCTCGGGTGAAAAGGCACGTTAAATTCTTCTACGCGTGCTTCAGGGACAATGCTCAGAGCTGTAGTACTCATAGTGACCATACCGCCAGCAATCCTTGCGCAAAAATTTTCCGTCACCTCAAGGTGCGAGCGATGTTCGGGTAGTCCCAATGTAGAGAAGGCATTCCTTTGATGGGGCAAGAACGCAGAACCCGCACTGTCCTTCATATATGTGACAGTGGTTTCCGAAGATTGCAGCAAATGGTAGAAAGACTTCCAGCGCTGTCTGGCAGTTTATCCGCGTTACGCTGATTTTTCCTTTGTATGCGAAGTGCAGCCTTTAAATCCAGAATACACTTCGATCGCAAATATTTTCTTTCCACCGGCGGGAGAACTGCACGCGGACTCGGTAGGTTTATATGATAGTTTGTTAGTCTTGATAACAACAAATTCGACCGCATGAAAATGTTCATGGGTTCCGAAGTGGTATGTTGTATACTGTGCGAAAGGTGTTTGCATACTTCGTCAATATGTTCCTTATACGTTGACCAATACATTGCACGCAATACAGCATAAGAGTATTCGCCAAGTCTACTAATCTTTAAATAGGTCAGCATTTGGTTGCTTCCGGGTGTCTTTGTTTTCGTAAACCATTTAACTCTCGAAATGAAACGTCACGGTACCAATGCCAAGTAGAGGCAGCTACTATATGCATGTCCTGGCGAATATGTTCGGCTACATTCTTTTACAATGTTCAAATCAAGATCGCAGGTCAAGGATGCCAGTTTTTGCCTGTCACGTCTGTCTTGAGGCTTCCCCAAAGTTTCTAATGCTCGTTGAAGTCACCTGTCTCTACGCCAGGACCAGTGGTCCTTGTGAGTTTGTCTTTCAAGCTCTTGCAGCCCAAGTCCCCAGTTGGATTAGCATATGCACTGATAAGTGGGAAGCACACGCTGTTCTTTGCATGGAGACCCACGGCCCGGTTCTCGTCAGGAGGCTCTGCAACATGTGGGACGTGTGTAAAATTTGTGCGAATGTAGGTGACAATTATGCTCTGTTGCTCTGCTAACCGTATGTAGACGAGGCAAAGACTTTGAATCCAGACACCTTGATCGAATATGATCTATTTGGATGGCATATGACAGGTGTGGGGAAGAGATTAGCAAAAACGAATTTATGGAGGTCTGACACACGGGGCTTCAACCCCATGGCATTTCATTGGAAGATCCTTGCCTTCCTGACTGCCGTGCGAACAAATCGCATTGGACGAGCCATGATGCTTACTGAAGGCTTGCAAAAACTGGATTAAGGGCATCCAGCAGTTGCAGAGCACTTCAGCCTGACAGTGTCCAGCCTACTCAGGAGCATGCATAAGGATGGTGTTCATAATGGGCCGAAGCATGGCTGCTACTTGCCCATCGTACATGTGTTCGACTCTACCGAAGGGTTCGTACCCCTTGAAGTCGCTATCGCTTCGACTATGGTTTGGGCTATCGCGTTAGCTCTAGTTGTAGATACAGCCTGGGCAGTAGCTTTGGCAGCGCAGGTCATGCTTCAGCACTCATACTCACAGGAGCGTTCGCGTCCTGCGAGTGGACTCCACTGCAAGCTGCCTAGAGGGCAGTGGAGGAAGCGTGGTGTGATGTGGCGTACTCCTCACAGAGTCATCGGCATTCTTTGAAGTCCAACGGTGTCGAGCGCGTCATTTTCTAACGGCAGCAACTGCTTTCCAACGAGATTAAATGTCTCTTGTCATCTGCGGCATTGAACTGACCTTGAGATAAATGGTCGTTCGGGGAGTCTAAAGTGACCCACTATGACGTCTGAGGGAAGACGTTCCCATTTGAATTTTATTTTTACACAGTGGGGTGTGCTGATGTGAAACACGTGAGTTATTGTGACGCCATCAACCGCCGGCTTCACTGGAATCCGCAACTCTACTATAGATATGCAGACGTGCACGTCGTAGATAACACCAATACAGGAAACGTTGTTCACAGTGATACCCGAGTGGACCTTCATATCATCAAGTCCTGTATGTGTGCTCAAAGCACTCAGCACCGTCTCTTGCGCAACATCACTACCCACGGTATTTTTTCAAGATTTGACTCTCACGTATGCCACTTGATTTGGTGCCGCGACTTCTAGGCGCACCAAGACAGACTGTCTGTTGAGTTGCCTAGGCTTCTCGGTAGCGAGCTTTGGTACAATAACAGTCTTACTGATTGCACTAATTTGAGTGGGGAACAGGCGTCATGCTTGAAGTTGGTGTGTTTCGCTTCACCTTACGGCTCCGCAGAAATTCAAAGTCATCTCCGCAAATGCTTGACTTCTTAGCGAGTAGACACTGGTGTCGTCACTGTCCGTGACATTATGGAGGCCATTATGCTTCCAGGGGGCTGCCGCTGCACACCCCGCCATTACTAGTGGATGATCAGGGATGTCTACTTGCATCGGTGCAAGAAAAAAGGCAGAGATCTAGTGATGCAAGCCGAAATTAAGAGAAAATAGCGGAGGTGAAGTCGAAAGCATTCTGCAGAATAGACACTTTATTTTGTCTACAGTACGAGATAGCATAGTGTAGCGTAACTGGAGTGGGAAGAGTGAAATAAAAGCGAGTTTTCAGCGTATCTTGATGACATAAGTGGCCTTTTCGTGTGATAGCGTGTATAAGTTCCAAAAGCTGCAATGAAATGTTCAGGTTGCCATGAGTACCTACATTACCATCGTATGAAATACATAATCAACATAGTCAAGAAGTGCACCTCCGTAATTGAGTAAATGGGAAACCTGCTGGGTTGCAAACCCCTGGAGAAACGCATCGCGACTGCTACTTATTTCGGGAAAATCTTAAATCGTAGATTTCACTGTTTACCGAATGGCAGTCAGACAAAGAACACGGAAGCAAGAAGGGTCAACGAGAAATAAACCACCAATCATGATTCGACGTACAATATTTACATTTGTGTTCAGTGGTTTAGTTGATAATTATTTACCAGTCCTTGTTCTGCTTTGCAGCTTCACATCAAGGCAATGTTCATGACTATCCTTAGTCCTAGCAGTTCTAAACTCGACACGGTCAGCTGCGGCGGCAGCATCTTATCCCCCCGGTTCATACTAACGGCAGCGCAATGCGTCGGCACAGGGTAAGTAAGCCGATGCAAAATTTGGCAGAGCATTACCCAAAAATCTAGGCAATTTGAAAAACACTCCTCTTGTGAACTGAGTGCCAACAGGCAAAGGACGGCCGAGTGGCGCCGATGTTAGCCTCTTTAAGACCAAGGCTTTCTTGGGGCGTTAACACGACTATTCCGACAATTCCTCTCACGTGCGCCGATATCTGAGATTGCATGCTCTAACTACAGACTGAATATAGATTTAGTAGCGATAACTCTGAGTCTACCGCGCAGTACGGCTGCTCCCTGTGGTATCACTACTGGAGGTTTCAGTGGTATTGCTACGGGTGGTAGCCCTTTTAATACCAGCGCATGGTGGTGGCTCCGACATCCGGTGGTACGATGGGGAATTATGATCTTTATTGAAGATACGATTAATTACGTGGTGTCAGTTCAACAGCAAGTCATACCCATTGTCAACCAGTAGAAATACTACTGCGAATATATATATATATATATATATATATATATATATGAAAGAAAGTTTTACTGATGGACTAACATAAATAATGGGAAAAAAGGGGGAAGCGCAATACTGCAGTTATCTGGAAAAATAAATGGTCTCAGCCCTAACATTCTCATATTCCGTGATGTGCTTTAGATGGGACATCTTATCGGGAATGGAAATTCGGTAGGGCGGTTGCCTTTGGGAGCGCACAGTAAAACCACATATAAGCCATTGCACAGTGATATGGGTTGGGCCGCTTTTGAAGTCAGAGAAACGCAGCGCAAAATTAGTTTTGAAGAAAGACTCAGAAACCTACAACGAAATAAATTGGTGGCTAAAGTGCATAAGTATCATTACCTGAAAAACGTGGACGCAGGATGTAGCAGAAGAACAAGAAACTCGGCAACCAAGTGCCGAGTAATCGAATGCTTAAATAGTCGACCAAGCGTTCTGAAATATGAAGCAAAAGGAACAGATAGAGTGAACTGGATACAAAGTGTGAAAAGAAAAAGAAGATGGATATTGATGAGAATGAAAAGAAAGGAATCAGAAGGGAATGTCTGCACAATATCACAAAGGGCAGTGCCTTGCTATTTGCGGCTCGAGCTGGTTGCCAAAAGACAAAGTCATACCTGAACAAATATTCGGAACAAGATGCCGCATGTGTACTGGAGTGCAAAAATCTGGAGACTAGTCTGGCCCGTATGTACCGCACCATTTCCAGAAGCGCTTCGATTTAAGGTGGATAGAAGCGTGTACCGTCAGAAGTCGAGAGAAGCGAGATACATTTAGAGTATTTGCAAAAAAAGAAGGAAGGAAGAAATTGATATGACGGGATCTGTTAGAGCCATAGATAGTGGTACAAGACGGAGTAGTTTGAGGAAAAGAGCTGAAGATGTCTACAAGAATGCTAGAATGAACAGCATGTATAACACAGCTGATTACTTGAAGCTGGCTAGGAGACTAATCGACACCTCCCCTTTTCATAAAGGGTGCCACTAAGGTATCATCATCATCACCATCATCTTTGGTACCGGTGGTAAGAGGAGCGGTCGCACATTCTTCCCTCGCGGTTGCTTGCGTTTTGAGACGGTGCCGTTTCCAAACCGCGCGTCTCGCTGAATGCGCAGACGCTGTAGATTGACACGCTACGGGCCTCACCGAATAAATTACATGGTTTAGGCAACCTGTTCTCCCCTCGAACTTTCTCACGGAGACATTCCATGTGATCGACTTGAACTGTCGGCAGAGTCGCCTAACAACGTGTTTTGGGGCTCATGCCTTGTATGTTGGCACTTGCTTATCATGATGAATGTAGCAGGAGCCTGAGTGTCGCATCGACCTCAGTTGCGGAAGTTGCAATTGTAGCGGGATGGTCGCCCTAAAACTGATGGGTATTCAGAAATGAATTTGCCTGTAGATCCGCCTTCTGTGTTCGAACGGCTGTTTTTAATTCACCATTCATCATTAAAACAAAGATATAATATTACATAAACGTAGCAATGCGACACAGAGGTTATTCATGCGTGCGTTAATCGAACGCATTCTTGAGCTGAAGAAAGTACTTCTTGTGTAATTAAGGAAGAGAAGCGTCGATAAGTAATGCCGCAGGAAGCCAAAAGCACTAACGTTAGGCTAACAAAATGTAGCACCAAACCTCTGAGCGGTACTCATCCTGAACAGTACAAGTGCCAGAAATCTCTGAAGTACTTTTTGAAAGCAACTATGGCATGGGCTTCCTGTAGACATCGTAGAGGAGGATGGTGTATACTTTGCGATACATTTCCGCTGATCCAAAATAAGTAAAGAAACAGCAAACGTATGTCAAGGTCATATGTTTTTGTGAGAAACACAAATGAATTATATAGCAGTTTCGGTAACCAGGTATACAATGCACAGCGTATGAGCTGCTCCTCTATGACAAAAATATGTTTATTCTCAAAAAGCTAGTGCTGTGGAATTATACGTGCCAAACCACAATTTGATTATGAGGCATGGCGTAGTGCAGGACTCCGAACTAATTTTGGCTACCTGAGGTTATTTAACGTCCACTTAAAACAAAGTACACCAGTATTCTTGCATTTCGCCCCCATCGAAATGTGGCCGCCGGGGCCGGGGTGTGATACCGGGACCACGTACACCGCAGCGCAA
The DNA here is from genome assembly GCF_023375885.2 of Dermacentor andersoni. Taxonomy (NCBI): domain Eukaryota; kingdom Metazoa; phylum Arthropoda; class Arachnida; order Ixodida; family Ixodidae; genus Dermacentor; species Dermacentor andersoni. The sequence goes on from NC_092823.1 coordinate 52,745,240, forward strand.
CAGCAGCAACCACGGAGCGGGTAGATTTATGATTACTTTTTTTTTCAATGTTTTGGAGCCGTCAAAAGCGAAAGATTTGCCACCTATCCTCAGGCAATCATGTCTGAATGTACATTTGAACACCCGCCACGCTCGCTCTTCGTGGGAGCGCCACTAAGCTTGCTGTGTGTCCACAGGGAAGCGCCAGTGAGACGCCCGGTGGTCTACGCGTAATATACGTGACGCATTTCGCAGGCGATAATACAGTGCGTTGCCATATTTTATCAAAGCTAATCGCATTGCCGTCATCATTATTCACCTAATGGGCTGTGGAGGAGTTTTCTTACATACCGCTTCAAATTTACTGTTGAATAAATACCAATGAGGCTCTTTTCATACCTCTTCGGTTCTGATATCTATGGTCTTATGGCTATGTTCTTATATCTTCATAATAACAATATAGGAATCAGGTGCAACCGTTACTTGAACATATGCCGCTAGTATCTTGCATTCATAGTGCTTTTCTTAGCTCCTTCACATTACTTGAAGAAGAGTTAAGGCAGCATGCAACGAGATCGCCGGAAGGCGATATCAAAACGATCTCGAAATATATCAGGTGCTATGAACATAAGTGTCACTCTTGCGGTAATATCATTATGCCACCATGTTAAAATTGAAAGAGTGTACACGCATGATCTCTGCATATTACTTTTTCGTTATTTGGCAGAATTCACCGAGCGGTCGATATTTCCGTCTATTACAATACCACACACCCGGGCAAAGGTGCTTTTGCTCCAGTGGAAGACTTCAAAGCGCACCCCGACTACGGCAAACGCCCGAACGGATACGACATAGCGCTTATAAAGGTGTAGTATTTTCGCCCTCTTAACTGAAAATTATTTATTTTATTGGCTTCTGGTACACCGGTTGAAGCATACAGGCATTCTTTAGCAGCTTCAGTCATTTGTGCTAGCAAATAAAAACGTAGGCTATTGGCAAAGAGTAAATATTTACTACCAAGCAGGAGTTCAGCTTCATGTGTAGCTTATAAAGCTTTTAATATGTATTCTTAAGTTCCTCGACCAAGACGAATTTTTCGTCAACTGCGAAGCATTCTTTCTGAGAAACCCATGTGGCTTTCTCTTTGCAGCTTCGTGCTACCTACGGGTGGATGACAATTTTTCCCGTTCATTCTTAAGTTGTGCAAGCCACGTGGGAAACTGCCCACATTGTCACACTGTAGTAGAACAGTTATATCTCAACACTGGATATGTCGGACCATCCTGCAAGATTGCATTAACCACTCGGGAAATCTTTTTTACTCTGTGAGCGTCCTATATATTTCAGGAACCTTTCTTGCACCACTGAGGCTAGCTGAGTCAGATATTTTTTCGTGATACAATAAGTGAAGTCTCATGTAAGGTCATATTTTATTTTATTTATGCAATCCTGTCAATCCCGTCATGGATCATAACAGAAAGGGCATTCAAAAAAGTACACTGACATACAAACATGACAATGATAACTGGTTCAGAAATGCCCTAACTACATTGAATGCACTTATATATCAGCAGGAGTAAAATGGTATGGAATGACGTTCATGCTTCAAGATTTGGGCTGGGGGTATAAATGTGCCACAATATGCAAAACAAAGGCAGTGACAAAGTGATACTGACAATAAAAAATTATTACTAACATGTAAGTAGATCGTTTTCAACAAGTGTGATAAAGGCAGTTAGTGATGAACTATTAACAGAGCTCACGTTCAAAGCGTTCCAATCGAGTATAGTCTGCGGAAAGGAGAAACGTCTGAAAGTGTCGGTATGGAATGCAAACACATTTAGTGTGAATGGAGAGTTATGACGTGTTTTCCTTGTTTGAGATTTCGTTATGTATCTTGAGGTATCCAGATTTAATTGATTGATTATGAGTCAGTAAACTGTTTTAAGGCGCGCTAGTTTTGCTGTGTTTTGAAGGGTTAGCATACCGTCTTGTTTCAGTAGTTCTGTCGTTGAGTCTGCTAACATGTTTGTTAAAAATGTATCTCAGTGCCTTTCTTTGAACACCTTCAAGTTTGTAATAAACTTGTTAGTAAAAGGAGACCAAATCACATTTTCATACTATAGTACTATAGTACAGCTCTGAGAAATGTTTTATGTGCTTGTAGCGTTAGTCTGAGGCTTTTAAAAAAATAAATGTTTTAATGCGGTTGCCGTGACTTAATAACGTGACCATCCCATCTGAGGTCAGAGGTTAATTATTTGTATTCGCAGACCGAAGTGAGAGGAATGCTGTTTAGCGTGTACTGAAACAGTGATCTGTGTTTCTTCCTGGTTACGGATAATAGAACAGAGTTGTTAACGTTAATAATCATCTGCCAAGCTTCAAGCCACTTGGTTACTGCTGCTATGGCATTATTTAAAGCTATATGATCAATGACAGAGTTTATATCCTGATATAGTTATATCCTGATACAGTAGTATATATATACGCCGTCATCGGCAAGAAGTCTAATGTTAAAAATGCTAGCAGGAAGGTCGTTTATAAAAATTAGGAATAACACTGGGGCTATGACGCTTCCTTGTGCTACACCTGATGTGACATCTGCTGTTGCGGATTTCTTGCTGTTAATTTCGACAGACTAAGTACGGTTAGTAAGGTAATCAATAATCCAATCTAAAATTGGGCCAGTTCATAAAGTTAGTTCAAGCTTCCTAATAAGGTTTAGGTGTCAGACACGGTCGAAGGCTTTCGAAAGGTCTAAGAAAGTGAGGTCAACTTGTTTCTGATGATCAGTAGAAGTCCTTACGTCATGCACGAGTTCAATTAACTGAGTAACGGTAGAAAGTCCCTCACGAAAGCCATGCTGGAAAGGTGTCAGAATTTGGTTATCTACTAGACAGGTTGTTATGGGCTTTAAGATGATGTGCTCAAGTAGCTTGCATATTGTGCTGGTTAGTGAGAGTGATCTAAAGTTTGAGTGATCTGATTTGCTGGCTGACTTATGTATTGGTGTTATTTTAGCAGTTTTCCATTATTTAGGAAGGGTGCAGGATGACAGGTTTTGTTAAAGAGTATTACTAAAAACTTCGCAACGCACTCGGCATACCTGCGCAGAAATGTGTTAGAAATGTTATCAGGGCCCATTCCTTTCTTAGTGTCTCAATTTAGTGGAAGGTTTAGAACTCCAGCTTTGGTCACAGTAAGGGGCCCTAGTTGCTTGCCGGTGCAGGGGCTATTGCGAGGTACATTTCCATCGTCTCTATTGAAAATGGAACAAAAGTAGTTATTCAGTGTGGTTGCAGTATTTCAGTTTTCCTTCGAGGACGGATGACTTTCATTATGTACTTCGGGATTTAAGTAATGCCAGAACGTTTGGGGAGAATCTTTTGGGAAATTTGTTAGCGTATTTGAAAAATAGAAATATTTAGTTATCTTTATTTTAGATTTTATTTTAGTCTTGGTAGGAACAAAATTTGTAATACAATACGATCGAATATTTTTAAATCTACGCCATAGGGCTTCCATATCGGTATTAGTGTCGTTTGAGAGTTGACGGTAGAATGATAGCACTTCAGTTAATGATTCAAATATGCTAGTGTCGTCAGCTCGGCTATAGTCAGGATATGTTATTGCTGATCGGAAAGAGAGTGTAGTGCCATGAAACGGGACAGAACACATTAGTTGGTGGTTAGACAGGCCTTCTAGTATTTCTACGTTCGCGTCATGATAAGGTAAGTGATTGCTCAGGAACACTAAGTCTAACATGTTAGAGCTAGTTCCTTGTACGTGGTTACGTTCTGTTACGATCTGTGTGAGGTGGAAAGAAAGCATTACATCAAAAACAACTTCCGCGCAAGGTGAATGATGTTGCAGTGTGCTCCAGTGGATGTCAGGAAAATTGATGTCTCCTAGTAGTATTAGTATGGCGCCCTTAACATGACGTTGCGTATAAGTACACAATGATTGAAATATGTCTGAATATACCTAAGTATACCTAAGTATACATAAGTTCTAATAACACTTAATGACATTTTTACTGTTGCTGGTGCTGTTGCTGGTGACATTTTTACTGTTACTGTTGCTGTTACGTTCATGCGCTTCCATCGGCGATTTCGTCTGACGTTTACTTGGAGCTATTTATCCGTTTCTTGACATCTATCAGTAATTTTAATTGTCTTAGTCGTTTGCACAGCTGCCCTGATGAACATTATAGCTGTTGTGCATCATCGTTTGCGTGATTTGTGTGTTCTGCAAATAGCTTAATATTAGGTAACAACCTCATGTATTTAGATATGCCATATCCATAGCTATGATTAGTTTTTATGCTGCCTTCTTAGACATTTCAATGGCGCATGTCAGATAGAGGTATGTTTACATCGCACCTGTTTCAGATTTCTGAAATATAGTTGGAAGTCTGCGGCCATCCTGTTTGAGTATACCTATTTTGTTCCCGCATTTTCGAGTTGTCCTGTCAATACTGAATTAGGCTTTCATATTTCCTCATCATGGTGACGTCTAAACATATTTAACACAATATATGCTCTCACGTGATGTAAAGGCCGTACTGCTAGTAAAAAAAGAAAAGATGTAGATTTGTTGAGACTGGGTATTTGATACAGGGGTACTACTTATGTGAGTACAGCAGTACAGAATTATATTCGCAAGTAAAGGTGCCAGAAACATGGCTATAGTTACGCTTTAACAAGTAGACCAATATATGGAGTGTCCAAGCTAGCGTTATTCAAGCTGAGCCGACAACAGGGCCGATAAGTGGGCCGACGACAACAAAATTTGCTGTGCACGCGGGTAGGCATCCGAACACAAGGCTGCCGCAACTGAGGCGAGAACCATGACATTGAGATCAGCAAGGAGCGCAACACCATAGCCACTCAGCTACTACAACTACAGAGCTTTCGCAAGCATGCTGTACGCTTACTAACATGTTGATGCAAAACCTTTATGGTACCATGTTCCTGTCTCTTCTCCACGGAATTGTTTGTTAGTCTTCGAATATAAACTTCTGGAATCTTTCCTTGCAGACGTTGGAATGCGATGATAGCGTTTTCGCTGTGGAGGAGATCGCTGTGACTGCAGAAATTGAGAAAGTAGAATTTACTAACATGTATCTCTGTGCAGTATTGAACAGTCTGCAGACTACCAGCTACAGCCACCGGCCACCGTAAAACCATTTAATTTGGATCTGCATTTATTCTCCTTGCATAAATTTTACGTATTATTGGCAGCGTTGTTAGAACAGCCCACTCAAGCTGCCGCTTCGTTCATAGGATGTCACCTTGGCTTTCTTTCAAAACAAATGGCACTGACTACCTTGAGCAGGTGTTCTTATCTAATTGGCTGCGAAATGATGACGGCCACTAAGAGGTCGGAAGGGTATGGGTCAGGCCAAGTTAGCGCAGTGAAAACGGATAACCGAGTAAGAAGAGTGGTACCGTCGTCTGCGATTTGTCCGCTTCCCTTTTCTCATTTCGCAGTAGTTGGTGGAAAATCGCGGCGACGTGCACAGGGAACCTAATAATGCCGCTAAAAAAGGTCCCCATCGAATAAGACTTGGCTCAGCGGTGTAGTAGACATGCCGAAAGGGCTCGACACGCTATACCGCCACTAATCTTTTTTTTTATTATAGGCGAAAAAATTCGCTATCGCAGGCATCTTCGAGTAGGCAGTGTTTGAGAAATCGAGTGACAGCCGTCTTCTATTCCTTTCAAGACGTGACACACTTCGGCAATTTTAGGGAAAATAATGACTTCTCCTCAGTGCATTGACGCATCGTTAACTCGTAAACGGTGTTGCTACGCGGATAGTTTTTGTGGTATTATGACGTCACGTAACAGAGAGGCGAAGTAGGCGTCGCAAGGAAAAAAAATGGACCAATGGCGGAAGCGATAATGGTGAAAAACGGCGAATAGTTGAAGAGAACTTGTTCACTTTTGTTCTGCGCAATCTTACTTACTCAGTGTGTGCACTTCATATCAGATTTCTTGATTTTCGTGACGTCGTGATGCAGACAGGTCAAACGAGCTGGCCAGAATTTCTTTTATCATTCGTGGTGGGCTGAAGGCACAAATGAAAAAAAAAACAGATTGGAATATCTTTACGTTATAACGCCCCATATGACATATGGCGCGACTTTCTTGCGAGTAGGACTGCCGCAGCCTGCTTAGGCTCAGTTCGCACGCAGAATATCGAAGGACAGCATAAGGGAACGTCCACCTACTTTTCAACGTCGCCATATGAGGTCAACCACTAAAGTTAGAAAGCGTCACAATAGTCAAAAGTTCTCTATACGCTGATGATTGGACCATGCGGACAAAGACGGACTCGGCCGGATAACAGCAGGACGCGCTCCAAAAATCTACCAATACGACTGAGTTTACGAATGGGGTCTATCCTGCTCTCCATACAAATCGGACCTCCTTGTCTTGCGCCAACAGGAAGGAGACCGGCTAAAGTACCTCCTGATACTGGAGTCACGCTGAGCAGACAGACGATCAAGAACATGCACACTTGCAGCATCCCCGGGTTTATCCTACAGTAAGACAAAGCCGGTCGATTAACAATTTAGAAACTTCAAGAGACCATCATGCGAATCATGCACTTCCTGAAGAGAGTGGCTACTCGAAGACAGGGCCACAAGTAACATGACATGCTCCACCTCACGCAGGCACTCGTCATCGGTAGCGCCTCCTCTGGCACGCTTTCCTCGGCTAAAGGGGCAGCCAAATAGCGAAGCTGAACATACTCTTACGCAAGACACACAGGCTCGCCTGGGGCCTTCCCCCTACCAGGTCCAAGGAGACACTTCTCCAGTTGGGCGTACACAACACGTGAGTGGAACTAGCCGAAGCCAAATGCAACAGCCAACTGGAACGCCTCAAACTCGCGACAAAAGGTTGGGCTACCTTACTCCGGCGTGGATACGACTTTTATATCGTATCCCCACCGGAACCAAGCGGTAAGCAACGAATTATCGATAAAAGGAGGAACCAAATAGAAGGTTCTGCTATTCCGTGAAACATGTACCCGTAACACCATGCAGCGAGACGAGAGACCATAGCGCACGCAATGCAGGGTTCCTACGAGAAAGAGGAAACGGCAAGATACACTGACGCAGTCAAGTACAAAGACACGCAGACATCTCCTTTTAGCGAAGTAAACAAAATCAAGAACTTCGGAAGATGTACGAATCGCCCTATCAGCCACCATGGATGTTTAATACTCAACGCCGCGATCATGGTAGACTCGCAAATAGTGTGCCGCAATTACACGATAGGTTGGAATATCCGCAGCTGCCTTACGCATCCTCGAGCCCACCAGTTTCTCCCCAGAATCATACATAGTCTGGAAGCCGGGACAGTGGTCCCTAGCAGGCAACGAAGCAGGCCACACTGCATTTACCCTCTTGGCCGCCTCAAAAGGTGACAAAGCAACGGCCCCTTCAGAAGAGCCCGTACCGCAAACATACATGGATATACTCGCACGCGAGCTATTGCAGAGCAGGACCTATACCCTACCACACCCGAAGCTTTAGAAAGACGACGCGACAACTTAATATACTACTGCAAACCACACTAAAGGCCAGCTACACTTTACTACACAGTACAAGATATCATCTTATTTTCCGCACAATTTACAAGTACCACTGGAAATTGGGCCACGCGCCAAACACCTTCTAGCGCATGGTTGGCGATTGTGAACAAAATACTGTTTTCGCCTTTATCTCCCCCGCCCCGCACCAGAGTCTTGGGAAAGCCCGCTCACCAACCTCAGCCGCGATGGCAGTAATCAGCAGGTGAACAGGGCCAAACAGGCGCTAGGTCACATGGCGTCCTGCACTGAAAAGGCCACTCGCAAGGAAGGCGACCATACTTCTCTCAATACATTTCAATAATAAACATTATTTGGTGTACTGCCCGTTATGTTAAAATATCACCGCCGGCAATTCATAACAATGCGATAGCATTCTTAGGATACTTCATGCACTGTGCGGTGTCCTTCCGTCCGTCTGTCTGTCTGTCTATTTGTCAGTCAGTCAGTTGGTCGGTCGGTAGGTCGGTTGGTCGGACGGTGGGTCGGTCGGTCGGTCACTGGAGTCCAGTCAGTCAGTCAGTCAGTCAGTTGGTCGGCCGGTTGGTCGGACGGCCGGTCGGTAGGTCAGTCAGTCAGTCAGTTGGTCGGTCAGTTGGTCGGACGGTAGGTCGGTAGGTCAGTCAGTCAGTCAGTCAGTCGGTTGGTCGGGCGGTCGGTCGGTAGGTCAGTCAGTCAGTCAGTCAGTCAGTCGGTTGGTCGGACGGTCGGTCGGTCGGTCGGTTGGTCAGTCAGTCAGTCGGTAGGTCAGTCAGTCGGTTGGTCAGTCAGTCAGTCAGTCAGTCAGTCAGTCAGTCAGTCAGTCAGTCAGTCAGTCAGTCAGTCAGTCGGTTGGTCAGTCAGTCGGTTGGTCAGTCATTCAGTCAGTCAGTCAGTCAGTCAGTCAGTCAGTCAGTCGGTCGGTCGGTCGGTCGGTCGGTCGGTCGGTCGGTCGGTCGGTCGGTCGGTCAGTCAGTCAGTCAGTCAGTCAGTCAGTCAGTCAGTCAGTCAGTCAGTCAGTCAGTCAGTCAGTCAGTCAGTCAGTCAGTCAGTCAGTCGGTCGGTCGGTCGGTCGGTCGGTCGGTCGGTCAGTCAGTCAGTCAGTCAGTCAGTCAGTCAGTCAGTCAGTCAGTCAGTCAGTCAGTCGGTCGGTCGGTCGGTCGGTCGGTCGGTCGGTCGGTCGGTCGGTCGGTCGGTCGGTCGGTCGGTCGGCCAGCCAGCCAGCCAGCCAGCCAGCCAGCCAGCCAGCCAGCCAGTCAGTCAGTCAGTCAGTCAGTCAGTCAGTCAGTCAGTCAGTCAGTCTGTCTGTCTGTCTGTCTGTCTGTCTGTCTGTCTGTCTGTCTGTCTGTCTGTCTGTCTGTCTGTCTGTCTGTCTGTCTGTCTGTCCGTCTGTCCGTCCGTCCATCTGTCTGCCCGTCTGTCTGTCTGTCTGTCTGTCCGTCCGTGCGTCCCTCCGTGCCTCTGTCTGTCTGTGTGTCTGTCTGTCTGTCTGTCCGTCCGTCCGTCCGTCCGTCCGTCCGTCCGTCCGTCCTTGCGTTTGTCTTTCTGTCTGTCTGTCTGTATGTCTGTCTGTCAGGCTATCTATTTTACAACGAAGTGGTAAGCCTGTAGGTGGTTGGCATTTTTTTGTCCGCGTCTGTCAGCAAAACCGTGGGCCGATCCCCGTGGCAGTGCAGGGACAGGAGCAGTGGCTGGTATTCCCGCAAGGAAGAGACTTCAAATATTCAGCAAAGTGAAGTGAAGAGCGCATATGTTCTTTGGAGTCACGCGTGCAACATAAAGAACAGCATATGTTTTAGCAAAGAACAAGCCCAAAACAAGCATCCGAACCGCATAATGGATTGTATAGCGCTCCTGGTAACAATGTGAAGCACCTAGCACCCTCCGCATACGTTTCCTGGAAACGATTACTGTTGCGCAAGAAGCTGCGACGCCGGCAGCTCGCGACGTGGAGAGTGACATCGCTAGCCTTTCGCATACGCATGAATCTGCCAGCAACTGATTTCAAGGTTGTTACTAGGCAGATGGGCGTCGGCGTCCTTGCAAAATTACAATTATTTCCACTACTACCATTACTCAAAAGCAATAATGCAGACCATACCCCCTCCCCTAAGAGGTTGTGGTGGTGGTTATGAACAGCTTCGCTGGACAACCACTTTCGCAGGGCCAGAATGGCGAGTCCGTTTGATTTTTTCGCTTACACGCCAATTCAAGACACTGGGTTGTCCGTTGCCTAACGCATAGAACTTTGGGCTGCTGTGATGAGGAAACCCGCTTAGAACCCAACCATCGGACAAACAGGGGTCAGTGGTTACATGCCTCTGTGTGTGTGCCGGTCTCCAATGTCAGGAAGCTACATTATAGTTGTTACGGCCCTGGCCGCCACCAAACCCGGGCCATAGTGTTAAGGTAGTCTTGCGTGAACCTGTATTAACAGTCTATAGACCGGGGTAGTTGGAGAAGTATGGGAGAGGCCTTTGCCCTGCAGTTCGCGTAACGAGGCTGATGATGACAATGATGATGATGATGATGATGATCATAGTAGCACGTTTGCCAGGCGCATATTTCGCGGCAGTTCCTCTAATGGCGCAGTGTGTGCTAGAAATCGCGAGAGAAAAGGCCGGCTGTATACAAGACCTAAACATGACAAGTTGAAGCGTTCTGTATATACGTGAGTCGCTACCTTTCATAGATGCTAACGCCATTAACCCAGACACTCCTCGTGAGATAGGGTCTGCCTATATTGCTATCACCATCTATATCAATGTTTACGCGTGAACTACAATTACTTGAATGCTGATGAGAACTCGTAATTTTTACTGAATCCGTTACCGTGCCACCTAATGTGCTCTTGTTTCAATTGCAGCTGAAGGAACCACTTGACTTCGACCAGTCTGTCAGACCTATATGCTTACCCACACAGCAAGTGCACCTGACCAACAGGAATGCGTTCGTTGCTGGATGGGGATTGACAAACGACTGTACGCGGTAAAAAATATATAAGACGATGATGCTAGAGTTAGCACTGTGTGGATTTCTGAACACTTAAATAGCTGATGTGAGATATTCGCGTTGGGCATTGCAGCCAGACCTTTGACACTATTAACAACTTCAGTTCGCTGTTAACGCTAGCAACGCCTACATCACGTGGATTCCTCAGGCTCCATCGAACGCCCAACGTTTTTCAGGGAGGCTGAGCTACATGAATTCGTACTTATACCGGGGTCGGCTGTGCACTACAAAATTTTGCTGAAGATAGTGAGGTAATTATGGTTGGCGACTGGAAATCTTGGAGGACGCTTTGTGATAATGATAATAATAACAAATTCTTGATTTGTGGACCTAAATATGGGCCTGCCCAAGCGATCGAATGGCTTTTGAGCCGTGCCCCGCAGCAAGCGACAAGTCAGAGTTTATATGACTGTCGATTCTCATAATGAAAATAACTGGAATAGACAGGAAGAAAAGGAAAGAAATCAAGCATACGAAACAAAAATAACAGACTTAACGTCTTTCCGGCTGCCTAAACGAGGTCATTCTGAACACTAGGCACATAGAAAGCCCGAAGACCTTCGCCATATCTAGTCCGGGCACCAGGCAAATTGAAATGATCTCGTGGACCCAATATTTGAGCAGGTATATATGGGAGCCAAAGTTCCTTATTCCACAGCTACGTAGGAAAAACACTTTCATTAAAGAACAGCCTGAATGAAGGCATACGTGCGCAAAATAAAGGCCACACTAGAATTGGTGGGAATCGAATTATGCATTTTTAGTAAGCAATCAACGTTATTGCGCCATAACACTGAACAAAATTTAAAGAGCAAATTACATAGCGCAGCACACTGTGCCCTAATGCATGATCTATCAAGTACATTGGGCATAATGCTTTAAGGGAATATAGCAGGCACGTTGTTGTGCCCAGCCGTTCACAAACTTTAGCCAAATGACGCTCTCAAGACATATTAGAATACAAATGAACACCAGATATTTGACACTTAAAAAGTACGGAATCGGAGCGCAGATGCAATTATTTCACCGATGAGAATGAAGAAACAAAGTAGTGATTGCAGGAATACGTTTCGCGGGACTGTGGTAACACACGAGTTTTGTTATACTTTGATTGATAGAAATTTAAATATTACAGTACCAACTCATGACACTTACAGCGTCAATTTGTAATTCGGTCGCGGCCTGATCATAATTAGCAAGACGGGATACTAAAAGCGTGTCATCAGCGTAGTAAAAACACAGCAAAGAAGAATGACGTGAGATCGCCAACATACAAATAAAACATATATATTAAAGGGTGCTAAAATCTCTCCCTGAGGATCTCCACTGGCCAACTTTGGTATTTCTGTATACTACAACTTGATTTTGATGACGCTAATAATTCTCAAGGAAAGATAGGAAAGGCCCTCGAAAGCCATAGCTATGAAGTTGACAAAGTGGAACATCATGGGTCACGGAATCAAAAGTTGTTCATACGTATAAAATAATGCGCAAACAAATTAACTCTTTTCAAGAGCATTATAAAGGAATCAATTTATGTAACGCTAAATTTGATCTTACGCTAGGCGATAAGGTGCGTAATAAACTTGTGAGGAATAAGTCTTTTTAATACATTGGCTAATGAAATAATTTTTTGGGATAACTGAGAAAGTTGTTTTTAACATTTCCTATAAATCAGTCTTGTAGGTGGTGCAGTTTGGTGGCGTTGCTACAATACTTTCATTACATACGTTCTTTTGAACCCACTCCCAGGCATCAATCAAGCTCAATAAACTATCAGATCACTAAGAATACAATTGAGCGCGCGATAATCCTTGTAGTCCAACGAGTGGTATAGGTAACGGCAGAAAAGAACTATTGCATCCATTCAGCCTCTTCCAACGAATACTTTCATTCGGATAGAATGAAGGGTCACGCTTTGGCAGAGACGTAGCCCCAATATCTTCCCTTATCAATGAAGTCCATTATGTGTACAGTGCTCAGCAATTGATAGGCGATATCCCAAACCGCTTGGCAGCTAACGCGATTTGAGTCACCCGTGAACGCTCGGCGACCTCTGAATGGGGCGATGCCATCGCATTGCATCGCACAAACATGCGATGCAAAAATGCATCTGCTCCGTGCCCCAGCACCCACCGTGCAAGTGGCGAAAATAGAAAGCTGACAGCCAAGTGCTTCCTCTATCATGTTTTTAATCACTGAGCAATTTACTTCCATGCCACTTTCTTAAAACCTTGCACTTCCTGTCACTGCAGTTACGATAACACCCTGGCTCCACTACTTCAAAACGAAAGTTGTGCCATTTGATTACTGCCGGAAGTGGTATACTGCCTTGCTCAGGGAGGATGCTGCAGGAAGTGCGGAGCTCGTTTGCACACAAGCCAAACGCAAATCCGCATGTGAGGTAAGCGTCACATTTATGTTTCATTTTCTATTGATTGATACTGTGGGTCCAGTTAGACGGTCACTAATAATTTTGCGTGCATCTTTCAGAGCTAACGTTGTCAAGTATAGGTAAGATAGTTGGCATTGCAAAATAGTTTGACTGATGGCATTTCACATCTGACATAGCTGACATAAAGTGTCAACAAAAGTGTGTCCAATGCAAATGCAAACGCCCAACAATTTCTATTACGAGTGGTAATGTACGTCATTGAATGGGTCCGGATTGAAATCTATAAACTCATTATGATATCTTTGTTCTGGCAACTGTTCGCGTGCTCACTGTTTTATGCGGCACCCTCCAGTCACGCGGCGCAAGAGTTGTACGGGCCAATTCGAAGCAAGGAATTTTCGACATTGTGAAGAAAGACAAAAGGAAATCCTCCTCACATCGTCCATGTGTTGCCACGGCACGTTGATTTCATTAGAGCAAAGGCATGCAAAGTGTTAGGTGTTCTTCGGTGCGATACAAAGCTATTTCCGCAGCAGGGTCGTGATATTCTGTGGAAAAGCTATATTAGACCAATTTTAAAATATGGATGCACTGTAAGGGACATTCCTACGTGTATGGACCGAGATAAACTAGAGAGAGTTCAGAATATAGCAGCACCGGTACGTAATCGGCAACGATGAAAGAAATGTTAGCATTACTACTACAAAAACAACATTAAAATGGGACACTTTAGAAAAGAGAAGGCAGACATTACGCTTGAAATTTTTTCAGAATATATTTTATGGCCATGTCGGCATTGACCGCTATAAGTATATTCTTCAGCCGCATTATATATCCAGACGAGCAGATCACAAGCTCAAACTTAGGGAATACAGTTGTAGAACTAAACTTTTCGAAAGCACTTTTTTTTCTCAAAACGATTTTAACATGGAATCGACTGCAGGCTGCCGTAGGTATTATACTTAATAACGAAAATTTTGCAACTGCTCTTTGAAATTTCGCACTTTGTTGTACAGTTTATTCTTAATGTAAATTTCGCTATCATTACATAGTGCTTTGTTACTTAGTTGTATGTTGCTGTTTCTTGCCTAAGAAATTGTTTTGTTGTTGCTCGCACTGTACATTGATATCCGGATGTACCACTTTTGGACGTTAACGTGTTTTTTTGTATTGTATAGTATACTGCTGTTTATTGTATGCCATAACCTGTTTACGTTGCTGTATGTAACCCCCCACCTCACTGTAATGTCTAAATCTCTACAGGTTTGAATACATCCCCGATTAGACAAACCTGTGTAAGCTGCGACTACTTCTAATTGAATGAGTAAACCACTAACATGAAGCACACTTATTTCTGAAACATTTCTGGGCAAAGACACATACAAATGCGGTAAGCCAACTGAGCAATTTTTTTACGGCGAGCGCCACACATATTCTAAAACAAATGAAAGCAAAGCGAAAATAACTGTCAGAGATGGCTTGGCCATGTTGAGCCGAAATCAACTACGTCAGCCTGTAGCCTTTATCAAAGCTCTTCATTTCAAGCCACCTATTTTTTCATCAAGCGTTAAGTTCCCGACTTGTATGCGCTACCAAAGGCTATGGTACGACGACAATATAATTAGCAGGACAGCGATACAAACGCCATTCAAAGTCACAGTGTGATATGGAGGTTCTGATTTGGCATTTGGGAGATACTCAAAATTATCTATTGTAGCGTTCCTAACTAGAATGGCAGCAGAAATGACATAATATCAGTGAGACGGGTGTCGTCCGCCATTTTGTTTTGTCTTGTCTTGTGTCCCAGACAGTGGCGCGTACACACTATGGGGGATTGGCCAAGAAGCAGGCGGTTTCCCGTAAGGTTAGAAGTATAGAGAAACTAGATTTGAATAGTGGAGCATGGGTATTTTATTGCAACTTCTTCGTCCTCATTTCTCCCCTAGCCCACTTCGTGTTCTTTGATTCGTCCAGCGTAGACCGCTTCAATCTTCTGGACTTCTTTTAATTACACCTCCTGGGGTAATACTTGAATATGTTTTCAATAGAGGCGCACTTCGTTTGACCCGAGGCTCTGTTGTATCAAACGTTCTTCAATATTCCATACTGGGATGGAGTCTTAAACACTTGAAGTGATCCGCAATATTTAAAATTTGAACGTACTGCTCCTTTCCTTACAAGGACATGGTCTCCAGGTTGTATGTCCGGTATCTCGCTACTGCGCCTTTTATCGAAATTTCTCTTCATGCGGCTCTCTAGGTTCTCTAGGAAGCGTAGCTCACGATTTGCAGGAAGTATGGGCGCTGTACCCGAAGTTGAAATATGAGGACTGCAGCATAAACCAGTCGTGTACGATCTGTTGTGATGTTTCATAGCAGCCTCGCGACAGTACTTCCAGCCACCGGCAAAGCCTGGATACATTTTCAGATACTGTTTGACATCTCGTATGGCATGTTCCGCTAGGCGGTTTGTTGCCGGGTGGTAGGGAGAAGAATACTTGATCATTATGCCGTGCTCCTGTGCCCACTTTGATAATTTGGCACTCCGGAAAGCCGGCCCGTTGTCGCAGACGAGCGTCTTAATGTGTTTAAAACGTTTAGCCTTGAGGAGATCTATTACGCTGTTTGCGTCTTCTTTGCCAGCTTTAGCCGCAATCGTCCTTGTGCACTCATCTATGGAGAGCAAAAAAGCTTGCGTTCGCCTGACTCCTTCCCCCTTCTTTTTGAGCTCCGCGAAGTCCAAGTGAATTACTTGGAACGGGACGCTTGAATATTAAGGGTTTGTCATAACATCTGTCGATTGCTTGAATTTAACTATGTTCGCCTGGGAGAGGTGGCATGTGCGGATGTAATGGCTGATGCCGTTTTCATACCCGGCTATGTGAATCTCATGAGCAATTTCTTATATGTGCACCAGAAG
The DNA here is from genome assembly GCF_023375885.2 of Dermacentor andersoni. NCBI lineage: Eukaryota > Metazoa > Arthropoda > Arachnida > Ixodida > Ixodidae > Dermacentor > Dermacentor andersoni. The sequence continues at coordinate 52,761,132 of NC_092823.1, forward strand.
CCATCGTGTCCGCCCGATCCAGGATTGTCGTGGTATAGATGAAGAACCCTTGGAATCATAGTTGGTGGTACGTGATACTTTCCATTGATAAACTGGAGCTCTTCTGTACCTTCCCACAGCTTAATATGATTGATTGCCTCTGAATTGTTGTTTGACTCGTGTAAGTAATCTTGATAGTGCGAAGGCGTCAGTGAGGAGTCGGCCAGGACTGTGCGAAAATACGAAATCAAATTGCTGCAGATAGTTCAGGCACTAGCAATGTGGCCTCTTGGCGGGGTCATGCTCAGGAGTTGAGTCAGTGCTTGATGGTCAGTGAAAAATATAAATTTGGAACCTCTCAGATAAGTACGAAAGTATTGCACAGCTTTTAATACGGCCAGAGCTTCCTTTTCTGTGGTAGAGTAATTGATTTCGGCGGATTTCAGGGTATAGCTGTAGTACCCCACAACGTAGTGTTTGGTTTGACCAGCTTGTTTCGAGGGTTTCTGGTATACAATTGCAGCGGTAGCATAATGTGATGCGTCCGTGTTCGACAGAAAAGGCAGAGAAAAATCCTCTATTCGCACGATGGGGTCCAACGATATTAGTTTTACAAGCTCACAATAGACAGCTTCGCACTTCTCGTCCCATTGAAAAGGCCCATCGTTCTTAGTTAAACGTGTGAGGCACCTTGTTCTCAGTGCATAACATTTTATAAACGCCCGGAAGTGTCCTGCTAGGCCATGGAAAACACGCAGGTAGTGCACGTCATAAGGCTTTACCAGCTTGGAGATTCTCTCTACCGATTCCTGTTTAGTGCTTTTAGTGTGTCCATCAAACACCCTACCAAGAAATACTACGTTATCCCGAAAGAACGCACTTTTCTTGAAGTTGACTTTGAGTTGGGCAAGACTGAGCGTGAAGAACTTTTGAAAGGTGACTACGGTGTTTCTCTTTTGTCTTTGAGTAGATGACGATGTCGTCGACGTAAGCATTGCAAATATGCCCAGGTAAGGTTTAAGAATGTCCGTTATAATCTTCTGAAACCCCGCGGGGGAATTTTTTCAACCAAATGGTAGGCGGTTGTACTCAAACAAGTCAAATGGGGTTATAAACGCGGCGCACTTTCTCGCTTCTTCACTTAGTGGAATCTGCCAAAAGCCCTTGCAGAGATCTATTCGTGAAAACAATGACAACTACCAATTTCGTTACTGATGTCATCCACTCTTGGCATTGGTTAAGGTATCAATTCAGTTTGACGATTGATAGCCAGGTAGTCTGTGCAGAGGCGGAATGTCCCGTCTTCTTTTGGTGCAATAGCTATAGGAGAAGCAAATGGGGATACACAAGGCCAGGTGATCCCTGCGTCCAACGTTTCGTGCAACTCCTTTTTTTAGCAACACCTTTTTATCTCTAGACATATTATAGCTGGTTCTACGAACCACTATTTTATCTGCGAGCTCGAAAGGAACGGCATGTCATTTCACTGCTGGAGAGTATCTACCTATGCATGTAAGCTCTGGGTACTTAGCCTTGATGTCTTCGTGGTGAAAGATTAGCCTTGATACATTAGCTTCTTCAGCAGGATATTTTGTTCTTATCGTGTCTTCGGCCATTACATTGTCGTCCCAATAGAGGTTTATCTTAAGTTTTTTCATGTCTGGATGGGACAAAAGAACATCGTAGGGGACATTGGGAATTGCCAATACCTAACTGGTAATAGCCTGTCCTTGAAATTCAATAGCCAGGGTTACCCATTATCTATGCATGGTCACCGACCCATCCTAGGTTTGGACACGCAATGCTCTACTGGCGTGCAGACGACCGGCATCAAGTCGAGTCTTGTTGATAATTTATACCGAAGCTCCACTGTCAACGAGAGCCTTCACTTCATGCCATCTAGCTTAGTGGGGGCATACAATAAGCTTGACGACACCAAATACACTGTCTCACTGAAGTTCTTTTTCTTGGGCTTGTGATCCACGGTAGTCAGATTATGTGGAAGTAGGAAGAAGATTATGTGGAACTGCGGTAATTGGTTCTTCACCATCCTCACAGTCATAATAGACGCATCCCAGGGATTTGTTTATGAAGCTATCTTTACATTCAGATGATGGCAATGACTCTAGATGCTAACTCAGCTTACGAGAATCAAGTTGCTCTGTTCTACCACCTGACTGTCCTCTCAATGTAATTCTTGGCACTGAGGTATGTAGAAAGTTCAGATGGCCATCAAATGTTCTTGGACCTTTGAGCTAGGCATTACTACGGATCTCGATACACAACCCTTGCGCTATCAAAGCTACAACAGCAGGAGACGACAGCTTCGGTGCTGCAGAATACAATAGGTGACACTTCTCAAGACAGTACTCAAGCAGAGAGCCACCTGTATACCAGAAACACAGTGCCGAAATCCCATCTTTCTACTGCGTTGCCTTCAAAAGCCGATAAAAAGCTGCGTTTCCACAGTTCCCAACATGTTGTTCAATAATTCATGAGTTGCACATCATACAATGTTCTGGCTATACCGTCCATATAGCAGCGGATATTCGAAATCTTTGTGTCGTTGGAGTGCCACATATTCTTGTCACAGGCATACTCGAAAAACCGTAGCCTATAGTGCGCGCTTTGTGAATTTCCTTCAAAGACATCTGGTTCAACAATGCCTCGTTCTGATTGCTCTCGATTAAGCGCTTGGACGAAAGTTCTCATTATTTCCTTCTGTTACATAATGTGCCTTTGCAGTTCCATAACAGTCAAGTCCACGCTCACCTTCCCGGCAAGCGTTTCCTCTTTGAGGGTGCCACGTCGTATGGGTTCCAGAACGAGCTCGCTCAGTGTCTGCAGCTGTAGTTTCACTGTCAATGATCCTGTATGCACGAGGGCTCGGCGGCTGATTGCAGCTTGTTCCAGCACCACGTTGATCAACACGGTAGAACTAACTTCGAGAGGTAGGTCCGTCACTGGCCCACCGTGCACTTGTTGTCGGGTGAACACAACAGACTCCGAAGAAGCCTGGTCGACAAAAAACGTCTCGCGCAAGGCTGGTCTTCGAAAACTGTCGGCTGCCCCAGAAAGCAGTGTTCTTAACTAGAACGGCAACAGAAATGTCATACCCTCAGTGAGATGGCTGTCGTCCGCCATTTCCTTCCAACTTCTTCGTCCTCATTTCTCCCCTAGCCATCTTCGTCTTCTTTCAGTCGTCCAGCGCAGACCCCTTCATCTATATATATATATATATATATATATATATTTATACAGGTTGTCCTCGATAATTTTAGCCAAAGGTTAAAAATATGCCAATTCCCTGCAGCTGGACAGAACCAAGGTAATGTTGTTGGCCGTCCCTTGGAGACACTCCGATTATTTTTTTTTCACTCTACCTAACTACTCACTTAGCCAACTTCAAATATATTATAATTATTTGAAAAGTGTGAATGGCAGCTATGTGTAGCTATGACAAAGAAAAGTACCTTGGTTCTGTACAGCTACGTGACAATTGCATATCGTTTAACTCTGGCTCAAATTAGCTGGGACACCCTGTGGTGTATATATATATATATATATATATATATATATATATATATATATATATATATATATATATATATATATATATATATAATATATATATATATATATATATATATATATATATATATATATATATATATATATATATATATATATGTATATATATATGTCGGACTGTCTCCTGTACTTCAAAACTCTAGCTGCCTATTGCAGTAGCGTTCAAGTGTTCACAATCTCACGGCTGAACATTTGTGCTTGGTCGTCTCTATACGATCAATGTGCGAAATACGTGTCGATGCAAGAGGAAATGCGACACGTATCTTGCTCGTAACCGAAATCGGACGTACACCTGATAAGACTCCGACAGGTTTTTCCTCTTTACCCACTTGATGTTGGCTTAAATAGCTGTGCCGGTACATGTGTAGCCGATCATGGTCAAGCGGGCGCAAACAAGGGCAAAGCGAGGAATACAAAACACAAGCGCTTACTTCCACCTGATCGTGTATTCACATAATTGCGTCATATGAACACTTTCCTTCATTACTTGAAAACACTGAAATGCCGGCGTCTGGTTGCTATGCTCAAAAACTTTCTTTGGACGACAGAAAAACAGAAGGATTGCTGCCGCACGACACACCCGTCTCTGTAATGCAATCTGCTTCAATTATCTCTCTAACATGGTGGCTCTTATTTTTGGTTTACACGGATTCTTGTTCTTTATTCCACAGTCAACACAATGTACAGAAAGATTCTTATCGAGGTAATTCCCCACCTTCCTCCTGCGTTCTAGAAGTATTTAATTCAGACACCTTCCAGTCTGACCGATATAGCTGGAACCACACGGTAAGTGTCAGCTGGAAGTGAGCCCTTGAGCCCTTGTGTTATCTACTCCTCATATTGTCCTTGTTTGAGCGCGCTTGACCGTGATCTGCTGTGTGTAAACAGCTATCCCTGAATGTCGGTGCTCTTGAGCGACATACGTGTGCCGGAACTAATGCCCTGCACACATTTCTATCTCTCGGTAGGGTGACGCAGGTGGGCCGTTGACGATCTGGGAAGGAAATGGCCAAAGATACGTGCAAGTCGGTGTAGCGTCATTCGGCGCAAAGACGGGTGGATGCTCTAATCAGGAAAGCCCGAATGTGTTCACGCGCGTGTCACACTTCGTGCCCTGGATCCGCAAGATGGTACAGGAAGAATGGTGAACCTCGCAGGATGGAGTGCAGTAGTGACTACAAATAAGGATGCGATGCGGAATTTCGTGATACGTGTCTTGACGCCTCGTGTATTCAGAAAACTTAAATAAACGTGACTGCAGTGATCAAAGGCGGCTTGAAATTTTCTTGCGCAGAAGAGTTCTTTTTTGGTGTTTCCACGTGTGTGTGAGGTCGCAAGAGATTGTCATGTTTTAGTTGCTAACATCTCCTATCACGATTTCTCTCTGATATATAGCCTGAATCATTTCTCGGTTGTACAGAAAAAGTTCGCACACAACAATTACTAAGCCAATGGCATACCATACTAGAGGCACTTTTATGCAAACAAGTATTGGCAGCTGCATGCGCTGCAATACTCATATAAAAGCTCCGTAACGTATCTGACCATTGTTCTTGTACAGAATATTACAAATTCATAAAATTCGTATAAGTAGTGTACTACGAAGGACGCCAAACATTATTTACGGAAATAATTAGCAGTGTAATCGACTGGTCGAGTCGACGGCATACAGTCTGTTAAGGTGAGATTATTAGTAAACAAAAGCAGGCCACTGACCACAGTCAAAACAATATGAAGTTTTGGAATCCCTTTGTGTGTCTTTTCTCAATATAAATGCCAGCTAGCAGCAGATTTTAAGAAGCACGCTTTAGCTCGGCTTCAAAACCGGTGCCGCCTATTCATGTATCTGAAAAGAGTGCAAGTGTTCTTATGCAACAACGACATAAGAAATTTATTGAATTTGAGGCGGAAAAGTAAATTGTAATGACGGAACGAAGTCGAAGTTCGATTTAGGGTCGAAAATTATTTAGATAAAGCACCGAAAATCAGTATGTTTCAAAACAATAAAAGCTCAAAGTTTGCAAGTCCGTAGTTTTCCCCAAAAATATTTATTTATTTATTTATTGACACTGTCGATTCCATCAGGGATCATAACAGGAAGGGCATATATAGTTATCTTGCAATGTAACAATATTAATTAGGGCAATATTAAGATTATACATAATAGACATGCAATTGCAGAGGCAAACAATACAGTAGGCAGAAAAATAACGCAATACATTGTGATAATGTTACGAAAAAAATCAAGAGGTATTCAAAAAGGGAGAAAATTTAGAAAGGCGAACAAAATGGTAGGCATAAATTACAGAATAACACATAGCTTTAAATTTAAGAATAACAAGGGGTAATGAGGTAGTCTGTCAAATAACAGTGGTGGTAAGCAATAATTACAACAGGAAAAGAAGTAAACAATTTCCATAAATGAACAATAGTACTCAGTAATGGCAAGTAAGACAAGTTATGAAAGTGGGGCATACACAAGAGGTAGTAACCCATAAGATAAGTTTAAGGCGTCGCTAAAGAAATTGTGATTATGTACACAATATAATGAAATAAAATGGCACAAAAATAAATGGTGACACAGGTACGCCATAATTGTGAAGCACGTAATTCATTTTCGGCTAATGTCAAAAAGTAGTTAACAATGGGCTGTCTGTTATACTAGGGTCTAGGTTATTCCACTGACGTGTCATGAAAGGGAAAAAACGAATGCTTATGGCTTTCCGTATGAAATGGTTGTTCGCTTACTGATAGTGAATATTTATGTCGGGTGAGTCGTGTTTGTGCTGAACATAGGCATTTCGAACTGTCTATTTTCAATTGATTATGAATAAGTTGATACATAATTTTTAATCGTGCAAGCTCGGCTCGATTTTGTAAGGTCAGTAAACCGGCCTGTTTTAGCAATTCTGTGGGTGAGCCTGTTAACCTATGTTTGTTTTAAATATATCTTAGTGCCTTCCTTTGCATTGCTTCTAGTTTGTTAACGAGTTCTTTGGTGAAAGGAAACCAAACTACGTTAGTATACTCTAATACAAATCTGACAAATGTGTTATATGCTAGTAGTTTTGTGTTTGGGGGTGCTAGTCTAAGACGTCTGTTTAGGAAAAACAAAATTTTTTTTGTGCGGCCGAGGTAACGTTGTTAACATGGAGCTCCCACCTGTAATCGCGTGTTAATGTTAAGCCAAGATAATTGTACTCCTTCACTTTGTTAAGTGCGGCGTTATATATAGTGTAGTTAAATTCTGATGCGAGCTTCTTTTTCTTAATTGATAAAATAGCTTATTTTTTATTATTTTAAGTCATTTGCCATTCGTTACACCATTTGTGTACAAGTTACAAAACGTCGTTCAAGGCCACATGTGCATTATAAGAATTGATTACCTGATACAGAACACAATCGTCAGCAAAAAGTGTAACATTGATTGGAATATTAGAAGGCAGATCATTAATGTATATGAGAAGTAAAACTGGAGCCAGAACACTTCCTTGTGGAACTCTGGATCTTACGCTAGATTTACTGGAATATTGCTGGTTAACTTCTACAAACTGGGTGCGGTTGGTAAGGTAGTCTTTGATCCAGTTCAGAATGGGGCCCTTTCCCAAGGTAAGTTCGAGTTTATATAATAATTTCTAATGTGTTACGTGATCGAAGGCTTTTGAAAAATCTGGAAAGATTAGATCAATTTGTTTCTGTAGGTCAATACTTAACGATACAACGTGGACAAGCTCAATTAGTTGTGTGACTGTGGAAACTCCTTTGCGAAAACCATGCTTACAATCTGTTAGTATTTCTTCCGGTTCTAGGTGTTTGGTTATGTGCTTTAAGATAATGTATTCTAGTAGTTTACGGACAGTGCATGTTAGTGAGATTGGCCTGTAGTTAGCAGGTTCTGTTTTACTTCCCGATTGATTAATTGGTTTTACTTTAGCTCTTTTCCAATCCTTCGCACTTCTGTAACTTCCATCAGTTAGCAACTTCATTTGCCTTAGAATTTCTATTTTAATATACAGCTTAAGGTTAATCTTTTACAATATTTACGTGGACTCTAGAAAAGTCCTACTCGCATATTAATGCTAAGTTCACAGGGATGAATAGAGACATCAATTTTTAGCATTTAGGATATATTATTACTACCAGTGTACATCATCATCATCATCATCATCAGCCTGGTTACGCCCACTGCAGGGCAAAGGCCTCTCCCATACTTCTCCAACTGCCCCGGTCATGTGCTAATTGTGGCCATGTTGACCCTCCAAACTTCCTAATCTCATCTGCCCACCTAACTTTCTGTCGCCCCCTGCTACGCTTCCCTTCCCTCGGAATCCAGTCCGTAACCCTTAATGACCATCGGTTATCTTCCCTCCTCATTACATGTCCTGCCCATGCCCATTTCTTTTTCTTGATTTCAACTAAGATGTCATTAACGCGCGTTTGTTCCCTCACCCAATCTGCTCTTTTCTTATCCCTTAATGTTACACCTATCATTCTTCTTTCCATAGCCCGTTGCGTCGTCCTCAATTTAAGTAGAACCCTTTTCGTAAGCCTCCAGGTTTCTGCCCCGTACGTGAGTACTGGTAAGACACAGCTGTTATAAACTTTTCTCTTGAGGGATAATGGCAACCTGCTGTTCATGATCTCAGAATGCCTGCCGAACGCACCCCAGCCCATTCTTATTCTTCTGATTATTTCACTCTCATGATCCGGATCAGCAGTCACTACCTGTCCTAAGTAGATGTATTCCCTTACCACTTCCAGTGCCTCGCTACCTATTGTAAACTGCTGTTCCCTTCCGAGACTGTTAAACATTACTTTAGTTTTCTGCAGATTAATTTTTAGTCCCACCCTTCTGCTCTGCCTCTCCAGGTCAGTGAGCATGCATTGCAGTTGGTCCCCTGAGTTACTAAGCAAGGCAATATCATCAGCGAAGCGCAAGTTACTAAGGTATTCTCCATTTACTCTTATCCCCAATTCTTCCCAATCCAGGTCTCTGAATACCTCCTGTAAACATGCTGTGAATAGCATTGGAGAGATCGTATCTCCCTGCCTGACGCCTTTCTTTATAGGGATTTTGTTGCTTTCTTTATGGAGGACTACAGTGGCTGTGGAGCCGCTATAGATATCTTTCAGTATTTTTACGTACGGCTCGTCTACACCCTGATTCCGCAATGCCTCCATGACTGCTGAGGTTTCGACTGAATCAAACGCTTTCTCATAATCAATGAAAGCTACATATAGTGGTTGGTTATATTCCGCACATTTCTCTATCACCTGATTGATAGTGTGAATATGATCTATTGTTGAGTAGCCTTTACGGAATCCTGCCTGGTCCTTTGGTTGACGGAAGTCTAAGGTGTTCCTGATTCTATTTGCGATTACCTTAGTAAATACTTTGTAGGCAACGGACAGTAAGCTGATCGGTCTATAATTTTTCAAGTCTTTGGCGTCCCCTTTCTTATGGATTAGGATTATGTTAGCGTTCTTCCAAGATTCCGGTACGCTCGAGGTCATGAGGCATTGTGTATACAGGGTGGCCAGTTTTTCTAGAACAATCTGCCCACCGTCCTTCAACAAATCTGCTGTTACCTGATCCTCCCCAGCTGCCTTCCCCCTTTGCATAGCTCCCAAGGCTTTCCTTACTTCTTCCGGCGTTACTTGTGGGATTTCGAATTCCTCTAGACTATTCTCTCTGCTATTATCATCGTGGGTTCCACTCGTACTGTATAAATCTCTATAGAACTCCTCAGCCACCTGAACTATCTCATCCATATTAGTAATGATATTGCCGGCTTTGTCTCTTAACGCATACATCTGATTCTTGCCAATTCCTAGTTTCTTCTTCTCTGCTTTTAGGCTTCCTCCGTTCCTGAGAGCTTGTTCAATTCTATCCATATTATACTTCCTTATGTCAGCTGTCTTACGCTTGTTGATTAACTTCGAAAGTTCTGCCAGTTCTATTCTGGCTGTAGGGTTAGAGGCTTTCATACATTGGCGTTTCTTGATCAGATCTTTCGTCTCCTGCGACAGCTTACTGGTATCCTGTCTAACAGAGTTACCGCCGACTTCTATTGCACATTCCTTAATGATGCCCACAAGATTGTCGTGCATTGCTTCAACACTAATTTCCTCTTCCTGAGTTAAAGCCGAATACCTGTTCTGTAGCTTGATCTGGAAGTCCTCTATTTTCCCTCTTACCGCTAACTCATTGATCGGCTTCTTATGTACCAGTTTCTTCCGTTCCCTCCTCAAGTCTAGGCTAATTCGAGTTCTTACCATCCTGTGGTCACTGCAGCGCACCTTACCGAGCACGTCCACATCTTGTATGATGCCAGGGTTAGCGCAGAGTATGAGGTCTATTTCATTTCTAGTCTCGCCGTTCGGGCTCCTCCACGTCCACTTTCGGCTATCCCGCTTGCGGAAGAAGGTATTCATTATCCGCATATTATTCTGTTCCGCAAACTCTACTAGTAACTCTCCCCTGCTATTCCTAGTGCCTATGCCGTATTCCCCCACTGCCTTGTCTCCAGCCTGCTTCTTGCCTACTTTGGCATTGAAATCGCCCATCAGTATAGTGTATTTTGTTTTCACTGTACCCATCGCCGATTCCACGTCTTCATAGAAGCTTTCGACTTCCTGGTCATCATGACTGGATGTAGGGGCGTGGACCTGTACAACCTTCATTTTGTACCTCTTATTAAGTTTCAGAACAAGACATGCCACCCTCTCGTTAATGCTATAGAATTCCTGTATGTTACCAGCTATATTCTTATTAATCAGGAATCCGACTCCTAGTTCTCGTCTCTCCTCTAAGCCCCGGTAGCACAGGACGTGCCCGCTTCTGAGCACTGTATATGCTTCTTTTGGCCTCCTAACTTCACTGAGCCCTATTATATCCCATTTACTGCCCTCTAATTCTTCCAGTAGCACTGCTAGACTCGCCTCACTAGATAACGTCCTAGCGTTAAACGTTGCCAGGTTCATATTCCAATGGCGGCCTGTCCGGAGCCAGGGATTCTTAGCACCCTCTGCAGCGTCGCAGGTCTGACCGCCGCCGTGGTCAGTTGCTTCGCAGCTGCTGGGGACTGAGGGCCGGGGTTTGATTGGTGTGTTCATATAGGAGGTTGTGGCCAAGTACTGCACCAGGGTGGCCAATCCTGCTCTGGTGAGGGAGTGCGTTACCGGTTCTGGTCACCGGGATCAGGCCACACTCCAGGCCTGTTTACGCAATTTTATCAACACGCGGATTTTTTTTTTTTTTTTTTTAATCCGGTGGAAAATTGCGCGGCACCGGGATTCGAACCACGGACCTCTTGCACGCGAGGCGGGTGTTCTACCTCTACGCCACCGCTGCACTCCCAGTGTACATAGTGCGACATAATAATAATTTCTGGGTTACATATTTATAAACATGAGAGTTATTTTTCTCAAAATGTTGTGATTTTTGACAGAAATCGAAATTTTGTTTATGAAGCACTGGCAACGTACCTTACAAAACAGATTGGGCAAGAGCTTCAATGACTACGGTGCCTTGGCGCCGATAGGTTGCATTGTAATGTTTCAGGTGTTGAGCGGAATCGAGGTTCCCTTTGGTGTGCACCATGGTAGCTCCATATGAACCACACTAGCAATATATATATATATATATATATATATATATATATATATATATATATATATATATATATATATATGTATATATGTCCGAGCAGACAGGGGTTTAACCGAGGGGCCCAACTTATATTAGCCATATCATAAAAAAACCAACAAAGGCTGACACCAAGAACAACACAGGGGAAAATACCTGTGTTTACTAAACGAAATAAAGCAGCGATAAACTAATGGAACTGAAAGTGGATGAAAAAAAAAAACAATTCACCGACGTGGGGACGATCCCACAACCTTCGAATTTCGCGTGCGATGCTCTACCAATTGATCTACAGCGGCGCCATTTCCCCATCCACTTTTCTGGGTACTTTCTCAGGGTTTCCTAGTAGAACCCTGGGAGTGTTAGCCAGCGCCACCACTCACAGACCTTGGTGGCCGATGTGAAACATCCTTTCTGCCGAGAGCGTCACGAGAACGTGATCTTTTTGGCTGAAGGCAACCGGTCAATAAACCCACACATGCTACGTGAAGGCATCAATGTTGCCGGATTCGAGACCATCCTTATGTAATAAACGAAAACAAAACGCGTTAACCAAGGATCCCTATTTTTGCAAGTCATGTGATAAGAAGCCAACAAACACTTACACCAAGGACATCATAGTGGAAATTACTTTTGTTTAATAAACGTAATAAAGAAACGTTAAATGAATGGAAATGAAAGTGGATAAAAAACAACTTGCCGCAGGTTGGGAACGATCCCACGACCTTCGCATCAAGTTCTCGTGACGCCTGCGGCAGAAAGGATGTTCCACATCCATCGCCAAGGTATGTGAGTGGTGGTGTTGGCTAACACTCCCATAGGAAACATAAATATCCGAGAAAGTGGGCAGGGAAACGGCGCCGTGGTAGCTAAATTGGTAGAGCATCGCACGCGAATTGTGGGATCGTTCCCCACCTCCGGCACGTTGTTTTTTCATCCACTCTTGTTTCCATTATTTATCTATCCTTTCGTTTATTAAGCCCGAATTAAGCCCGAATTATGGCGGAGGCGGACAAAGTACGTCACATCATGAAGGGCATTTCCAGTGATGCCTTTCATATGCTGCTGTCCAAAAACCCAGGCACTGTTTATCTGGTCATTGAGCTTTGCCAGAGTTTTGACGAGCTCTGCAGACTACGTCTTCTCACGCGGCGCCCCCCTGCCTCCGACGAAAGCCTCGCAAGCATGACTGCGCCTCCTGAGATGGACTCCCTGTTTTGCCAGATAAAAGAGTTCGTCCATGCTGACGTCGCTCTTCAGCTTTCGCTGCTGTCCTCAGGCACGCCACAACCTTCGCCTTTCCCGGCCAACCTTCGCCAGGTCACCCACGAGCAAGTTTGCGCAGCTCTCCTTTCTGCCCACGAGAGTCCGCCGGTGCATAATGCCGTTGCTTTTCCCGTGGTGAATGCCCCTCTCAGCTACGCCGAGGCTCTCGCGCTGCCACGACCTCCGACCTTTGCACCATTTCCATCTGGTGTGCCACTGCGCCCAGCTTCTCACTTCGTTGAGCCGCGGTACATAAACGGCAGTGGACAATGGTGCACTCCTGACAACCGGCCAATATGTTTTTCGTGTGGTCTACCTGGCCAGGTTGCACGATTTTGTCGTCGCCGCGCAACATCCTGCCGCCATAGCTTCGACACGGAGCCATAAGTTTCCCCATACCCGACATCCTCCGCGTCTGAGAACCGTGGCCATATGTCTTCCTACTCGGACCACCGCATCGTGTATCCGCGAAGGAGCGCCGTGTTATCGACGACCAAGTAACGACAAGTAGCTGACATGCTCAAGTGCGGCGTCATTCAGCTTTCGGATAACCCTTGGGCATCTCCCGTTCTTGTTAAGAAGAAGCATGGATCGATTCGATTCTGTGTAGATCACCGTCGTCTTAAACAAATAACTCGTAAAGATGTTTACCCTCTTCCGACAATTGACGACGCCCTTGACTGTCTCCAAGGCGCGGAGTTCTCTTCTATCGACTTACGCAGCGGCTATTGGCAAGTCCTCATGGCACCCGACGACCAACCTAAAACGGCCTTTGTAACACCAGATGGCCTATATGAAGTTCGTTTCATGCCTTTCAGGCTTTGCAACGCACCCGCAACATTTGAGCGTATGATGGACAACCTTTTGCGTGGTCGCAAGTGGAAAACGTGCCTGTGCTACTTAGATGATGCGGTTATTTTTTCGCCCGATCTTCTCACCCATCTCTGTAGGCTGGAGCAAGTGAATGAATGAATGTATGGTTTTTATTGGCGCAAGGGCCAAATATGGCCAAAGAGCGCCAGGTGTGCGGTGATGAGTTTGCAATGTAGGTATGAGTTCTATGAAGTTGGTGTGGCGTGGCTGTAAAGGGGCCTTAAAATAGCCGCTCTAGAGTGCGTAAAATCTATCTGTAATAGGATTATGTCGATGACAAATGACGTGTTCTATGAGAAATAAAATCGATCGTAAAAGAATGATGCAAAATAGAAAATATATGCGATGGTCAAATTACCTGGAGCACTGCTGCCTCACCAGAGCCCTTGAAACACAAGGGCCTAGAGGCATGTGCTATACGAAAGAGCTATCACAGCGGCATGCTCTGAAGAGGGGACCCGCTACGAACATGTGGGGCTAACAACATGCAACACAACATCTTTCAGAAAACTTTGGAATGCGTTGGTGTCAAATAGCGGTTTTGGGCCGAGTAACATTACAGGATGTAGGGAGATGTGCTGCTGGTATGCTAGTGAAATATATTTCCTTCTCTCAGATTCGGCTGGCCGACACTCCAGGAGGACGTGGAGGACGGTCAGCCTCTCCCCGCATCTACCGCAGGTTGGATGATCATTTTCAGTGAGTAAAAAGTTATGCGTGCCAAACGTGTGTCCTATTCTGAGGCAGCAGGAGCTTGAGGTGGGCAAGTTGGTTGAGCATACTTGATGATGTTGAGCATTCTGAGGCGACAGAATAGGACGTCTGTTCGCCGTGATTTCGTTACGGAGGGCCAAGAACCTAGCCGTGGCTTTTTCACGTGCAGTATGTTATTTACTTCTGCGTCCCACATACGTTGCCAGTGATTTCGCACTTTCCTTCTTAACAAAGGCTTCAGGTGTGTGACTGGGACCGAAGCAGTAGGATTAGCTGCATAGAATGAAATTGATGTGGCCATCTGGTCCGCTAGGACTTTACCCTCGATGCCCCAATGCCCAGGCACCCATGTTGCCGCTATGTCCAGGCGCCCATGGCATGTTGGTTAGATGTATAAGCTTTCCACAGGACGGAGTAGAGTTCACTAATTACCGGAGTTTTGTGGTTACAGAATGACATCAAGGTCTTCACAACACTAATGAAGTCGTTATATATAACTGATTTCTGCAGTTTTGATTTCCTGATATGCTTCACAGCCGACAATAGTGCGTAGGCCTCAGCCGTAAAGATACTAGTTTCCGGATGCAGTACATCGGATTCCGAGAAGGATGGACCGACGGCTGCATAGGACACCCCGTCGTGTGACTTCGATGTGTCTGTGTAGAACTCAGTGCAGGATTGTTTGTTTGCAATTTGCGTGAAAGATATATCGCTTTCTATCAGCTGCCACTCCCAAGGAGGTAACAGCATGGCTGGATGCATTCGGCGAAGCTCGAGAAGTGGGACAGGCATTTCATGACTAAGCTCCCTCACACGCAGCGAGAAAGGCTGTCTTACGGAGGGACGATTACGAAAGAGTCTAACATATGTCATATCGTTAACGGTATTAAAACACGGATGTTGAGGATTAGAGTGGACTTTCAGAAAATATGTTTGGCTGATGTATGTTCTCTGCAGATGACGTGACCACTCATTTGATTCTGCATATAAACTTTGAATGGGACTTGTTCAGAAAGCGCCAGTGGCCAGTCGGATTCCTAGATGGTGGACTGGGTCTAGCATCTTTAGCGCGCTCGGGGCGGCAGAGTGATAAATCACGGCACCATAGTCCAATCGTGATCGAATCAGGCTTTTATAGAGATTCATTAAACACTTCCTGTCAATTCCCTATGTAGTCTGGGATTGAAGTTTCAATATGTTCATTGGTTTTAGAGATTTTTCATTAAGTTGTTTAATGTGTGAGGCGAAAGTGATTCTGTAGTCAAGTAAAACACCTGGAAATTTGGGTTCTTTGTTACAGGTATCTGTTGTCCACACAGTTCTAAGCAAGGATCTGGGATCAGGCCTCTCTTTCTTGTAAAAAGAACACAAGAACTTTTCCTAGGATTGATCTTAAATCAATTTTTGTCTGCCCACTTTGACACTTTGTTCAGGCGATGTGGTCCCTGTCTCTCGCACACTGCGAGGTTACAGGATTTGAAAGCTATTTGAAGGTCGTCCATGTAGACAGAATAAAAGATGGCCGGTGCTACTGAAGCACGAATCGTGTACATCTTCAAGATGAAGAGCGTGCAGCTGAGCACGCCTCCTTGGGTTTCTTGCGTAAAAAGACGGGATATATATTGCCGTCATTTACCCGGAAGGTACGATTGGACAGATAGCTTTCTATTAGATTTAGCCTATTAACATAAATGCCCATATCTGACAAGTCTCTTAAGATTACGTAACGCCATGTTGTGTCGTACGCTTTCTCCATATCGAGGAATATGGTTAAGAAAAATTGTTTGTGTACAAATGCGTCCCGGATATTTCCTTCAATACGAACAAGATGATCAGTTGCGGAGCGCCCTTCTCTGAAGCCACACTGTTAGGGGTCAAGCATTTTACTCAGTTCAAGGAAGTGAATGAGTCGCCGATGATTCATTTGATCAAATACCTTACAAAGGCAACTTGTGAGCGCTACGGGCGGTAGCTTGCCACTGAGGAAGGATCTTTGCCTTGTTTCAAAACAGGAACCACAGTGGCTTCTTTCCATGCACTTTGAAGGTATCCTACAGCCCAAATGTTGTTTAAAAGTGCGAGTAGTGCAACTTGGGTGTCATTGTATAAGTTTTTCATCATTTCATACATGATTCTGTCAGATCCCGGTGCAGAGGTGTTGCATGCGCTCAAGGCATCTCTCAACTCGGCAATACTAAAAGGACGATTGTAAGGCTCATTCTCTCGACTTTTTCTTGAGAATGGCTTAGGTTCGTCTATTTGTTTGTATTTGAGAAAAGATTGTGAATAATCGGTTGAACTTGACACGGTCTCAAAACTCTCCCCAAGTAAATCTGCCTGGTCTTGCAGGGTATCGCCTTGTGTGTCTACCAAAGTGAGGGAGTATGTTTGTCGACCTCTTATCCTATGAACCCTGTTCCAGACTTTGGCCTCATCTGTATACGAGTTGATACCCGATAAAAACTTCTGCCAACTCTCTCTTCTTGCCTGTCGGCGCGTTCTCCTGCCTTCGGATTCTACTTTTTTAAGGTTAATAAGATTCTCCAAAGTTAGGGAGGCGCGCAGCAAGCCCCACGCTTTGTTTTCTTGCATCCAACGTGATGAAGCCCTTCAGAACACTTAATCGTGACACTTTCATATTCTACCAAGAATTATTCTCTAATTACATAACTACAACTGAGTGGTCGAGCGTTACACCGTTATGTGATGCAGATCAGGCCTTCAACAAGTTTACATTTTCTCAAGGCCGTGATCCAGTGCACAACAACAATAAAACGTAAAAGGAGATACAAATATCCCAAGAATCCGTGGTTATCGCAGGGATTGCTAAAAAGCATAAAGAAGAAAGATAACCTCTGCAGAAAGAATAAAATACTACCATTTGGCGCTGATTTAACTTCGCGCTATAACCAATATTCCAACACTGTTTCATGTCATAGAAAAATTATAACAAAACATGCTATGAAAATCAATTATCTAATGCCTCAAACAGTTCTAAGAGACAATGGTAGCTCTTAAACGATTTCTTAAATCGATCGCCATAGGGTTCATCCTTAATATTTGAAGGCAGTACACATGATAGCCCTACCAGTGTTGCCGACGCATTTAGTGACTACATTTCCGAAATATTCAGGCAATGACATAGCACTTCACATTGTAACTTAAATCTTTCTAACAACTCCTTTTTTTTTCTTTTTGCCGTGTCCCCTGTTGATGTGTCAACAGCAATCAAAAGTCTTAATGAGACCAGCCTCGTTACAGATAAAATTTTATTAAGGCACGTAAAACCTGTAGTCGATGTCATTTGTGAAGCTCTTTCTGTAATTATAGATCTTGCGTTCAAGGGGGTCACCTTTCCTAATTCTCTAAAACTAGCTAAAGTTGTTCCGATATATATAAAGGGCAATAGACTGTCAGTTTACAACTACCGTCCCATCTGTATTCTCTCTTCCCTTAGTAAACTGATCAAAAAATTATAATTTGCCTCAACAAATACCTGAAAGAAGTTTATTCACTGAAGCTATGCAAATTTCATTTTCGAGCTAGAAGTTCCACTAACCTTGCCGTGCTTTCCCTAACAGGCTATTTCAAACGCTCTATTGATTCAGAATGTGTAGTTGATTCGTTCTTTTTTTTTGGGGGGGGGGGGGCTTCACAGAAGCATTTGACACCATTAATCATCTCGGCTTGTCTAACGAACTCGCAGCATACTGTAGTTCAGGTCCAGCCCTCAAGTTCTTAAAGGTTACCTGCTGAACAGAAAGCACACAATATACGTTTTAGGCTGTTTTTCCGCTACTAAAACAACTTAGCAAGTGCTGCCTCAAGGCTCATTACTTGGTCCATTACTTATTTTTTCTTAGTTCACGTCGATTATCACCCGGACAGTATAAACATGGCTCACTGTATTTTATATGCCGACAACAATATTTCCTTTGCTTATACATGTATTAACACTGTCACTACCAAATGAATACTGTTCTTTATAGCGCGTCCAAGTGGTGACATGAAAAGTACTTATTACTCCAAATAAATGTAAATATATGGTTTTTAGGTCACCTGAACGTAAGTTACCCTCATTACCAGGCATCACAAGTGATCCGCATTTATTTTTGTCAGTGATAGTGTATCTTTCCTCGGCGTTCATCTCGACCCCAAACCTAAGTTTGTTAACGATACTGCTCATATTACAAAGATGGCACCATTTGGCATTGGTGCGTTGCTTAATGCACGCTCATATTTTTCCTCATTGAACGTGCTTGTACTGTGTTATGCTATTGGTCGAGTAATTGTTCAGCATGACATGTGTATATGAACTTCGCAAAGCGTATACTTATATTTTCTATAAGCACAAGAAATGGTTCACGAATTTATAAGACAGCGATCGGGATATTAGACGTGAGCGAGGAGAGCTTGGTTGAGTCTCTTGTGACCTTGAATGCACGTGAAAACACCAAAAACACCTTCTGCGCAAGAAAATTTCACGCCGCGTTCGATCACTGGAGTCACGTTTATTTAGGCTTTCCGAATTCATTAGTCGTCAAGACATGTATTGCGAAAATCCGCACCACTTCCTTACACGTACGACCACTTTCATCTTGCGTGATTCACCAGTCTTCCTGCATCAATCTTCGGATCCAGGGCACGAAGTGCGACACACGGGTGAATCCAGACGGGTGTTGCTGATTAGTGCATCCGCCCCTCTTGGTGCTGAAGGACGCTATACCGACTTGCAGGTATCTTTGACGATTTCTTTGCCAGATGGTCAATGGCCCGCCCGAGTCACCCTGCCGAGATAATGAAATGTTAGCCGGAACCTACAGCGCACCTAGTTGGTGCCGGCAATCTACGGCAAGCTCACGTGTGCAAGGTGCGATACTATGTGTGATGAATGCTGGGGATGCGCCCTGATTTGGTTACGTGCTGAAACTTTGTCGCGCTAGCTTCTTGCAGATTTCTTAGATACTGGTTGTACAGAGACAACCATGTACAAACCTTCTCCTGTGATAGTGTGGTATCTCCAATGCTTGTTCAACAATCGACAAGATAATTTTGAAGTAGGCCACACAGTCGATTAGAGAAACCAAAGAAGCAATTTTGATTTTGTCTATCGTGAATAACTGTCATTTAAGAACGTCATCGTCATAGCAGCCACTAACGGTTCCGCTTGAGTTTCTGTCGTTGCCCTACTCTCGTTCTACTTGTCATCGTACCAGCGCAGGTGCTATTACACATATGTCGAAAACTTTGCAGGCAGTGGATTACGATAATTTGACACGAAGTAACATGGCTTGAAATGGGCAGTGTTCTTTGTTTCTTTTTCACATACTTTGGCTTGCACAAAAGCAGGGCTCAAAGTAAGTGGTTTACAAGTTTATTAAACACAATCACCGTTAATTGCCGACGACTGACTGGGTTTGATCCTCGCACCGCTCAATGTTCAGACGCAGTGTTCGGAGGGTGTGATTTCAGAAGCAGTTTTTGCCGTTTGTATGGTCTAACGATACTTTTCAGATGCAGTGCTATATACGGTCAGAGTGACTGGCTTTGTGGCACTATGCGACTGTGTTTGGCTGCTAGGTCATAAACCTGCGCTCGCCGGGGGCGCGAAAATTTCTGGTCAGCATGCGCTCCAAGTATCGAGTTTCAATCGGTCAACACTCTACCTGGCCTCAGTTAACCGACTCAAGAACAGTCACTAGGTGCATACATTCGTGCAATTGGCTGAAGTAGCGTGACTGGGGCTATTCGTTGTATCTCCTTCTTCTATATAAAGCCCCAACCAAGAAAGAAGTGGCAGTGCTCTTACGCTCTACCACATATCGTGCATTTAAGGCTTCGCTGTGAAGAGTATGTTTGCATATTTTGAAAGTGTGAAATTTTCATATGGCAGCTACAAGGGAAACCACATCAGCGTATGGACTAAACTCTTAGCCGAGAAGAACGAGAAGCACCTTTTGTGCTGAGTGTTGAGTCTTTTAATGCAGGGACCACAAAAAAAAAAACACGAATGGTTGACAAATTGTAAACGGCACAGAAGGCTGAGGTATATCGTTGTCCAGATGATTCCATCAATAAATGAGGAATATATCTGGCTATTATGTCTGTTCTGTAATTTATTTTCATTTTCATTAGCTCCACGTGCACAACGAAAGTGTGAGGCGGGTAGGAATACCCAGGATAACCCGCATGGTCATCTATGTCCGCGCGTTTTTGGCCGATGTCACTAACAGTAACTTAGTACGCAGTCCATTGGCCTGAGGGCTTATGGCTAAATATACTTCTTTTTATGATATGCGTAGTGGATTGCAATTGATACATGTTCACAGCTTGCAGACGTATTGGACTTCATTATCACGTGCATGTGACACGTGAAAGTGACCTAACCAACAATTTTTTTTCTACAGTGATTACACGATAACCAAACTGAAGAATCGCCAAACCGGTGATAATTGCGCAAGGCTGCACTTATAATGAAAATCAAAACATCTTTTTTGCTCCAAGCATGCTTTTACCTGTAATGAAACCACGCATCCAAGTTTTTTTTTTGAACAAGAAGTATGCCACTGCATTAAAGATGATCAGCTTGTGCGTCAACAAATACTATTTTATCGCATTTACTATTTCTAGTATTTGTTTTTTAGAGAACCGCCTTCACCAAGCGCAATTTTAAAGCTACTGTACTGCTTCATTTAGCGAATGCTGTATTACCCAAAATTTTCCGATGACATACGTATATAATAATTTACACTCTTCTTGTGACGAATGTAGATATTTTTGAAGAAGCTACGACTACCGAAAAAGATGTTGTTCTCTTTGCTTTCCACGCTTTAGTTTCAATGAATTTAGGCCTTGGTAATTGTACTCCTTTCTTGAAAATTGTGCAAGCATAAAAACGTTTTACTATTACTTTTCGCGCATGGTTATTCTATATAGGATCATAATTATATAGGAATAGCTTATTAAGTCTAGCGCAGGGCAAACTGGGACATGAAGAAAACGCACCCTTAGGAGTTTACTGCTTCTTATCTACAAAATGTGTATTCTTAGTGCCTAATATTTCACTGGCAGCTGATAATATTTATTCATTCTCTTTGACTGAAAAATTGTCTTGATGAACCAATGTGCACTGAAGGCAAGATGCTGACAGAGTGCCTGTCAGTTCAGGACCCAGCAAGATGACGCAGAGATGCTGCTCACCTACCTATTCTGGCGTGTACAATACCTTCATTGTGTTGTACTCTACCTACAGAAAAACACTATTTCATCATCTTACTAGCTACATTTGCACAAAGTTTCAGCTCCGTACGTCTGAATTTTAAGTGCAGAGAAATTATATGATTGTTATTCTAAGGCTCTAAAGCTATTTTAATATTCTATTCTAAAGCGGCTTTAAAATATTTTTACTCAGCCCATCATTTTTTACCGCGCTGTTGAATTTGTATGGTAATGTCTCAATTAAAAGAGCCGGACGTAAAAAAAAGAAAATTCGGTGCTGCGTTGGCCAAAAAATATATACAAAAAATACTGATGCTTTTCATAATTGGAACAGCCTAATTCTAGCCCCATCGCAGATTTTGGTGTCTCGAAAAAAAAAAGAAACCCTGCAGAGGCCTTATATACAAAGTTGCTGCAAATACCTTGTAAGAAGTTTCTCCAGGGCCCAGAAGAATGAAGGCAAAGAATGAAGGCACAAAACACAGAGCACATCTAGTCGCAAAAACAAGTTGTTGGGAAAAGCTGCTGTAAGGCTCGCAGTCACCCGAAATACAGGAATCGTACAGGAAGCCGAAATGAAGCGAGCGAAGGTGAAAGTATTCATAGTATTCATTCAGCGTAAAAGAAGATAAAAGGGCGTTCCGCCAGTAAGACGACTTGTACCAAAAGCAACCGGAGGTGTCTTTTTTGGAAGAAGTTGTGCAGCAGAACAGCATACTCTGTGTGGATTCAACACAGACGTTGCAGTGATTGGGTGAATCAAACCTGCTTGGTGGGCCTCGAAACCTGCTAAGTGCATCGTTTGCAAGTAATGAATTCTGTTACTTTTGTGCGCGTCTCATTTTCCCCTAAGGCGATTTCATTTTGCCCAATGAACAGTGGCAAAACGAGCAATTTTATACAATAAACAAAGCAATATTTAGTTCTTACTTAGGGTCATTGCAATACCAATATTTTTTTCGAAAGCAAAACGGCAGTTGCCCGAATAATGGTATCATGCTATTTTGTTATAAATAAAAAAATATAAGGTCAATATGCGTGTTTTTGTTTCATTTTACTCGACCATACTGACATTTGCCCTACGTTACAATACAAAACGGCATGTTTTGTGATTCGTAACGCACTCCACTTACCCCGTGAAATAATGCTGTAGACAGCATGAATCTGCATGAATATGAACTACAATTTATCATTTTCAGTAAGTGTACACACAACAGATATTAATACATTCGCCCCATTCACACATTTTACTCCGGAGGCAGTGAGTGGTCACATTACCACATATAGTATAAAAAAAATATTCAGTCATTTACCTAAATAAGTTGGATGCAGCACTGTTGATATAAAGTCTTACCACACATATGGATTTGCCTTTTACTCCTGCGCAAACAAGTTCCGCACTTCCGACAGCGTCCTTCCTTTGCAGAGACTCGTATGTCCTCTGGCATTCATGAAATGGCAGAATCTTTGTCTTGAAGTAGTGGAGCCAAGGTGACGATGCAGCTGGTAATGAAAAAGGGCGCAAGTTTTGCACAACTGATGCTTCGAAGTACATCGAATCAGCTTTATGGCAAAGCAAAAATGTTCGCCTCTGCGTCCCTGATAGTGTAGAACCAGTTAACCTAATTTAAATACTGGCCAGGCAGAAGGTGAATGCATGTGAGCGGCCTCTTCTACTATTTACGGTATCGCAGGATGAATTGCAAATCATATCGTTTGAACCTCTGTACCCAAAATCGTTTTGTGACTGCAGCATAGATAGTGTACTGCAGCATAGATTACTAAATTAACATTATAGTCCAATATATTGCAATATTGTAGTTTGCCATCCTTGAGAAATCAGCGGTAGTTCGAGGCTTTCTGATGGCGCGATGTCACATGGAGACTCTTGCTTGTACACGGCCGTTTTTTAGATGTGTTATGTTCTAGTACTGAAGACAAAACTTTGGCAAGTGCTAAGTTGTTTCACGGATGTATTTACTATGGTCATACATTCTAAAGCCTTAGTTTTATTAATATTTTTTGTCCTTAGTTTGAAATTAGTTTTCACACTACGTACTCTCGTTTGACCTTCCCCACCCAGCTATGAATGCGTCCTTGTTCGTCAGAAACCGTGGACGTAAAGGTAAACATATCGGTCTCACATATTCGTCAAACTGAAGAGGTTCCGCCAGCTGGAATTAAAAGAAGGACACATGATAAGGCAATAAACCGGTTTCAGTTGAGGTTACAAGCCAAAATCGGCAAAGTTTAGCATTTCGCACGTAAACATTCTGGTAGAAAGCAGCAACAATTAGAATAGTAGGCGCCCGCTGAGGCTTGAGAGAAACACAGCATTACAAATTTCATACAGCAGTGTCAGAGTATTTCGCGAAGGGCACAACATGCTCGGCATAAAGTGGGCCCAATACGCAGTATTCAGCCATTGCAACGCAATGCCCAGAACACATGGCTTATCCACATTTTGTGCCACTTGTGGGCGTCGGAGACACCAAGCTGATGCATTCTCGTATCACATGAAAGCGAAGACGTGTGTGATGTATTGTAGAACGCACTCGGCCTCTCGGCAATCACACGGTGTTCACCGGTAATGCAGAAAGTGCCAGTCGCGATGCGCGCCGACCATAGCGTTTCAATTACGAAGCACTGTACACTTATAGCTAGGAGATGCATAAAACGATCATTAAGCGAATGCTTCTGCCAGAATTGTCGATCTTACGTCATGCCTCTCTGGCCCGGCCCCTGTATTCCAAAGGATGTTGACGATCAGTTATGCAGTTGTCGTTCGCACTAGCCGTGCGAAATTTGTAGAGGCAATTGTGTCCAACGTTGAGAGGGACTGGTGGCGTTTTCAACGTTCAGCTTTATTTTCCAATCATCCCTGAGTTTCCTGAGCGTGGCTGCTGTCATGGTGAGTATATTTGTGGATATATACACAAATATTAAGTGAAAGTACCCATGGCGTGGGTCCCGTAAGCCTTCTCCGCGGACAACGTAGGTCCAGAACTAAATAAAAACGTGAATTTCTACAGAAAATCTGGACATGTATTCTCGGATCACAGGCATTTCTACAGTACAACGATCTATTCTTTGAATGTCGAAATATTCTACTAGGATATTGATTTACATTACTTAATGCAATCACTCAGTATTTGCCACTGGGTTCTCAGCCATTTTTCCCAGAATGGCAGGTACAGCTACGTACCATTCCCACGGAAAACATACGTAACAAGGTATAAACATTTTACACCAACCACGCAGTTCCACCTCAGTCCTGCAAAACGAAATAGTCCGGAATGCGAGAGAAGTGCGTTAGCATTCAGCCGGGAGTTCCCTTGACTCACGACCTGTCTCTTCGAGGAGCCAAGAGTCACTGGTGGTGGCCTGGAGAAGACCACCACCAGCTGTGCAATATATATATATATATATATATATATATATATATATATATATGCATGTTCTGACGTGCTTACCACTTCACACACATACACTTCCTTTTCAGTCTCCCAAAGCTAAAGATTAAAAAATGGCTTCCCACATGAAGCCCGCTCACATTTTAGGTTCCGAAGCATCTCTTTAGCACGCTGCTTTTTAATGGAATGTCACGGTATGTTTAAAAGATTCATTGATTTACTTCATTTGCTTTGAGTTAACCGCTATAAATTTCTCACTAGGTTCACGGCCGCTCCTCCAGAGGCATATCCCACTACACTAACATTTCTACATTAAACATGAAGACATTGTGCCTGTTTTAGAGAATATCTAAAGCACACCAATCCGTTCACAATATGATAAGTTGCAACTCACGAACTCTTCCATTTGCTTTACTTTTATTTTATTAGGTATTCGGTATGCGCCAATGGGGCTTGCTGTTTTAGACCTATCATTAAGTAAGGGCATGTCCCACTGGGACTCTGTAGGTACTGAATTCCGAAACGTTGTCTGATGCATGTCGTACCTTCCTCTGCATACACCTGTTATCCCAAGGTTGTACGCATCCTTATTATCATTTTTTCTCTAAATCCTTTAAATAGTCTAAATCATTTGTTCACACGCTTATGCTTTGCGTATTATAGATTCGAATATGCTCGTACATTTGCAAGATTTTATTTTAATGCGTAAACAAATAGGCAGCCTAAAATTTGACCGCGCACGTTTGTGGATAAAGCTGTTTTTTACTGCATAATTGACCGGGCGATTAGTTGTTGTGCTGGGCGCTTTGGTAACTGGGCTATACAGGCTGTGAGGCTTGCCGTGTTCGTTTGCTGAATTTGACAATGCTTTGCAACGTAAATCAAAATAATATGGTGCTTTTGATGGGCACACTAGAGTTAAGCTGACGTGCAATATTTAAGCACCGTAATTCTACATAGCGCGGCACAAAGATAATGCTTCTGAAGTTATGTCATGAGTATTTTACTCCTCCATTTTGAACAACGCGTATTCTTCCACAAGGTGGGTAGGTTGAGCTAGCTGACCATGTATTTTATATGTACGCTGACATGAGTTCAACTTATAATTTTTCCACACGGGATTGAAGAAAAAATGGCCATATTTTGGCACTTGCAGCCAAACTTAGCATGGAAGTGCCCCACTGATCATATGCTTGCATCTCACAACCGATCCTTAGGGCTGTTCAAGTGCAAACTACAAGACGCTCCAGCTCCCATTCGTATACTTGCTTACGTTTCATTTATTTGCGCAAAAGTAAAATACCCGTTCGCCATCTGCGACCCGGAGCAGAGTTACAATATTGCTCACACATAATCGTTGCGAAACCTTCCTGTCCAATTATTCACTGTGAGTACTCAAGTTTCGCTAGCGTCACTTCTATGAATACATGCACTGAAGTGCGTCAACTATCCTGTCGCCGCAATATATCTCGTCTTTCACTCCTTGACAAGATTAGTTACCATCCACCAATGCGTCACGATTTCTTCCAGAAACCCACAGCCAGGTTTCCCTGCCGAGACCATCATTATAAGATCAAACGCGTAAACAAGACAGCTTTCCGTGTAATTCATTCCTCGCACTTTCATTGAATTGAATAATCTACCTCCACGCATCGCCAATCAGCCTGACATAACACGATTCCAAGAGCTAATTCACACGTTGAGCTGTGACTAACGTACGTTTAGCGATTAATCTTCAAGCATCATTTGACATCGTGCCAACGATGTATAGTTGTGCTCATGTATGCGATAAATGCGCTCACCTAGCACTTTCCTGTATTAATTATTCAAGTGTTACTGGGCTATACAGGCTGTGAGGCTTGCCGTGTTCGTTTGCTGAATTCGATAATGCCTTGCAACGTAAATCAAAATAACATATTTTGTTATCAATATTTTCCATGTCTGATTATATGAAAATCAGCGGTTTTTCAGCCAGTGGTTTAAGTCTAATATCCGTAGTGCACTAATGTATGTCCCATTAGAATATATCTTTTGTGTAACTGCAAATCGCTCCATTCGATTTGTATTTTTTAGCTTATATTTCATCGAAAATTGTTATTTTGTTTTTTGCTTATCTGTTCTGTTCATGCTTTTGTAGACGTTATAATGCCACTGGTTGTATCATAGTCTGAATGACAAGTTCTATAAGTTCTGATCAAACCCCCCCCCCCCCTCCCTCTAGCCTGTGTATAACCCTCATCTGTGGATCTTGAGGGGTATTGCTGCACAAGTAAATAAAAAATAATATGCGTACTGCCTTCGTCCAAGATGTAGCGGTACCCCTGACAGCAAACCAAGATCTCCTTTCGTTTTCGATTCGTACTGCCTTCGACCTGTCTTAGAGAACAGATTGTGCTGAAAAGTCCATAAGTCTGCTAAAGTGGCCATCCTAATTCAGCTCTGTTGAGTAAATATTCCATTAATTTTGACGTCATTCACCCTGAGTGTCCAGATATTTGGACTCAGCCGGCCTTACTCGGTCTACCAACTTGACGAATGCTGACGGAGTCTGAGGTTTTGTACAGTTTCCACAGCAAGCCAATCGTACGGAAGTGAAACAACTCTAAAGCAGGGCTACAATAAGTTGCAATGCGTGCAATGACATATATAACGCGTTCAACCTAAGAATATTTCTTAAGCGTTTTCTAAGACAAAGCTGGAACTTATGTTTAGCAATTGAATATTTTGTACACGACGGCCTTTCGTTAGAACCATTACTGAATGAGTATGTTAAGAGAAGGCTTTCCTGCGCAAAAGAAAACCTGGGAAGCCAATAAAATAAAAATATTTTCTGGTTAAACATTGCTAAATGCCTTACCTTTAAAAGCGCTATGTCGTATCCGGCTGAGTTCTTCTTGTAAAGCTGGTGTGCTACAAATTCTTTAGTCACAGTGAAGGGTCCTTTACCTACGTGTGTGGTATTGTAATAAACTCTAACATCCGCTGCTCGTTGGCCACTGTCAAAAGAAAAAAAAAAGTTGTATGCAGTAGCGATGCAGGAAAATACTTCGAATTTCACTGCAGTGATACGCAGAATTTCACGAGAGTTAAGCTGGTTCGCAAAGAAATTGTTCTGTTAGGGCTTCGTTCCAATACAGTTTTATGTGCATATAAATTGCTTGACATAGTTGCAATATTTTTGGCGAAATAGTCGAATCCTTATGAATGTAGGCTGCAAGCGGCATTGTGGAAAGCACAGTTGCAAATAACTGTTTTCTTTTTGCGGAAACCTTTGAGTGCTATTGTTTTTTTAGAGGCTAGGACAAAGATTTTATGATAAGAAATGGAAGAGTTATATAGGATAAAAATGTTATTATTAGTGTAAGTGTAAACTTTCTAAAGGTTTATTTGCTGGTTGTAGCAAATTCAGCGACTGTTCAGCCTCGTGTACTTTTTTCATATCAGGTGAAAATTCGGTTCATTGAAAAGCATACCTCTAACTTGAGCATCTGCTATTATTTCCAAGATCTTGATAAGCAATAATTTTCAACAGGTAAGAGCCCTAATTCATCTGCGGTTCGTAGAGGAAGCCCCGCTTCTTGGAGTTTTGGACAAATATGTGGAGAAAAGTGTGTTATCGTGATAGCCTAGCTATACCATGAAACAAATGGAGATACGACATTGGTTTCCCTAACCTAATTGTTCGGTTTTGAGACGTACCTGGGGCGTAAGTTATCACGCTTTGCCTTTTGTCTTTCCATAAAATAGCACGTTCGTAAACACACTTCTGTATACATGCGCAATTTTTGCGCAATTATCTAGTTTTAAACGTAGCACCCTTTCATCGCGGCTATTGTGAGAAATTCTGAGTCACAATATCATTTGAAGCCGTAATAATGAATACTTAAGAAAGATTTTGTTGCTACGCGCTTCATTCTCTAGCGGATCAAAAAGCCCGCGCTTGATACGCCCGCAGAAATTACCGAGAGTGATTTTTTTAGGAAACTAAATTACTTGGGGCGTGATCGCAAAAGTGCGAGCTTCGAATCTCGGAGCTCATGCCGCATGTCTCTTCATGCGTACATTCAGCTTACCCTGTTCCCACGCAATGCGCTGCCGTCAGAATGAACTGAGGGGATAATATGCTACCACCGCAATCCTGAATGGTAATTTCGTGTGTAACAGGATCAAACTTGGAGGCCGGTGAGACATGCACCTGCAAGGGTAACACACTTGCATTGAGCCAGCTAATTCTTCAAGCTAGGGCTTGTATGTCATTCATTCGCTATGCTCCGTCAAACATAGCACAATTTTCTGTTGGGAAGAATAGTAAACTGGGTCCGTTGGCAGCTGTTGATGAACATGGTGAACACCTATCAGAATTTTTACTTGCATAGGGTGGATGGGAGGGAGGGGCTGTTACTATACTTCACAATATTTTACGGGAGTTCATACATCAAGATTATCTGGTACTGTAACGCGGCGGCAAAAGTACTGGAATGACTAGGAATTTAGGAGTTTAACGACATAAATGATTCCTTGTAAGCAATTAATAATCCAAAATTGCGTCGATACAATATCTATTCAGGTATAATGCAACATTATCTGACTTCGCAAGGTACAACAATTTGTGACCAAGAACTCGACAAGCATCGTTGTAAAAGCGCATGCTAAATGTTGCTGCTCGTAATACAGTTCTCTCAAATCGTTCTCTAATACAGCTTTAGACATTCGCATGCAAAGCGATATACCAGTGTGTGTGAGCCTCGGTTATTTGGTACTTATAAAAATATATATTCTCTGGCGATCGTCGGGGTATGGGATGTTTGCAGAAATCCAATGAAAAACACACAAAGCCACCCCATTTACAACACAGTAAAGGCTTGGGGTAGTCGGTACATACTCAACAGCGCGAAAAGACGAAGGACAAGGGGAACACACACCAACTCTCTTACATAGCACGACTTCTTTGCAGTATTTAAAATTGTCCCAAAAGTTACATCTCCGCATATAACACGATATAAAGAAGACGATAGGACGAAGCAGGTAAGAATCGACCTATTGATTACATGAGGAATGGGCAGGTAAAAAACGGGAATGATGATGATGACCCTACACAGATGAGTCAAAACATTCGATGGCAGATCTAAAGTGCGCTGTATTACGCATGATGGTAGTACATGGTAGTACGCTATTATTTATAAAGCTGGTCAGCTCTCCGTCCTCGTGATTTTATTTCGTTTACCGCGTTGTAATAATAAACAGTGACCATTATTTAGTGCTAACCACTAATCAGATTCAACATGTAAATAATCACAACTGCATGACTCCTCATGCTGCGGGAAAGTACGAGAAAACATGAAGTATCCTCACTATCCAGGGCATGTAAAGGCGACCAATTTTCTTCCCATTGTAGATCCGGCCAAGAGGTCTTGCGACACCACAGCCTGCAGTCATCAAATGTATCCACGCTTACATTCAGTGATCTTCAATACCATGCACAGTGCTATTGGCGTAATCTACAGGCTTCAAAGCGTCCATCACTGTAAACTGTGACTAAATGGCGATACCGTTCGACTGATACTGTAAATGTCATCTTCCGAAACTTTGCATCCTTGATCGCAAGCCGGTTAAATTTGGCAGCACAAGAATGTACAAGAACTTTAGCAACTGCACTTCGTACGAAGGCACATGACAGTGAGGTCAACATGCAATCGTTTGCGGAAGCAAATCAATCGCCTAAAACGAATACGATGAAACAGAACAGAATAACATTGAGCCTTGAGATCATAAGACATGGACACATTCCTGAATTACTTATGAGTCAGATTGAGCGGCTTTTTCTCAACTAGTTGATGCATCAATTAGGTGGTAAGGATTGACTGGTGCAAGTTTTACACGGATATATGACTGTTATTGAAATAAAATTATTCATTTTCATAGTACCCAATAGAAGTAAGAATGTCACAGAAAGATTTCGACACTACTGCTTGTAGTCGTAAGTGTATTACGCAATCTGAATGCCCTAGCTTTTTCACCTAGCGCGCATTCAAGCAGTGGAGTTTAAGAATGCGTGTTCCACTCCGTACGTATGTTGACAGGGCCTACGCGCAACAAAGAGTTTTGATGGAAGGCTGCTCGTACAAGTCACAGAGGTGTACGCCATTTGATGTAATCTTATCTCCAGAATAAACGTGGCTTTGAAATAAAAGCATTCAGACACCATATTTCCCGAAACTATTGTCGGTGAACTACAACGATGTAAATGTTGAAATTTCGTGCGCCGAGGACTGTCAAAGACTGTGGACTATGCCATTTCCTTTCTAAGATCATAGTACGACTTGAATAAATATCAGGTTCGACCACGCCTGAAAGCATTGATGGCGCGATATTAGGATATAGAGTCTCATAGTAAGCAGTCTAATAGCGAAGTTCGGGTCTCACGGCTTGACTGTAAAGCTTTTTGTTCCTTACCGGCTGTATACTGGCCTGCAGCAAACTTTAAAAAAACGTTTAAGGCGGAACACATGTTAGAAAAAACACATAAAAAACGTATTGCAGTGATTACACACGATACCTTTTGCTTTAAGCACAAATTTGCCCCATCAGGTGCGGACAGTGTGTGGAATGCCGTCGGTAATATACTGTAAGAGCTTTAGAAATGTTTACATGTACCTCGAGGGTTGAGTCTATCCATGAGGATCTGAAAGGAAGAAAGGCTCATATTTATATTGTTTGAGAAATTTCATGAACTGACTAAAGCGCCAGAAAATCAGCGTTAGATATATGAAGATAACCACAAAAGTTTCATTGCAGATACCAATGACCTTAACAGGGTCCCTTAACAGGACAGACCCTGACCACTCAGAGTCGTGCCCCAAATGTGACCATGACTCATGCTCTGTTGATCACATGCTCTGGCTGTGCCCAGCCCGTAACACCTCCCCACCCATCACGAAAGCGCTATGGGATGAATCCCTCAAGAGCAGCAATATCCACATTGAACTCCAGGCTGCGCAGAGGGCCCATGAAATTGCGACGGGGATTCGTCCCCCAGTCCCATTGTGGGCGGAGCCACCACTTTGATCTTGGAGAGCCTTCGACTCGCCCGAATCTTAGTTCCTCAGGACTTAAATAAAGTTCTTGTCATGTCATATCATACCAATGACTAGAAGAAAATGAGAGGCCGTGGTCTGGCAGCACTTTGGGGAGACTTATTTGGAGTTCCACAACTAAAACATGTATTATGACTAATATTTCCTGTTAAGTCATATAACTTTGATTTAAGTAAGGCTAGGTCATTTATAAAGCGGCCTGTAAAAGGTGTCTCATCACGCTAAGATGTTTATCAAAGGTCACTTCCACCACGACTGATATTGAATAAAAGCGTATAAGACGTTAGAGAATTTTGATGTAAAATAAAAAAAAGACAACCGCGCACTCGCAGTTTAAAAAAATTGTATGGCGACTACCATCAGGTACTCTGACACACGTTCAAAGCACGCCAAACTTTGTCCTTTGTGGCTGTGCCACCGTTTCCGCAATCAAGACCGTCATGCCACAGTTCAATCTCTTCTGTACCAAACAAAATGATGCAGTCAGCCAGCTGACAGGGACATTTTACTGCCTGTTTTCTTTGGCTACTTCCAATAATTTTTTACTATATGCCTTGGTCGCTCTGCCCCACATGTAGAGTATCGGTAAGTACGCTTGATAAGACTTTTAAAGGGAGCAAATTTTGAATAATACTGCAAAAGAGATGCAAGATGAAAAGGCAAAGATAGCAGAAAATTGCAAAGTGCAATGAGCTGCGAGCACTAGTATACGTATTTTCATGGGGAAGCTGGGGCAATTTATTTATTTATTTATTGATTTATTGGTACCTCAAATACCCCATCTGGGGTTTTACATGAGGGGTGGGCATATTTACATAATATTTTCAATAAATGCCTTGAACGATGAATGACTGGAGTGGTGCACCGCTTCAGAAGGTAGATGATTCCAGTCTTTCGCTGTTTGAATGAAGAAAGAGTTAAGATGAGCGGAGGTGCGAGCTGGAGGGGGATAAACAGCCTTTGAATGGCCATGACGGGATGAAGTGCGATGCGCAGGCGTGATGTCGGTCTGATGAAGTAGTGAGTGATAAAATTTGTAAAAGAGGCACAGTCTTGCTGTTTTGCGGCGCTGCTCGAGGGTTGGAAGTTTCAGAGATGATTTGAGTTTAGTAACGCTAGTGTGGTAAGAGTAGTCAGAATGAATGAACCTTGCTGCACGATTCTGTATGGATTCTAGTGCTGTTGCCAGGTTAGATTGGTGTGGGTCCCATACTGAGCATGCGTATTCTAGTTTGGGTCGAACGATTGTTAAGTATGCGAGTAGTTTTACTGAGTGCGGGACAAGACGTAGATTACGGCGCAGGTAGCTTAGTACACGATTGGCATCATTGCTAATGTTGCAAATGTGTGAGGACCAACTGAGGTTATTGGACAAGTTAACGCCTAGGTATTTATATGAAGTCACAGCACATATTTCCGAACCGGCGATAGTGTAATTAGCTGACATAAATGATTGGCGACGATGGAAAGTAAGTAGTGATGTTTTTTTGACGTTGAGGGACATTAGCCAATTGTTACACCAAGTTTCAATGACGTTAAGGTCGGACTGGAGGGCGCGAGAATCAGCGTCGTTAGTAATAGGACGATAGATTACACAGTCATCGGCAAATAAACGAATTTTGGAAGAACAGCCTATAGGTAAGTCGTTAATGTATATTAAGAAGAGTAGTGGTCCCAGGACTGTGCCTTGTGGCACGCCAGAGATAACGGGTGATAAGGTAGACGAGCATTGGTTAGCGTAAACGAACTGTTGACGGTTAGAGGACAAATTGGAGGACATTAGGCAGAGCTTGGGTCTTGCACGGGGTATAAAAGTAGGCTGATGATGACGATGACATTTTTTCGCGTAGTCAAGGAGGTAATCCCTAGCTGGAAGAAAAATAAAACTTACTTCTCTAGAACACCACAGCCTTTTCTGGGCTGCCGGCCGACGCTTCCTAATACGGAAGACACTGTGCTCAGCCCATACAATATCTGTATTGCTAAATGTTAACATGAAAAATTTCGGGAAAAGCTTCAGAAGTATTTCGGCAAAAAAGAAAAGATGCAATGCGGCTATTATACATTGCGGCAAATTGTATGAGGCAAATGGTAAAGAGGCCGAAGTAACAAGCTTAGTACAAACAAATCTGTTTATAAATGTTGGTTACAGAAAAATCATAACATTACCTGAGAGGTTAGTACGCTAAAATAAGTAAGCGTGGCAGGCGCGTGCATCTTCACTGCTAATGTGTTACGGTATGCAGTGACGCAAATATTTGCTTGCAAAGCACACTAAGAAAAATTTATCTTTATATTTACTATTTATACACGCTGGGAGTCTCTCGCTTCGATGTGACTGCCTCAAAATATTGTATTATAATACGAATGTGGTGTGAAAGTCGATTTAAAGACCGATGTTGAAACAGAATTTATAGCTTAATGTCATGTTTGCCCCAGTTCACGTGAATATTTGCACACACCATGTAAGGACGCCTTTGTACCTTCTTGATAGACGTATGATGGTTGTTGGCAAAAATGCCGCGCAGGAATTAAAGGAAAACCGCTATACAGCACACGAACCTAAATTAACCGTATTTGAGAACGGATCTGTCACTTATAGCAGCCTGGTGTTTGGAAAACGTCTTCGTACGATTCGTACGAAACGTCTTCGTTGTGATTTTTCTATACAAATCCTAAGCGTTGCTCTAGCATTAAGTGAGTTTTCTGTCGAGAGCTCGGGGCATCTAGCGTTGTCAAAGGAAGTAGACGACGCAAAGGAAACTGCTGGCTCCGCTGACGTTGCTCTGATCACGTCACCATTTCTTTCTTTTTTGTGAGGGAGAGATTCTAAGGTTGTTTACGTACTGGACCTGTCTGAAGGATAAGCCAGCAATTTTATAAACAGCGAATGCTCTCTTAGTGCGTCAGACAGGAGAAACTCCACATGCGGCAAGAGATGGTACAAAAGTAAAATTGACGGAGGTGCGATATACTTATTGACTGAAATGTGTAGTTGTACTAAAAGTTGCAAAAGCATTACTTGCGAACCGTGTCTGGCGCTAGATTTCAAGATACTGGTATGTGAATACGTGGTGGGACTACGAGATTTGAGGGGATTGAGATGGGGGGAGTGGGAGGTTACCCCCTCTACATACCCCTGTGCTAAACGCAAACATATAGAGTGATGGTTTAGCAGCACTGCTAAGAAAATCGGCGCGACTAATTATTGAGGATATTCGTGACGATGGCAGAAATAGAAAAAGAACAAGACGAGTGCTGGTCAAGTGTATATAAAGATTTAGTAAACTAATAAAGCGCATAAATATACAGCAATGACAAGTTAACAATGAAGTTATATCAGTTGGCACTTCGACGCTTGAGCTGTTCTCTTCCTTGTCTGTGTCTCAGTTTTGACCGTTCTCTCAATTTTGTGAAAAGATC
This sequence comes from Dermacentor andersoni, assembly GCF_023375885.2. NCBI lineage: Eukaryota > Metazoa > Arthropoda > Arachnida > Ixodida > Ixodidae > Dermacentor > Dermacentor andersoni. The sequence continues at coordinate 52,796,351 of NC_092823.1, forward strand.
GGGAGGGATGACGATGTTCTAAGTATGGGCACATAGTAGGCAGTTTTAGTTGGGCGACGGCACCAGCCCTGCGTACGCAGGAAACCCGCGGAGGCGACAGTGCGCATGCGCAGTATGCAGGAGCGCGCACAGTGTCTTGCGTGCGCCCGTAGCTTTTCTAAAGTTGTGTAGCGTTCGCTGCGGGCTCTGCCACCTTTGCGGGACGTTCTCCCGTCTTCTCGCGCGTCCGCGGGAGCGAATTTTTTTATATGGCTCTTCCCGAAGATGTGACTCCGGCTTGTGGTTTGACTTCGTTGCGGCTGATATTGGCTACACAGTTTCGGACGCTGGCATATGGCGGCGCTACCACACTACCGGCTCCGGCGCTTACAAGTCAGCAATGCCCTTCTCAACTTTTGCTTCCCGCGAACTATAGCCGTTTCATGCGCGCGTGCTTCGCTAAGTACACGCGACCTTGCGCGCTGCGTACGTGGTCGTTGCGGGCGCCCAACTAAAACTTCCTAATATATTCATGTGTGCTGCTGGCGCGCTACGCAAATGTGCCTACGCCTTGGGTTTCCGTTAGCATAGATTAGAGCAATATGTCAGTCATAATTCACATATCCATATCGAACGTCCTTGTAATGAAGTAATCAGGCTGTGCTTTGTTTAGATGCCGAGAAATCCAGGTCGCTGTAATCGACTGTGCAATAGTAAAAATGGCATTTTTGCCTTTTACAGCAATCAAACGGGCTTATCTGGTTTTCACTATAGTGAAAGTAATTCAGCATTCAATAAACCGATAACTTAAGCATGTAGCTCGAGTAGCATGCATTGGGGGAGCTTCAAAACATGCCGAACTAAAGGCCACCTCGTCAACAAAGCTGCCACCTCAGAGCGGGAAACTTTTCATGGCACTTGTAGCTTTAAGAATGGGTCAAGCGTGTGTAGATGACACATCGGGAGGTTGGGAGAAGACCAGTATTTGCGGGTCATAGCTTTAGCCACGATATGAAGCTTTGTTGCAGCGTCGGTTATGGATAAGGGGATTGGAACTGGTCAGGCTTCCAGATGGGCAGACCGGGTGGCTTTGTCTGCGAGGTCATTACCAGCAATGCCTGTATGTAGTGGTAGCCAGTTGAATATAATTTCATGCCCTTTAGCGACAGTTTGATGGTGGTCTTATTTAATACGTACGGTGCTCATGAGCCCTATGATATAGGGCAAAATGCAAACTCTCAGGTGCTGCCTTAGAGTCACAAATCATGACCCATTTCTGAGGTGTCTTTTGCATGAGGTATTTGACAGCAGCAAGCATGGCAGCAAGCTCTGCCGCCATTGATGTTGTCATGTGTGAGAGTTTGAATTTCACCGTGGTTTTTGTATCCGGATTGACAACTGCACCCGAAGAGCTGGTAGATGAGACCGAACCATCTGTATAGATGTGTATTCGCTCCCCATATGTCTCATTGATTAATAGCAGCGTCATCTGTTTCAAGCTATTTTTGGGTGATTGGCCTTCTTCTTTGCACCTGGAATACTTGGGCACACCTGAGGCTGTAGGAGACACCACAAGGACAATGAAAGCCTTGCTGCTGGTATGTATCCTAATGGAAGAAAATCTGCATGGGTGGTTATAACTTCAGAAAACCTTGGACGCGGTCTCTGCGATGGCAAGAATGACATGTGATGATCAGGGACACGGGAACGATGACGGATATACGTCCTGATTATTCTGATCAAGAAAAATTATTGGGTCAATAGAGTGGCAAGGTAATGCATTTTATATCCTCACATGGCCACACGAAGCCGCATCATAAATGTGTAAATTCCGCATGGCGCCTTAGTATTCTGCGATGTGAAAGCCAATACCCATGCAAAAAGGAAAACGACTTGCAGAGTGCTACACAACGCCCAAGTGAGCATGTGCTTCCGTATTCATAACTAATTTTCAGAATACAGGACGCCCGTGAATGTTTTTTCTTCAAGCCTATTTGAAGCCGAATAACATGTTTCAGAAAGCATCAAACCTGTTCTAACTATTATAAGTTTTGCCCACGAGCTGTGCCTGTTATCAGTCAAAAATCGCAAGCCCGAATCTGAACTGGAAAAAATTTTTATTCAACGCGCTAACCTCAATATCGACAGGAATGTTTAAGGCAAGAGTATGCTACTTTCACTAGTTTAAGACTATGTGAAATGAAAACTTTTTGTTTGGAAACTGGAGGATGGAAATTGGTAATTAGCATAATTTATTAAGGCGGTTAGTGGAACAGCAGTCTACAACGTTTATTTGAAACGTACCCCCCCCCCAAAAAAAACACAAATAAAATTGCGCAAGATATCTGCATCCCCTCCCACCCATCACAAAAAAGCAAAAAAATAAAAAGAAAGGAAACCGACCCAGTGGAGAAAGAGTACAAAATTTATTTTGCGTTGCCTCGCCCACGAGATGTTGCGGCCGCTTGCGAGATTTTATTTGAACCCAGTCAACTTCCTTATCCAAAAATACAGCGCTTCTCTCAATGATATCAATTCAGATCTGCATCACCTTTTTTATCCATAATAAAAAATGGGAAATACGAGTGTGAATGTTCGAGCTGTCTGGTCCACTGCACCGAAACGAAAAAGACATGAGGCCCACTAGAACGTGTCTATGGCCACGACGACCGTTTAACCACACTGTTAGAGGGCCTCCAGAGTCGCCCTGCGTATAAGATGACAACGTAGCAGAAAAGCAAATTACTTCACACTCCGGTTAAGATTAACTCGAAGGAACGGTAAAAATTCCATATCAGAACAGACATGATCTTCAAAACAAAATATACTACTCCGAGTGCATTACACATTATACAGCGCAAAAGCATAAATGAAACAGCAGTAAAGCCGAATGGTAGTCTGAAAAGAAAATTCCAATTTCATGTGCGTGATGCAAATGATTGCTTTCTGCACTAGTAAGCTACAGTAATCGCTCCTTGTTGGCATTATAAAAATGTCTTCATTTCAACATCATCTCTCAATTTGGCTACCATGCTAAGAAATTTTTTGTTTCTTGCGGATGATGTTAAAAAAGTGTAGCAAGGAACCCTGCGTATTAGCTGCGGCACGATCTGTCAACGCGGGAACTACGCTTCGCCCACATCGTATACAGTTGTTAGCCTGCCAGGAAACCCAAAGACATCCTCATTTACGGTTCCTTGTGTAAACTTTGTAAAATATTACGTTATCGTCTAGCACAGGCGTAGCTGCTTCTCTCCACAGAAACACCATTCGCGTCCTACGCAGGGAGCAGACTAGCCCCTTCGAAACCTTCAGGTCGGAGCTTGGCACTGGGCCGAGCGCCAGGCGTCAGAGGAGGCCGGGGAAATTCAGCCTAACTGAATTAGTGGTTCTTGTCAAGAGGAACCGTAACTCGGGGCTGTATACCTAAACGCATCCGAATGAAGGAATTGTTTTGCTTGGCGATCACTGCACCAAAGTTGACAAAGTTTGTCAAGTATAAACAAAAACAACTTTAGAACCAAGCCCCTCTAAAAACGAGCATTTGATTTAAACCATTGATCTTTAATAAAAACTGCTGAGAGATGCAAACTTAAAAAAAGAGGTTTACAACTTTACAAGTTAGCAATGAAAAAGTTATACAAATATTGTGTAAACTGAACCTAATAATACATCAAAAGCAGACCTAAATCATGTGATAAACACCCCTAAAATGCATACCACTAGCTTGTGAGTAAGATGCATCTAAATGTTGCAACACAATCACATAAACTGTACATTTTTGTATGGCCGTCGTCCTTTTTAGAAGCACTAAATAATGCAGTTTAGAAGACTGAGATATCTGTTTTGTTGCAGTGTTACGGAGTACGAAATTTCTACTGTCTATTTTTTTTCTCGGAACTTACAATTATTCCTTAATTTTTATAAAAATCTGCATGCCCTGAATCCACCCTGTGCTTTCTACAGAGGCTATAGTTTAACTTTATCAAATGCAAAAAGTTTTATTCAAATAAAGGCACTTTTATATTTTACATTTTGTGACTTATTTGGGGAATCGGAGTTCACCCTGAGCTAAACCTAGCTGTCAAGAGGATTTCTATTAAATTCGTGCTTTTAAAAACCCAACCATGTCTTGTCTTGCTCTACAGCCAAGCAAATTAAGGAATAAGAGATATAGAATAAAATAAAGACACAGAGTTTGCAGACCCGAGTGAATAACTGCGCTAACTAGCTCTCTCGCAATTCACCCCTTCACATGACTTAGCAACCCTTGTCAAAGAACCGAAGGGGTGTTTACATAGCAATGCCGGATACTGTTCTTCACGCCTCGGCAAATGTGTTTGGGTAGTAAGGAAAAGTACGGGGCGAAATATAAAGATGAAAGACACGCGTGTATATCTTGACAACGTGATCGTAGGAAAAAAATATTTACTTCACCAATGATTTGTCAGCAGCGCATGTAAAGTCAGGGAAGCATTGTCACTCACGAAGGGCTGTTTTTCTACATATATTCGACCGTCCTATGTGCATGGATTACAGAGCGGTTTAGCAAATACTGCCTTAGCTCAGAGGACACTCACAATATTCCCAACATTATTGAACTCTCAGCGAACCAATTACAGTAAAAATACGGGATATTTCGAATTCGTCAAATCTCCATACGTCTTTCATAAGAGAAATTTTAATAATGAAGTACAATGAATATCATTACTAAGCCATTCTAGGGCGGCGGATAATAGTCTGTCACCGCTCAGTGCTTGTGCAGTTATTAGGAATCCCTGGAGTGGCAAGAGTTTGGATTTATGAGTCATTAAAACACTCGCAGTTTCGCCCGAAAGGTGAAGCATCACTTGCGATGTCAAATTAGTAGACAGCTACACTAAGTAAGGATAGTAATATTATCAGCCATATAATGTTTTGCAAACATTAGTTTACTAACTAAATTAACAAGCACGGTGTGACGCGCGCACAGGTGAACATGAACACATCGCGCTCGATCACCGCGGAAACTCGCTGACAAAACGCTGGAGTTCAGAAGCGCGGAAGCAGCAGCGAGCGAATTGATCGTCGTGTTGTCTCTCGCTTCAACGCGAACTAAACGTCGAAAGCACAGCGCTTACGAAGCTATCACCACTCGGCGCATGCACTTTGTCCTCATCGCAGATCTCCTTGAAGATGAGGCCCGAGCGGGCGCGCACTTTGTCCTCATCCTAGATTGCTTTCAAAGTACGGCGCCCGCATGGCCGCGCCGTAAGCAGCAGCCGCCGCAAGCTTGTACGCGAACTTGAAGGTGACGTCGCCACCGTCTTGCCTTTATTCGGCTAATCAAGCGTGTTCTACAGTTAATAGCGATATTATTGCTGTTCTGCTAAGGTATTTACTGATGGAGGTAAGTTACTTTTTTTGTGTCTCGTTATGCGTTCGAGGCTCTGCAACTGAGCTAGCCTGGCGGACAGCCTCCCATCCTCTTTCTTGGAGATCCGTGCATATCAAATCTAGCCCTCCACTTATGTGTGCTAAGTTATATGTGTAGCAGATAGAGAATGTAATTTTAAATTGTCACAACGTACCAGGCATGTTCCCTTGCCATTTGTTTCTGTGCAGAAAATTTCAGAACTTGCGAATTCATGTCCCGAGTTGTTGAAGCTACGTGGACAGTCCCTAAAGGGCAGCACTGTAGTCTTGATATAATGGAGCCGGTCAGTCCTGACATGGTCTGTCGCAAAAAGGAGATGAGAATGTGCTTTATTTGCTTGGAAGCACAGATATGTACACTTTTTGTCAACATATGTAAGCCCTCTAGGGACATGACTACATTCTAGCCCGGTCTCACTAGAGGCACTGTAAACACAGCATTAAGAACTGCTGTCTTATAGGGACAAAAACCTGTGCAACGATGCTTCCTTGAAACCATTTCCAAGGTAGACAATGCAAAGAGATAGTGCCATAGAACCCAATGTTACCCTTGGATATTGCATTGTCTGGTTTAATATGTTTAGGCATTGCTCTTTAATAGAACAAAAGTTGGTATGACAGGTACATGAAAATTTCACCATATTCAGTTGAACTCGAGAGTCTCACAAAATCATGGTTCGTCGAAAAAAAAAGTTAACATTGCCAGAAACTAAACAGAATGCACGTGTCTTCATAGGTAAAAAAAAAACTTGAGTCAATGCTTTTGTCTCGAGTCGCTGCTTATTTAAACAATCGCACAGTGTTTTTATTCAAACTGTGGCAATCCTAAGCCAATATATACACGCACTCTCCGTCGTATACAGAATCGCATATTACCTCGCATGGTTCCCCTCGCCACTTGCTTGCCAATAAGACTCCCGTGTGGCGACCAGAACGTGAACTTTGAAAAAAAATTTTTTGTTAAATCTTGGCTGGCTCCTAGTTCTGTGTTTTCCCATAATCTCTTGCTTACAGAAGACGCGCTATAGGCTGTTGTTTCTCAGTGAATGTCAAAACCTCTTGGTTGAATCGCAACGCAAATTGTTATTTCCGTATTTGTGCATGAGATAGGTGCTTGTCCTGCGTCCATGTGACATGTTCGCGTGGTTGCGCGATATGGTACCACGGATGTTTTATTACACATAGCGTTCCCACTGTATACCGGGGTCTGGTTGCAAAAGAAAGTAAAATCCTGCATGAATAAGCGCGTGCTTAAGATTGCTGCGGCGAGCGGCTACTGAAATGCTTTATTGAACCAGATGCAACTCGCCTCACATAGTCATTGCAATCCGATTTTATAACTAACCTTAAAAACCTATAGAACCACAGCTATAAATTCATGCGTAAATGCCCTCTACAGCGAATGTTTCCAGTGGGGCTATGCAACAAACGGCCCCATGGCTGTCTAAGCCTTCCTTCTTGCTGCATCTAGAGTAGAAAAGTAATAATGCTGACATTCAATGCTAAAAAAATTGCCACTTTAATTAATGAGAGGTTACATGCATAGACAGCCAGATTCCACATACGACAAACACTTATGAAGTCCAAAAAGAAGTCCTTGTCTTCAAACTGTCAAACGGGACGTGTTGTAACTTAAGTGATATTAAAGACACAGAATACCTCATAAACTCAGTCGAAGGATGCATCGCAATTCATATTTACGATGTGTGTAAGTACATGATAGAGTAGACATAGCAACTGGCTGGTGAATTTCAATGTTTAGTTTACCCTAATTTCTATCCAGCACACTTGGCGCAGAAATGTAAGTACTTATTCAAATCTACAGGGTGGTGCCGTTCGATACACTAAGGACAATGCGCACAGCCTGAGTACGCTTAGTAATCATACTTTAATCCTCTGACAAGCTTCAAGCTGCATAAATTTAACAATGAACTGGCATGGGTAAACTTTTTAATAGATACTGTCCGACATACTCCTGTCGAAAAAGAAAAACTTCCAAACTCCGTTTGTCGCAAGAATTCTCCAGAATATAGCCTTATACACTAGTTAAATATATCGCGTAATCCAGTGTCTACTTAACCAAGGATGTCCTCTGTATTGGTAATATTTATCTCCTTCTCTCTACTGAATTGCTTTGAGGTTTGAAGAATGACGCGGACATCATAAAAGAAAGCTGTGCGCGTGTTCTAGTCGTACGATATCAATCAAGGAAAGGAAATCATACAGTGTAGCGATAAGGTTGGTAAGTTAGTGTTGCTTTCTTTTTTTTTTTGCCGCGAAAGTGTCAGTTTACGTTGTTGACGATGAACATGGTGAATGCAACATCAAACATATAACCAAAAGACATTTTCTCGCTGGAGCAGTCGTGGCGTTACAAAGGACAATACATTGAGAAGAAATCAATCTTGCAGAGTTAAAATATCATTTAGGTCCTACTTGGACCGTCAGTTTCTTTTCCACACGGGCTGCCAAACGGGCTATGATTGATAAAAAATGGTAGGCGACCCTAATATTTGAATTAGGCGTTTCTCACTGGCACTCGCATCTCGGCGTTGGTGTTCTTTAGACTAACTTTAGACGAAGGCAACGCACAAAGTGAACTTGGAAGCAACGGTTTTCCATTAATTTTCCAGTTAAATCATTGCCACCTTCTTGTGTATGACGTCATTCACTACGTCATTACTTGCGCTTTCAAATTCCTGGTTTCCAGAAATTTTGCCACAGCCGTTCCAAAGTCCGTCTCCAAAGTCTACTATTCTGTGCTTTTGTGTGCGGTAATGAGTGAATTCTATTTAACTTTGAGTATTCCAGAAGCTTTAGTAACTTGTAAAGAAATTTACGCTCTGATATCATATCTATAATGAAGCCCCTGGCTTTTGTACTGTACTGTTTTTTCTATTTCTTTCTGCTTTATCTTGAATTTCGTCCCCGGTAGTCTGAGTGGCTTCTAATTCTAATTATTCTAGACACTTTAGTAACTCAACTTGTAACTAAACTTATACTCCCATATCATACCAATAATGCAAACGCATGCATTTTGTACTGTATTATTCTTTTTAAATTTTTTCTCAGTTATTTTGAATTTTCTCCCCTGGTCTTCTGAGGAGTAAAAGGGGAAGCGCTGCGCAAGAAACAGGAGAGTCATGCAATGCTCGTGCCGCTAATAAACGAAAGCTTGCAGGCATTCCTCCTAAACACGCTACCTAAGTGATGCGTAGAACTCATTTACCCTAATAAACCAAGCATGTTGTCTGGGCTTCTTGGTTACGTCAGTAAAGTCGAAAATTGGTGTAGTCGTATCCGTTTACCCTGAACTGACGGGCCGCACATAGGAACCAAACACAAGGAAGATAGTAGACAGATGCAGCTATTATGGCGGCTTTTGTCTTTTTTTTCCAGTGTTTTTGTGCGTTATAGAACTCTCTTATTGAAATGAAAATAAAAGGAACAGATGTTGTCACTTTACAATGGTAGAAACTACACCTTTTCGCATAGCAGACACAACAATATCAAAAAATGTATGTACTAGCAAAAAAAAAAAGAAGGGTGTCATCCTTTCCTGTCGGCTACGTTAGTTACCTACCATCGCTTACGTGCCCCCACCCAGCAGCAATCACTTTTTTGTTGGTCAGCCGTATTTTCCACGAAGGTAAGCAAACGGGCTTGACAAATCTGCCATACCGCAGTGGCTGTGACAACTGAAAATAACGAAATGAAACAATAGAAGCAGTTAGAGAAGCTTTCAAAGAAATAAGTGGAACTCACATTCCCCAGCGCTGTCAAACAGCGGCGCTCCTTCTAAAATGACAGTTTGGATTGAGGTCTACTTTTACGGCAAGATATACAAATATTAGGGAAAGCTTTATGACAGGCCAAAAGAAAAGAGACCTACGCCACGAGAACAAGAATGATAGGCAGATGAAGAAGAATGCAGAGTTGGATATTTGAAAGTGCTGGCAAATTTTACTTTTAGGCACTCGTTTATCGTACTTGTGGTATGTAATTTTCCTGCCCCCTTATTAATATACACACGTATATATATATATATATATATATATATATATATATATATATATATATATATATATATATATATATATATATATATATATATTAAACCGCCATGCAGTAGGAACGCTGCCATAACAAGAATAACTGGTGGATGACTTGTTCTTGAACCGCTCGAACAACGTAACGGTGCTCACTTGGCCCTTCAGGTATTATTTTTTTAAGTAATTCATCTTACCTATTTACCTCACTAGGTGGAATATAAAAAAAAATGCTCCGATAAGCACGGCGTCTCGGCAAACAATAAATTGTTGATTTCCCCCCACGGGGTTTACCGTTTACCGTTTTTTGTGGTCTCTTGCTGAATTCACTTGACATAGCCAGTTTGTCTGACTGTAAAAACGTAATCAACCTGGCGATAAAGAGATACCGAATAAGCGACTGAAGTGAATCAGCGATGTTTAGAAAAGTAGAGCCTCGTTATATTTATTTATTTATTTTGTGTATTTGTTTATACATACATTAGCTTCAATGAAGCAGGAGTGGGACGAACAACAAACATACACACATTTATAAACAAGCTTGCGTGAATGGTTTCAGGGGTATTGAACGGATGTTGCCTTGTAATGAATTCTAGACTTCAATTATTGATGAAAAAAAAAACTGTCGTTAAAGGAATCAGTGTGGGCAAGAAAGGTTTATATATTTAGCGCATGGTGACTGCTCGTACATGCGGGTTTGGAAAAAGTCAAGTAGTTGTCTAGAGAGGAGAGACGAGGAGAATTTATTAACGTGTGAAGGAATTTTAGGCATTCAAGTTTGCAACGCTCTGCAAGAGGAGTAAGACCAAGTAGGGGAAGAGAGTTAGACGGTGAAAATTCCTTGTCATATCTCCCACGAACAAAGCGCACTGCCTCTTTTTGCACTGATTCTAGTTTTTTCACATCAGAGGGTTTGTATGGATTCCATACAACGCAGCCATATTCGACGATGGGGCGAATGAGGGTTTTATATGTAGGAAATTTAATTTCTTGAGGAGGAAGACGCAGTGTACGATGTAAGTAACCTAGTCTGTTAAGGGCTTTGTTACAAGTGACATCAATGTGTTTCGACCATGAAAAATCGCGTGTTAGCAGGATACTTAAATATTTGAATTCAAAAGCCCTATTTAAAGCAATATTGCTAAAGGCATAGGCAATAAAGGCGTCGTGCATGAGCGTCGTGTAAAGGACATGGAGACAGTTTTGGAAAAGTTGATGTTCATTTGCCATGCTTGGACCAGCTACAGAAGTCAGTAAAATAATTGTTAAGGGCAATATGATCAGTAGCAGATTTCATTGTACAATATAAAGCGCAATCATCTACAAAAAGGCTTATTTTACCTGAGGTGTGTAGGGGGAGATCATTAATATAAAGCAGGAATAAAAGAGAACCCAGTACTGAGCCTTGGGGAGCCCCTGATGAAACAAGCATCAAGGGTGAGTTAGTAGACCGCAGACACTGTTTGTATTTTTCATCTAAGGCAGCAATGAATTTGTTATCAATCAGTGGCCGCCATATTCCGCTTTGGGAAACTGGAACTGCAAATTTTATACATGTCCCAGTTTGCCTAAGAAAGTACGTACTTAAATTATCAAGGGCTACAGTGACCACCAGGTACTCCCTGTCGGTGCGTGCGTGGCAGACGCCCGCGGCGCGCTGACGCGTGTCCTGCTGGACCTTTAATAAAGTTAATCCGACCCAACTATCTAGCCCTAAGTTGATAACCGAATCGTCATATACCATACTACCAGTAGAACGATGCTGAAAGCAGCTACCTGCATCGAAATGTTGTTTTATCTAACCTGACAAACGTTAGCTGCTTGCATCAATTCAGACAACAACGGCGTGAACATGTTCCACTGAAAGACGCAATGCGCGAATCTGAACAAAACAACGTGGCTGTCAGAAAGGGGTATCTCAGAATTCCGAGAACTAATATGCGGCACCAGAGATGGTGGAAGAAGACTGAGCAGTTGTAGCAATCATAAGCTCATTGCTGGGAGAGGATAGACCAACGACGGGCTAAGTACTTGTTAATTATGTTGCGCGAAGTATTGCATGTTTATAGTATCTCTTCTGGTTATCACATCCGCTGTTTGAACATTAAACGAAATTCTGCAGCGGCCCCAATTTCCGCAGTTTTGCATCTCCTGACGTGAGCACACTACATGCATTCTTTCTTATCGCCAAGATAAACATACTTACCTCTAAAAGAGCTACGTCACTTTGCAGTGTGGTCATGTTGAAGCGAGGGTGTATAACAACTTTCTTCACTAAAGCACTGGGTCCTTCGTCTGCCCGAGTCGCATTGTACTTGACATGAACTGAACGCGGCCGTCGTACGCTGCACACGGTTAAAATGTATTATGAAATTTGTTATAATACTTTTGTGCGCAATAATATATCAGCACATAGATGAGAGAAAGAAAATAGTTATGTTCACCATTAAAGCCATTGCTGGCGCATGCAGCGCTTGCTTTGCAAAAACAGAAGATTGGCACACATACGAGTTCATTTGTCAGTCCCAACTTTGTGTCTAACTCCTACGTCGATAAATTGATGGTTGTTAAACACGCCAGTAGTTACGGCTACTGATCATATCGAATTTGTGGTAGTGCTCACAACTTGTTCATTCAGCAGCTTCCTTACACAAGTAAAATAGACATTCAAGGTTGGCAAGAAAGTCACGTCTTTTTGGATTCGTTATTTGCTGCTTCGAGTTGTCATTAAGTAACTAAACAGCTAGGTGACCTTGGTTTTTTTTCTGAAGTTGACAGAACAGCCGTCGAGAGTAAAGGTGGGTTTCTCAGTCCTTGAACGTGTTTTTTCTGCTTGTTCTTCAAAGCAGCAGAACTGTTCTTGACAACATTTATTTTACAGGGAAGTTGAAAACAGATAGTGTAACTGCAGACACTCGTTAGAAATCTGAACAGGGCGCCTCATAATGCTGTTATTCGTAGAGTACCACATCCATGGTAGCTAACTAAAATTAACAATGCTAAGCACCTAGAGAGTTGAGGGCACCGCACATGTTTAATGAACATAGGTGGCTTCCTACTTAATATGCGTTGATATGAGAATAAATGAGGAGGGAGTTTGTTCAAAACTATGCGCGAAATGCAGTCTTGAATTTATATGCTCGCTTATTTCTCTACTTTGTAACCTAGTTATAATCGAATGCTTAAGACATACAACACACAACTTCACCCTTCTGACACTTATTCAGAAAACTGTCTTGAAAGTAGTATATCTTCAATATTTAAAATCTCATGGAAAAAATAATTGTAACGGTGATCATATTGCTTATTGAAGTGGACACAAAGCATAGCCTAAAATTAGGCAGTAGGTAATAGATTTGGGAACAGACTAATTACCAAAAAGTGAACTGGTATTAATGGCACGGCTATTACCACAAAAGAAAAATAACTTGACTCCTGCGTGAATTTTATGCACTAAAACGCGACAAGAAAAGAGAAATAAAAGCTCCAGCGCTGCTTTAAGTTACGGAAAAAAGTTATTATAGGTAGCATAAGTTGTGTTTCAGCAGACCCTACAACTTGTTATGCTCACAAACTACACTTTTATTTTAGCCGATAGGCCGAAAAGCCATAAAGTTAAGCTGACAAAACTCACGGCATTCAAAACTTCCGTGGGAAAAAAGCATTTCATTTGAACATTGTGCAATCTTATTTCCATTGCGACGTCAGTTTTGATTGGCATATAGATCGCTGAATAATTGAGCCTTGCTGTTCGCCAGTGAATTATCCATATTCAACTGTTTATCTTGCAGCAGAAATTGTATTCATGCACGCCTGAGAGCATCTTGAGTTTGCCTCTCGGCGTATGGGAGACTTACCCGCCGACTACACAATGTGCTGCAGTAAGTATGAAGCTCGGCGATATTATACTCCCACCGCACAACTCTGGCTTGAAATGGCCAGGCCTGTCCATGTAGACGGTGAGCAAATACACCTGCGTTGAAGTTCAGCAATTATTTTGCAGAAGAATTTTCATGAACACTTACGAAATACAACTGAACCCTAAACAAAGTTGCTTGGAGTGTTAACTCTGTCAAGGCCAAATCAACAAGGCAAAGATAATAACAGCGGTGACTACTCGATGCTTCTCATCTGTTGCACTATGTTGTCATAGTCTGTGGCCAGTATAGTATTTCCCCTAAAACATTGGTGTAGTATAGTATTAGAGCTGTAGAGAACGATTAATATATCGTGGTGTCTTGCTCCTAGAAAGTTCGCAAATTGGAGCGCCTGATCACAACGAAGAGGTAACTTGCAAAAAGGAAAACGAAACGAAATTCCAAGCGTAACTCACTTACGGGTTTACAAAAAAAGTGCAAGGAGAATACACGTGCAACACGAAATATTTGTGCGTAGACACAAAACTTTGTAAACATTGGAGCTGCCATACTGTAATTGTCTTTTCGCATGTGAGGGCATTCTTTCTTGAGTATAGATTGCCAACACGCCCAGCAACCAGCAATTCTTAATCACATCACTAGTTCCTTGGGCTCTTCTTTGTGTTTAAATTTTCCCATTTTTAACCCTGCTAATTTGCTAGCACTGTATGAAGCATGCGATAAAAAATTTGTAATCATCCGTGCTTTCTATCTCATCCCTATTCGTTTGGGCCATACCTCCTGGAGTATAAATTACCAACGCGCCCAACACTCAGTACTTCTAAAGGGTAGTCTTGCTTCCAGAAGTCAAACAGATTGTTGCAATTGTAAACTCTTACTACAATTACAAGAATCCTTACTATCCATGGCATATGAGTACGATCCACTTCCTTCCCATTGACAATCCTTCCGAGAGGTTTTGCAGTGCCGCAACCTGCAAAAACAGCTTGCTCAGTAATCCACACAGCAAGGTACGCTTGCGCGTGGCATTCCCGACTAGGTGTTGTTGAAAAACCTAACGCCAGCGCACATCTATGAAAGCTAATGTTGGTGATATACAAGAACTGTTATCCGAATTGCAGTTTTTGTATGCAATGCGTTATTTACAAACAAATGTACTGGGCACAAGCTAACTAAAGAGAACGAAAAAAGCGTGTAACAAGACAAGCTTACGCGCAGTGCATATGCATGCCTATTGCAGGATGTACTGCAAATGGTAGGCATGATTGCGTCAACGTAAGAGCCACCGCGCAATCAATTATGTGGTAGCTGACAGAACATGACAAGTGCTGTACGTGCTTTTAGTTGTGCCTTTGATTACCTATTTATTGCTTCAATGCTTCTCTTATCTTCTATTGCTCGCCCTTAGAGTTTGATATTTCTTGCTTGCAGGTGGATATGAGGCCTTTTTATATCTATGGCCCGTTTATTTTTAGGCATTGTTACAAGTTAAATCACACCTTATATATATGTTTAACTGGCATACGCTGTAAGGGTAAATATTGAGTTAGAAAAGCGTTTACTAAATAAGAAAAGTTACCTGGTTGATTTATTCGTTCTAACAATACCTGAAAAAGGAAATAGGGTGTCATACGCAATAACATCAAAGACTGGTATGAGTCATTTGCCCGCCGTGGTTGCGCACACAATAGATTATCTTAGTATTCAATATTGCTTAAACACCACTTAGGATAACACGAAGAGAAGGAATTCGGCTCCTTTGTAACCAAATGAAAAAAATATTTGTGAGGAATCGCTAACAAACAAGTGCTTATATTTACAAAATCTTCACACGGTGTTGTTTTTGTAGATCCTAAAGCAGAAAGAGACGAGCCACATCGCTTTAAAGATATATAGTTTTGTCTAGAAGATTGGAGTCTTCCTTAGAGTTTGAACAAACTCTACATTGTACACAAAGAACACATAAGAATGATAAATGATTTTTAAAGATCTGTTCTCCTTTACAAAGCAACGTCGGACCTTTTACATCTTTATTTATTTTTGTACAGATACAACTCTGTATCTTGTTCGGCATCGTTCAGTAGCAGTGGGAAGGAAGTTCATCCTTTACAGAAAGAGCGATGTACGTTATGGAACGTCCACTACCAGAGCTGCCAACATGAGTTCAAAAATAAAAGAAATGCATCTGACCACAATATACACTACAAATAGAATACTACATAACTATGACTAAATATAAAAACGAAGAAGCACAGTCCTAAGTAGAAGTAAGCCACAGCACTCACATAAAGATAGGAACTAGAAAGTACTTTAGAATTTTAATACAGGAATACATAGCCAAGAAATGTAAGCAGAAACCAAAGCCAAAGTAGCAGGTTAGCCTAAAGTAACTTGAACAGCATTTTACAACATAAATGTTAACTGGCAAAAGGAGAGGCGAAAACTGATGCGGTGATCTTGAAAGAAGGCTGTTGTAGTGACTAGCGTATCTAGAATTACGCTAATAAAATAAGCAGACAACTAAACAGTAAGATAGAATGAGCATAACATCATCGGAAGTTCTGTAACGTTAATTCACTGCATTAGTCAAAGACCGATAAGAGCCGCATTGTCACTTCCTTGAATCGGACATTATAGCGATACGTCTAAGCAGCCCATCCGACGCAACTGCAAGTAGCCGTGCAGTGTTATAAGCGCATCGGATAACACGCATCATACACATTCGATACTTCGAGGAGGGCACACTGCTTCCATATTCGTACAGTTTGGTCGGTGGCTTCGCCTTATTCGTTTTGATAAAAATGTCTAGGTCATTCTGCGTATACGGCTATTTACTGAATAAAAACTGGTAGCACATTGTGCCACCAAAGAACGTAGCCACAATGAAAACTGAATTTTGATGACCAGCGCATAGCAATTCAAGAAAAGAGAATGACTTGTGCCACGTGCTTGTAGTCGTAATGAAAGGCTCTGGCCTAAAACTATACTTTACGGTAAAGGTCTGTGATTATTAGAACCTTACCAATAACAAGTTTACTAAGGTCCTAATAAACTCGGTCTTCAAATTGCACAGTCGTGATTCTTAAACACCAATATCGCTCCAATGGTTTTCTGATTCATTAAATATTCAACAGAGCACGCGCCAACATAAAATTGGTCGCAACAGCACAAACACTCATCACCGTGGTTAGTGTAGTGGTAAAACTAGAGAAGTTACGTAGTGGAAAAGTCTACAGCGCTCACGGGAGCAAGACATTAACGAAAAAACCGCGATAATTCACACTATACTAACAGCCGGTGGCTGTGACTGTAAACAAGCTGACATTTTTTGTAGTGCAATATCTGTGTATCTGTTTATAACGCACCATGTAATCATAGAAGCTTGGTAGCCTGGCTAATACTCGTAGGTGAACACGGTATTATATTGACGGTGAAAAGGACACTCACTAATTTAAAAATATATATGAAATGCGGTTAATTCTAGATTTATTTCCCTTTTGACATTATTTTATTTGTATTCGACTAGGCTTCAAAGGTTGCTATCTCTACTGGAAGTGTATTTAACACACTATGCTAAGTAACGAGATTATTGGGATATACAATTTTGTTTATCTGTCCACAGTCAATTTCTATTTTAGCAAATCGTCTGCTAAGAAAAGTATGTTTACTTACAAGAAAAAAAAACTGTTTAATGCAGTGCATAAAATGAAAGCCAGAAAGCTTACTTGAGGCGCAAACAAGGCTGGAAGCATAAGCAATATTTGCGCTGAAGCCTTCATTGCGTTTCTGGAAGTTGTCACAGCCCAAAGCACTGTTTTATCTGAGTGGTGTGACGACCTATAGTCGGGAATTTCGTTGCACAAGAATCTGGTCATTCCAGCTTGTACAAAACACGGGTTAAGCTCGTCTAATGTACGAACTCCAATGTAACCCTGTGCATGGTATTAATGCCAATGCAGAAGTAAAAATTATGCTTTAAGTAAGTGTTCAAGTAACGGTTATGAATGACATAAAAGAAACCAAGCCCATGTTGCACCGTTTTCGCGTCAGTTATTAGTAATTCCGAACAGCCCCCTCTTTGTGTAGCTCGTGGCATTTAACGAAATCCAGCATTACGTCATGTGTGTTCAGATCAGAATGGTGATCTACCAGTAACATGAGAGGCCAACTTACTTTGAAGAAGTTGAAAGCAGGTTCCCATATATATGCAGCTTCTCTCGTCCAAGTACAGAGTGGCACTGCAGTCTCAAGGAGCTGGGCTCACGTTTTCGTGACCGAAGAAATTGGTGTACATTCTGAAGGAGACGACTAGATGTTTCCGACGTCGCAAAGAAGGGTGTTTTCATAGTGGCACACCTTTAGAGACCGTTGAAACTATTTTCGTTTTGTTTGGTTTATTACGTATGATAGCGTGAGAACTCTTGACAAGCGTTGTATAATCTTACGTTAGACAATAGGCGTGATTAGTACGATTTCAATCAGTCATACTCGTTATACTTACGGCATTCATTGCGCACCTGGTACAAGTAATGCCAGAAGACGCAAGCTAATACTGAGTAAAAAATAGAACATAGCCTCTTTTCTGATATCAAAGAATATCGTCAAAAACCTGTTGCCGGGTTTCCACGCTTACATATTTTTTAACACACTCTAAAATATATCTATATTTATATTATGAATATCCTGCATTCACAGTAACAGCACGTATGTTCGTGCAAAGACCCGGACAACTTTGTGTGTATTTTTTGCTCAAGAGAACGCGCAATATAAGTGTGACTGAACTTGGATAAACTCGTTGCTTTTGCAGACGCACCAAGTACAAGCTGTGGCCTGAATATTCAACAAAATACACTAAATATGCAACAGGAAAGTAGCATCGCCGTCTTATATGTCAAGGAATACCGCTATAAAAAAGTTTAAAGTTCAATTTGGCGCCCAGGCTGGCACGTTTACGAGCTTCATAAATTATGGATGATTTGTGACAAGAAGCATTGTGAACAAAGACCCAAGCAAAGCGAGGCGTCTTGAACATTTCATGGCAGAGAAAGAAAAGGACATGGCGTTTTTGACGTACAGTTGTAGACATTGGAGGTTTCTAAACGATAGGACTGTTGATATTCAAGAAACCACTGTTTCGGAAGCAGAGAGAAGTTTTCACGTTGGACAAGCGCCACAAGCAATTTCTTTTTGCAGAGGCATCCAATGATTGCAGTATTAGTGCACGATTTGCGAATGTTATAATAGCAACTTATTGTATTTTATGTTTGATACATCTATTAGTTATATTTCCTGTCTCCCGGGGCGCCGTCAAACCTTTGACAACCGTTAACTTGCCTTGTGTTGTTTTTATTTTCTAGATTTCTCAAGGCGCACGCCTTTCAGCGCTCGCTCTTTTCCAGAAGTGGCCTTTCCGTAACTAATTCCCGGTGTCACTTTTGCAATAAAAAACACGATGGCTGTATGAATTGTCAACGTTGGCGATAAATGCACCTGCTTTAACTGTAGTAAGAAAACGAACTTGAGGGCTTCTAATATTAGAATTGAGCGATAGTTACGCGATTGAATAGATGCATTACCCGCTGTACACTCGCTGTGGGCTATCTTACACGATTTCCTACTGCGTCATTTTTTTTCTTCATACCCAATGTTAATTCTACTCAATTTGACGATATCCGAATCCTATCTAATCTGCTTATAATTCAGCCCGCAGTACACTGTAGGGTAAATACATTGTCTACCTACCATCTGAGGCAACCTATCTTCCGGTTAACCTCCTTGCCTTTCTCATCTCTTTCATATATACATCTATCTCTCTTATGCGACACTCGCCACTGGTCACCCCACCCATTTCGCATCTTCCCAGAACCTCGTGTACTGCTGAATTTCTACTGCCAATTTGCACTGAAGCTGCCACATCCAATTCGCCTACCTTTTCACGTCTACACATAACCTAGGCTCTGTAAATGTCATTCAGGCTTTTTGAATGGGCAGCTCAGATATCGCTTTATGTGCATTTTCGGTAATTTAACGGCGCTTTCGTTAGAGAAAAAGGAACCGTGGGAGGCCAAATTATTACGGAGCGTGCGACAACATGGCGACCTACATTCCCCACTGTGGTGTTTTGGGACGTTAGCGTTCGAAATTTATTTAAGTTCACCTGCATAAGGATGGACGTCCCCATTATACAAACTTTGCAGTGCCGACACAAGATCTTTGATGTTAGTAAGGTTATGACAATGTATAAAAATGACAAAAGAATTGTTTTCACATAAATGTGGAACTGTGGCTGCAGCATGGGAGCCTTTCATTACCATTCGCCTAATGTTATGTCGATTAATATTTCGGCGCTCCAAAATATGTTGAAATCAGATAAAATGTGCAATTGAGTTCATTGGGATTTAACTTGTTTTGCAAACGACAGCGGATGCTGCCGGAAACAGTTGTAATGGTCACGTAACAAGCATAAAAATATACGGACATGGAGTGAAAAATCAAATGAATTTTGTGTGACCCAGCTCAAAAAATTTGGCAGAGCAATGAGCCCTCCACTTTTCTTGATAGGCGACAGCTGCCACCTTTAGCGCGTGCATGAGTAATCCTGTGCTTCTTACACGCATGATGCTTGCAATATCGCATACTTATGTGTGCAGTAATTGCACCAGTGGTTAATTTTCTTTTTTTTTTGCAATTCGTGTTACTGGAAACACACCGCTTACAATAACACGAAGCTCGAGAACCACGTGTAGTACTTTCGCTTGGGCGTATGACGTTTCATAGGCGCGTTTCAAGGGGGAAAGACACAACGTTTTTGTACGCCGCATGCAAACCATACTTATGCATCAAAATTGATTTTGCTTCATGATGTCTGCCGCAGTGCCAAGGCACTACGCCAGACTAATTTCTCTGGACTAAACACTGCCATAAGAGACACATGACCTATTTCGGCCTTTTGCAATACCATTGCTATAAAACATGTAGTTATATTGCTTTCGAGCATGTTTGTATAAGAGCTAGAACTTTAAATTATTGAGTAGAGCTAGAACTGCGCTCGCATTATTTCCTAGGGAGGAAACGAGACGCAACTTATACATGAATGACAGAGACGTTCATTTAAATTTGAAGGTGGTGATGGCTGACCTCTTTATTAGACTATTGTGCGCGTCAATTATTTACCGCACGCATCGGCTGGCTAATTTCACCATGTTTAGTGCACGGGCCAACCGTAGTGGGCGCGGCGCGGATGGGTCACATGTGCAAATTTCATGAGCCCTTGCATACCTTCGTCTAGATGGGCCAATTAATTGTGGCAGCTTGTCTGGCATGCGCAATATGCCGGCTTGATGGAAGCCCGGATCAGAAATGCCGAGGGTCCGGGTTGTTGACTCCGTGACTTTGTTTTTTCTAAAGTTGTTGCGTGAACCACGGTATAAAGTAAAAGATGCGTAAAGATGTGCCCAGTAAGTGCGGACGATTTCTACCACAGTTTAAGGAGATTACGCCCACCAGGACGGCACGGTTATCTTTTGTCATTCCGAGGAGCGGGCCGGCCGAGTCGCCCTGCGAAGAAAAGAAAGAAAGAACGAAGCAGTTGCCACCACAAACAATAAAGCTGCGCTTCTATGCGCTGTATTACTCTCCTAAAGTGTTTATCTTCTATTTCTGAGCCATAGATGTTGTCTAAGCATTTCTTTATTTATTGTGCACGGCATGATTGTACTGTAGCCTGTATAGACAGGGCATAACATTGTAAAGAAATGATTTATCGATATAGTGTCTAAAGCCCAGTGTCGCAGAAAATCCGTGTCGCAGTTACATCCGGCCCCGGCGTCCGGTGACGACCGTCTTGTGAGCGAAAAATTGTTCCTAACAACACATACACAACCACGCAGGCCCTCAGAGTAGCCCACGGGCGTTGGTGAACCAAATGAATTTCTCAGAGTAAAATGCGTCATAAAATCGTTAAGTACGACTTCCACACAACCTGCAGAAACGATAGCGTCGCATCGCAATTTGGATGTACGAGCAAACGTAACTCTCGTTCCCGCGAACTCAAACACAAACCCATTTTCGAGCGTTTTTATCAGCCACAGAGCGGAGCGCCCGGTTCCTTGCGACACCATCCGAATGGCCCTCCCCTCGCATGGAGGGGAGGGCGATATATATATATATATATATATATATATATATATATATATATATATATATATATATATGTATGTATGTATAGTCATATCATAAGAAGCCAACGAACTATGACATGCCTAATAAAAATCGGGCCCCTCGGTCTCGGTTAACCCCCTTTCTCGTTATACATATTATATATATATATATATATATATATATATATATATATATATATATATATATATATATATATATATATATATATATATATATATATATATATAATATGTGCACATTTGCTTGCGCAAGTGGCGTACTTAAGTTTGAAATACCGTTAGAAATCGCAGGCATTATTCCCGTTAGTGCGGGCAACATCTTCAATTCAGCTGTTTGTTTCTTTAGGAGAAACGTCTACAAAGTTGGTAATGGTGGATCCACACGACGGACGAAATCCGTCTTTTTCGCGACGGACTGCGCATCACGTGACTACGCGTCACGGATTTGTGCCGTCCGCGCGTCGTCCGCGACCCCCACGGACGGAAAATGCCGAGCTATTTTTCGCATCCGGATTTTGGGGGTCGAATGCTGCGGATTTAGCCTAGCATGCTCTACAGTCTGGTAACAAGCGCGGCTTTGGGATCTTTCTGAAACAGCTTCATCGCTGCTGACACCATTCGTGTTCAATTCGGACAAAACAACAGTCATTGCGGCCAACCGTCGTTTCCTTTCGATCTCCATTTTCATTCAGACTGAAAACACCTATGACAAAGTCTTTGTTACACCGATGGCGCCATCTAGAGTGAGTAAAAACAACAATTATAATAACTTACGGCCACTGAGATCCGCCCGGGCCGCCGCAACATCTTCGAGGCCATGTTCAGCCAATACAGCCACTCTAAGCCTACACGCCGAGAATCTGAGTATCTCTTTCGGAAACGGCGCCCACTCATCACGAATACATTGCTGTCGAAGCTTCTGGACACAAATTTAAACCAAATACAATCCTCAGTTTGAAAGTTACGGGCCACACAGTGGACGACGACGACTTGACAGGTTCGAGGCGGACGGCAGTCGCTTCAGGCGTAGCCGCCATCTTTATTTTTCCGGCGCGGTCGTCTACTCAGTCCGTCCGTCGTCTGGATGCGCTTCGCAGCCGGACGGGCGGCGGACTAAGCGTCCGCGGCACAGATTTGCGTGGAGCCGTCCGTCGTGTGGATACACCATAAGCAGGGTCGCTTCATAATATCGCATTGAATGAGCACATGTTATTCTATTATCCCTTATATTTTTACAACCGTACTACAGTCACGCCATTCTTTGGTGTTGTCGCGCAGGGGATAGAAGCCATTACTTGATCTTGTAAGGGTCGGGGGAACAGACGGCACCTTTGACGCGTGACGCATGACGAAACCTAAGCTGCTTGATGCCTCTCGGTCGGCGTTCATGGAGGCATAGCTTGGCAGTTTCTGTCGATCCGTATGCTCGCGGTCTTGTTTAAGAGAATTCACTCAGCCATGATAGGTATAATCCACCAAACTCAAATATGCATAACGTTACAATATGCATAAACGTTTCAAAGATAGCTTTAGAATCCATTAGCTACGCTAATCTTCAAATTATAGGCAACATGACTCGCTTATGTCTCATTGAATTGCTTAGTTTATTTGTAATTGTGTTGTCAGCCATGTTCAAACCTCCCTTTTCTTTGAGTCATTCATTTCATTCTTTTATTTACTCATTTATCGCCCCCCCCCCACCTTTTTTTGCACAAACCCCACTTTCTGCCGCTACTTTTATTTTCTCTTTCAGAGAGACGATAGTACCAGCGATGCACATGTGACCCGCCCCCCTCCCCTACCCGTCGTCAGCGCGGCTTCCACGAAAAGAGGAACCTACAATGATACGTCAACCGGCTGACACACGGCGCAGCCTCACATTCCTCCACCAACGTTCGATAACGAATCATCTTTTCAATTCTACGCTTTCGCCACTAACACGGTCTCAGGAGTTATCTAGCCCACGCGCCTTACCACCTCTCCCCTTTAGAAGAACCGTACCTATATGTACTGTGCCAATGAAAGCATACGTCACTTTGAAGAAGACACGTCCCCTTGTCGAAACATTGGCTCCTGCTCTCTCCTTGTTCTTGTGCTGCTCAGCGTTTTGATTTGCATCTCCCGCATTCTCCGTGTTTTCCCCGGGAAGTGTTAATGTGTGTAATTGTTCGCCCAAATCCCAAGCCTGCTGAATTATGGTGCCCCGGCGCTCGACACACAGGGTCCACACATGGCGTGAGGAGACTAGGGTCATTTATGTACCCAAGTGGCCAAACGCGCTTCGCAAAAACCAATGAGGCCACTACGAATAGGGAGTGAGCGTAATTGCATAATTAGACAGCAAGGCTCCCCTCCCTTACTTGCTGTTAAATTAGGTAGACGTGTAAAATGTCTCGTCGGTGAGTGAGCGTAACCTGTGTAGTGGGTTACGCGGGTTCTGTACCCCATAGTGCCTATACACCTTCTGCCGTGAGAATAAGATGTTTCACGCACAGCGCTACGGTTGCGACCCTTACATAGCCCTCCAAGACCACGCTGGAACGTAAGCACCTTTGCGATCTGTTCTGTGAGGGCCTTCGCCAGCGTAGGTATTTCGCCACACAGTTCTTGGGGTTTGTCGCACGAGGCGCGAAAAACCACCCTCACCTAAAATCTCACCTTGCGAAAACCCATTCTCACCTAAAAACCTCACCTGAAACTCATCCGGCTGGCTTCTACGGCGTCACTGACGTATTTTAGGTGCAGGACAGTAGCGCACATCCACCTGCTTTTAGGAGCTCTTACGAGGGTTCAACACGCTCTCTGTACGACTTATTGTTCCCAGTGGATATGCAGCTCGCGCAGTGGCGTTACGACCAGCCGAGCATTCTCTTGGATGCAGTTAATGGTTTGTAAGGTTCATGTAATGCGTTTTTTATTCTTTTCATTTGTTTACTTTGGCTTTTTGAGCAGTTCAAGAGCGCTGTGGTGTTTCCGTTTGTCTCTTTCTGCTGCACGCCAGTGAATCTGTTCAGCGGGAGCAACGCATATAGCGCGTGCCTGTGAACTTAATATCTTGGTGATTGTGCCTTGAGATGCGTCTGTTGGCTGTGTTCTGTGTTAAGGTGCAAGGAATCGATGATGCCGGGCACAATACATACGACTCACCAGTAGTATATGAACTGATTGCAGACATGGGTCATAAGTACACTGTCAAAATGCTGTGAATATGCGTATCAAGCATCAAGCAAGACGGTCTCTATTTTAACGGAGCTCTATGGTGAGATTCTGTCTTTTACCATGCAGTCACCACTACTTAGGAGGTAGCCTTAGTTCGAAGCCAACTGCGGCTTCCTAATTAAGTGCAAATAAGACGCATAAATTTTCTTAAAGGACAACTGCAGTTTCATTTTATATACTTGTTGCCTTAGAGAGAGCAAGCCAAGTTGTATATATACTGTAGAAAACAGAATTATTCGCAAACTGCTTTTTTGGTTTTTCGCTGATGCGTTGATACCAGAATAAAAAAAAAATGGACGTCAATGTCCAAGTTTTCTAATTTGGTACCAAAATCCCAGCCACTGAGCGTTAGGATAGAATAATAATAACTTTATTAAAATGCCCTATCCTAACGCTCAGACACTGGGTCTGAGCGTTAGTGTGTAAAAAAGGATTCTTATGTGCACCGCACTGGCTCAATCAATGTTCCAGAAACTTTAGGACACAATGTTCGCTTTTTCCTAATACCAAGAGACATTTAGAAAGTACCTAGCCTATATCGTCAAAATCCCCGACGTAAGCCTCGGCTTAGCATCGGGAAAAACAAAGCGAGAAGAAAAAGAGAAGAAAGACATGACAGCACAAGCACTGAAATACCAACTGCTTAAAATTTACTTGAATGCGGGAATATAAGCACCCAAGACGCTGAAATACATCGAGCCGCACGTGCGTCCTAAAAGCAACATGACAAAAAGATACCTCTAACGTCGAAATGAAAAGTCGCCGAGATGGCTAATCTCTTCGTCAGTCATTCCTAATGATGGAGTGCTAACGCATGACGTCCCCTTTGCAATGCATGAAAAACAAAGCGCACTCTGCGCCCAACAGACTAGGATCCCTGCGCAAGCGAGGGAATACCACACGTCGAGTGAACAAAGCCCGCGAAAAACAACACGCGAGCGCTTCGTTCTCTGCAAAACCGAAGTGGTGTAATACAAGATCCACACGTTTTCCAATGGCTCGCACATCGTTCAGATAGTTGTTGCCTCAGGGACCTTCTCAGAGAGCACGCCGATAACCGAAGTCGAGAACTGGCAGCAATCTGGCCACTAAGCGTGTCACATGCGGCTGCAGGCCCGCATTTTACCAGGCGCGTGTTTTGCATAGATACGACTCGCGTACGCCCTAATAATACCTAGCTTTTTTCATGCACTTCGAAGGGCCGTCATGCCTGCATGCCGGCATGCCATTACATGGGTCTAACAAATACGAGGGGGAAACCGAAAATAACCCAAACTTCCTGATAAATAGCATGGATATATTTTTACTACAATGTTACACACCTTCAAAGTACTCTCCATTAGCACAAATACACTTGTCCAAACGTTCGTTGCATTGTTGGAAGCATCTTGCGAATTCTGCCTGTTTTATACCAGCTAGCGAAGTCCTAACATTGCGTTTGACTTCGTTGACATTGGCAAAACGCGTGCCTTTCAAGTACTTTTTCATCCGACCGAACAGGAAGAAGTGTGCAGGAGCCAAATCTGGCGAATAGACCGCATGGGTCAAAGTAGTCGCCTGCGTCTATGCCAAAACTGCCGAACACTGAGAGGCAGTGTGGGCGACAGCATTGTTAGGATGTAGGAACCACTTGGCGGAATTCCATAAGGCCGGGGGTGTTGGCCCCACTTCTGCGAAGGGAGCTCCATGATAGCCCGAATAAGTCTTCGAGTTGGTCGATTGTTCTGCGTAGACTTTGCTTCATGATATCATGGATTTTCGCGATGTTGTCCTGAATTCGCGCACTTGGAAGATCGACCGTTATGGGGCTAAGCTTCTGTGGTACATTCCCTCCTTTTAAACAGATTGAACCATACGTACTATCGGCCAAAAAAGTATACGCACCACGGCTTAGGTGGCCGTAGCGGCTGCGGGGCTACGCTGCAGCGCTGGTATCTCGCTCCACGCGCTGACGGCAAGAGTGCCCCGAGTGACGCCAGACTTCGCCGTCGCCCTCACGCAGGGCCTCTTCACGCTTGATAAATTGCCAGGGCAGCGTTCGGTTGCTCTGCTGCTGACGGTCGCGACGTAGGGGACTGTGCATCGCCGGCAGTCCAGCACATGGCGCTGTAGCACAGTAGCGGGTGGCCGCAGGGCGTCAAACGGCGGCACTGACAAGGAATAAAGACTCGTTCTGATTCTCGTTTTGCTTATATTCACGTTATCTTTAATATTGGCACATGTCGCCGGCGCCCACCGCTACTCAATTTTAGGCAAGATCACGCAAGTAGCCACTTTGGCGGCTACGGTGACGCGCGCTCTTTCAAGCCGGCGTGACCACACTGTATACAAAAAAAACACCCAGATGGGCGTTTTGTGCTTGTCCTCTAGCGCATGCCCCTTTGTACATATTTTTGCTCCCATTTAAAGGGCGTACGATAAAACTCCCACTGACGTGGGCATTATTTGGGCACACAACGGGAGTACCGTAATACGCCCACTTCACCCCCATTTGACTGGAAGGTAAAATGGGAGTTTTGTGAAGGAATTAAAGGCATATTAGTTTAGGTGCGGCAAGCACGCAGCGAAATGCATGGCAGCGCGGGTCACGTGCTTACGCAGCACCAGACAGAACACTGCAGGTCGAAATGTCGAACGCCGGCAATCAAGGCTGAAGGGAACTCGGCCGTCCATGAGCTGCCACCCGAGCAGGTGTCGCACCTGCTGGGAGCGAATGCTGGCATCCGACACTTTGGCCTGCGGTATTCCGTCTGCTGCTGCATAGACGCGGCATACCACCACGAAGCATTTCGCCGCGGGCTCGCCACACGTGGTCCAATAGACGGCACAGGGCCACCATTGAATCGACCAAGTCACGTGCACACGTGGTCCAATGGCGAATGGACCCGTCACCACACGTCAATTTTTTTCTTTTCACTAATCACTCTTTGCAAAGCCTTTATACAGTCGTCCTAGTGAAAATGCTAGTTATCAGCAGTGCCTCCGAGGCCAGCAAACGCCTTCGAGAGCAGTTGCTACTTGCTGAAAGGAAAAATGCACGCGACAGTGAAGAAAATTTATTAGACACCAAATGTAAGAAATATATGTTCACTTTCGGGCCCAAAAGAAAGCATGTTTCTGCCCCAGTAAAACAATTGTCTGGATTTTAAAAAAGAACACTGTACATTGTAAGCATGTCAGTTACTAGTATTCTACATATCCTAACACAGTAAAATTAGTGAATAAATGAAATGCTAAGAAATCTTGTCTCGTTTCATACTGAACTGTAACTACAGAGCCATGTGTTCGAACTGTTACTTTGTACTGACACTCCACACTTTTGCACAGACTATATATTGCACTTGCTTGACTAACAGCAAAACTTTATTTGGGGCTTAGTTAGTACATAATTCTGAACTTAAACTTAGAGCGCAAACACCTAAGACGGACGACAAAAGGCAGATACGACACACACTGGCGCTAACTGACAACTTCTTTATTTCTTCATTGTCGATGCATATATAAACCCTCGGCCACACAACCACACAGATTACATTGCAGAGATCTACCAAATTATCACATATGCAAATGTAGGAAGTCAAATTCAGATGGGTGCAGGGACAAAGATATGTCACTGATGCAATTATCACCTTGCCTTTTTAGGTAGTAGGCCTCTATGGCAAGACATGCATGCTCATTCTTGCTTTTGCCAAGAATCGACGTCCCATCAAGTCGTGTCTCACAATTGTTGCAAGGGTTTATATACACAAGGTGCACTCCTCTATCTACATTTTTGTTTACTTTTTGCACATGTTCCCTGCATGGTCCATTAAACATATCAGGTCATCTATCAACTGAAGAACCTTGCTTGCAGGCATGGTGTTCCTTTGGCGTTTTCTGCGCCGAACAAGCTTTTAAAGCTATGCTCCTGCACCTGCGGAGAGAGCAGAAGAGGATGCCAAATTCAGCATGGTGCTTCATATGCGTCGCACGTTGTTGGCGTGGTTTATACCATTCCAATCTCATGTGATAAAACATAGCTTGGCTAGATAGGGCATTACGTCAATGAGCGACTCAGGGAACATGCGCAAAAACTAAACGAAAATTTAGATAGAGGAGCGCACGTTGGTGCGCATATAAACTCTTGCAACAATTGTGAGGCACAACTAGATGGGACGTCGATTCTTGGCAAAAGCAAGAATGAGCAAGCGCAGCTTGCCTTAGAGGCCTACCACATAAAAAGGCAAGGCGATAATTGCATCACTGAGATATCTTTGACCCTGCACTCATCTGAATCTGACTTCGTACGTTTGCGTATGTGATAATTTGGCACACCTCTGTAATGTAATCTGAGTGCCGGCGCGGTTGTGTGGCCTAGAGTTTATATTGCATCGATGACGAAGAAATAAAGGAGTTGTTAGCGCCAGTGTGTGTCGTATCTTCCTTTTGTCGTCCATCTTAAGTGTTTGTGCTGCAAGTTTAAGTTGCTTAACTAAGCAATTCCAAATTAACAGTGGCTTGTATAATGAGGCCAATCAGTGGTATTTTGCATGGAATAGCACACAAATATGATAAATGTCAAAGTACTAAATTAAGAAATTGGGACTCATCAAGCAAACAAGCTAGATAATTTAGTGTAGGTATTGGGCTATATTTCCGAGCAAGCTATTAAAAATTATCGTATTTTACAAACCAGAACCAACCTTCTCATTATGAGACATGCCGTAGCGAGTAACCCCGGATTAATTTGCACAAACTGGGGTTCTTTAACATGCACCTAAGTCTAAGTACACGGGTGATTTTACATTTTGCTCCCACTGAAATACGGTTTTGTTTAGGACTAGACTTGCGAAAGTTCCAAGCAGGATCCCCCCTATATTTTTACAGTGGGCGCTCTTTAAATGGAGCCTCAAAGGGCCAGGGAAACCGGTTCCATTGACCAGGCATTCTATTTACTGCGAGACATTGCAGAGAGCCAACCAACCATCAGGATGGTGTCCTGTTTAAGCGGCAGTTTCGCTTAAGCGGTTTTCGTTTATCGAGATTTCACTGTAATTCATAATAGTGGATGAGTTGTGTTCTGCATGGACAGTTTAGCATTGCTACCATGTTTAGTTGTGTAAGCAGCAACATTTCACTGTACCCAGTGCGATATATAAAGCCAGCAATGTAACATGTTGCAAATGCAGCCACGAACGAGTACTTCCCCTGATCATATCCAATAGCAGCATCTTTAGACGAAATTAGTCATGGTTTCTCATGTTTAAGTGCCTTGTTTTCAGAAATCAAATCCTCCTTATCCCATCGGCCTCCAATCGTGTCATCAACCGAGCTGAGGTCATTTGAGATTGCATTTAATTGCACTTGAAATAGCATATTGGTCTTATTTAAAAAGCACATGGCATCACAGTCACCACCTAGATATAAAATTCGAGCTCCAACGCAGTAGCAGACATTCTGAGGTAGAAGCCTAACTATTCTTTGGAATCGGGATGCATACTCAAAACACTGCTATGCAATTGCAGGCAGAGCTGATAGTGTAGCAACCAGGACAGATTTAATGGACATAAAGGAGCAAAATTGTGTGACCTTCGAATAATTATTCTCTCTGAGGAACCATACTGTTCAGTTATAAAATGGGGATCAAAATAAAGTAATTGGATAGCAAGCCTACATTTCATTAAGTAAATAAAATACTGTTCATGCTACCTTCCTTCCAGTGTGCACACTACATTCCCTTTCTTTGAATGTGAATTTCTTACCTTGCCATGGGTTGCCAAATATATAGGTGTATTGTTGGTCGAGGGTGGTGGAACGGATATAGGTCTCAGGCTAGAGGAATTATTTCGACAATGAGACTTGCCAGTTTGAACAACGAATGTCTCAGGCTGGAGCCATTTGGTTCCCTTGCAAAGATGTTGGCTCCAGCTTGAGACTTCCTTTGTTGGATTACTGTTGATGGCTAATGTCGCCATCTTTTCATTTACACTCGTCTTATTCAACCTATTGCTCCACGCAGGAGCTGCACTTTCTTTAAAAATAAAGATATTATTGAGCTCGAAGGCTTTGTGCATGGCTGCGTCCCCTAGTGCAAAAATTTGTTTTCAATGAATGACAAAGTTGGTACCTTTCTTCAGAATTCAATAGGAAGAACCAAAAATTAAGCTAACGGACTGGCTATGACGACAAGTAAACATGAATTGATGTGGTGTGCCATTCCTTCATTTCAGACCAGGCTTGGGACCAGCCGAACTTCTTCCGAAAATTGAGAAAATTTTTCTAATGAAATACATATTAGGAGTATTCTCTTCATAACCTGTAAATTAAAAAAATGGTTATTTGGTTATTCATATTTAGTTGGAAACAGCGCGAAGCACACTGACAAAGAAAGGGTGTATACTGTAATCACACAGTGCTGGCTGGCAACAGATTTATTTTAGAACAGACAAACAGTTAGGTACTGTGGAATGCTTCCTAACAGCCATAAAAAAACCAAAGCCAGAAGCAGTTGTACAAAATAATGTATGTGCATGAAAAAGGCACCTGCTCATCAGTTTGCAGACATGTATGCCATTTACTTGTTAACAAAGCATGTGCTACATTGAAACATTTCTCCTATAATTTGGCAATTTTGTGGGTTTTGATTATTGCTTGGGTCAGTTGGTTGCTGTTGTTACTGCTATTAGTGTACGGTGAAGTGTAATGTAGATGGGCAAGTGCTGCTGACAACTATGAACATCCGCACATTTTGCTGCACCAGGATAATGCACGCATTTTCCTGCTGCAGCGAAGCTTTCCAGTAAACTTTCTCAGTTTTCTGTAGCACTTTCCCTTCTTTCTCGCCTCACACTGTTGCATCTATTGCGCTTCACCATACTTTAATATGCACCACCAACTGACACAAAATTCTGCCCTTCTGAAGTTCTTACTGCTATTTCGCACTCGTCACATTCAGGCCGCCAGCCGTACTGAGCCCAATGTAGTATAACTGCATGGACTGGCAGCTCCAGTTATGAATTTATTTTGGTGTAATGGCACCACAGAAGCAAACAAAGACAAAGACATGCAGGACACAAACGCCTAACCTCAACTCTGGCCTTAAGAAGAAAACAGACATCATATACGTAGTGCACTACTTATATATCGTAGTGACATGAAGCGACATCATTAATTCAAAAATAAAATTCTTCGTGGAATGTATGAGAATGACTGATGCATTTGTCCTTTTCGTGCTAATATGCCAAAGCTTATCTTATGTACATCTGCTCATAATTTCCGGCTACGAGTTTTGAAGAACACAGGAACGAACCAATCTATTTTGCAGTGCTTCACAATGTGCGGATGAGAGTTGTTGCACACAAACTTCATTAGCCTCAATTTCAAATTAATGCAATGTGTGTCTATGCAATGCAAGCATGACTGGATGGGAATGGCAGACTGTACATAACCTCCGTTGCGGTGCAGAGCCTGCAAATTGTGCTGCACGCAACAAATTAATTTGTTTTCCTGGCTTCAGGCTCTTTTTCTCATCAGAGCAAATTTCTCTTCACATGTTTCATACAGAAAAAAAATTTTTCCTCGTAGGGACCAGCTACACAATTACCCATGAAAATCACAAATGCATACGAAACAACTGCAACCACTTTTTTACTTCATCGTCTCATTCATTATATTCCATATTCATGCCTAATTTAGTTGCGCAAATCATTGTTTTCTCAGGCCCTTGTTAGGAGAGTTTTATGCTGTAACAAAAGGCAGAAGCCAATAAAAGAAAAGGTTGGTTGTGGCTTAAAGCACAAAATGCATCTAGTGAGCTAGGCCGCAAGCGTTGCGTAGTTTGCTGCCATCACAAGGCCGTGTCTACATCGAACAGATGGGATGCTCTATTAATGCGAAATCAGGGAGATTGAGGGAGTATGAGTCAGCTGTGTGAAACAACCCTCCCTCACACAATGGTAAATACTGCAAAGAGTGTGACTGCGGTCCTGTGTTCCATAAAACTTGCGTTGTAGCCAGGTATTACGACCTGACAACATGCAAGGTAATCGTGACTAGCAACATTTAAAAATAATGCCAAATGTATCAGTGATCTATTGGTTGCACTGCATAAAGAATTTCTTTTAAGAGATATCATCACATCATGTCTCCACCTGTTATTAAATATTGCCTGCTTCCTTATTTTAAAGCTTGAAGTGAGATCCGGTGCTTGTGTCATATGCATACATATCTTTCTTCGTTTACTTTTTGTGGTGTCAATACACGAGAATTTGTATAACCAAATGGCCACACACTGGTTTTGTCAGGTTATAGTGGTGCTTGCAAAGCCTCGCAAACAGCAGCCTATTTGGTCAAAACATGCTTTTGTACATATGCTTTTCCAAAAACAAAAGCTGCCAAGAAGGTAACAAGAATCAAGATCATTAAGTTAAATCCACTGCAATGCTTTACTTTTTTGCCTTTATTCCTTACGCCGAAGTGGATAAGCCAGAGTGTGAATGTTACAGAACTGCACCAAATAAGTTGTTGAAATTATGCAAAAATGTTAGTGCAACTAAGCATAGATTTAAGTGCAATAATAGACACCAGTCTCAGTTTCTTTCATTTTGACACAAACAGTATATTTTATTCCTTTGGTATGAAGAAAACCATATGTAGACCAGACAAGTCTATATTTCAATGAGAGCCTTCATGATTAAGCACCACTATAATGTGACCATTAGGGTACATACACTAAACGGTGCAGATGATGGCTCGAATTTCACAAGGGCAACATGTTAGTGAAAGCAGTAACCATTAACGCAGAAACTAATCAAATCCCACAAAATAACAACCAAAAAAGATGTGTCAGCACAGCATCTCTTTTTTGAAGTTACATGAAAGTTTCATGCTTGTTGACAGAAACCTACAACCACGGCACATTTGTATGTGACAACCCCTTGCCTCTTTATGTGCTTCCGTGCCTTTGACAAGGCGTTACCACACATTTATTTACTTGTCTGTTGCAAAAACAGATCAATTATCAGTCAGTGCACAGTGCACCATGCCAGTTATCTATGTGGACTCACTTTGTATCCTTAGCACTGCTCTCACCTGTTCAGAACCAAGAAATGAAAAAAGATTTCTTCTACTTAAATCTACATGCCTGAACATGTGGGTTCTGCAGTTTAAATGGGGTAATTATAAGTAAAACGAATGACATGTTCTGATGAACTTTGTTTTCACAATCTAATTGTTTATTTGGGCACATAACCAGTCAGATCATTCATACTAAAACAAGAAAACAAATTCAACACACTGGTTTATACTGGTTGGTGCTCTATTGACTTTAGTACACACATTGAACAAACGGCAGGCAGTGAGAAATACCAACAACCACTAACTTCCAGACAGCATTATTGGTCACATGTGCACATGTAATAGCTACAAAAAATCGAACGAAAGTAAACAAAGAAAAAAGTACATTTTACCAGAAAAATAAGAAGACAAAACATAGTAAACTGGTAGCTAAGTCAAAATTAAGGTGCAAATGACAGCTTTAGTTTGGCAAGAACATATTTAATTATTTTGCTCAGTCCCTCGATATCACAAATTTTTGTTTGACGGCAACACTGATGGGACATCTACGCATATCTTTATTGCACATGGCATTTTTGCTCACTCCAAAATCCTTTTGTGGCTATTCAATTAGTACCTGCTTCGCCTGTACTGGCATTGCAGGGGGGTATACATTCTGTATAGTGTAACTTACATTCAAATCAAGCACACAAAGCAGGTAGGGAATCATCGTTGAAAACTATGCAAACATTTGCAGGCGGAAAATCATTGCAGTCCCTTTGGTCCAAGGAAAAAACAATGTAAGTAAGAGGAGATTGTGCAGGAAAGGTGTGCAGGCTGCAGATGTGGTCAGCTGTGCTCACAGCCATGTGCAGCGACGGCTGCACTAGAAAAGAAGACACGCAGGGACTGGCCCCCTTTGGGGGCTCCCTTAAAAGCTCAGTTTGTCATTTTTTGTTTCCTAATGGGCTAGTGCAAAAAGTGAATTTGCTTCATTCCTATTAAGAAATTTTGTACACATGGTTGAAAAATCATGAAAGTAGAACATTTCATTACTTTTCACCCTTCTCAGTTGGAATATCGTACAAATGCATAGGCAGCCATTTTTGCCTTATTTCATCTAAGATGTTTTTTCATGGTGAAAGCAAGGCATGTGTTTAAGGAATAAGCTTGGTTGCAACATGTAAAGGAATTTTGTAATGTCACAAGGGTTGCTGAAATCAAAATATATCTGTGATTTCCTTGCAACTGGAACACTCAAAAGGAAAATGACCTTTTAAACAGACTAAAAGAAAGCCACAGCACATGCACCTATACTAAGCCAGGGACTGTATCAAGCTGATATGAGAAGACTTTCAAGAGAGAATCTTTCCCAGTTTGGTAAAATTTTTAAAACAGTGGTTAACGTCTGGCCACATGCTTTAAATCTAGAAGAAATAAAGTTCTTTTTAAGTTACTCTGTGTTCTTTCTTGAACCCAACAAATGTGCCTAGAAAAATGGGTCAAGTCTACATCTGTGGCAAGGTGTGAACAAGAAGCTTGCTTTAGCTGGCTGCAGTGCTCCCTGCGATGAATGTTCAGGCAGAAAATTGTTACCCCAATATGACATTGCCCCCAAGAAAACCAAATGTGGTAGACTACATCAATGGACATGGAAAAATCTTTACTCTATGCTTGCTAGCAGCCTGTGTCTGTATCTGCCTCTAGAATTGTGGGCCGCGCGTGCTGGAATGTTTCCGTGGCCTAGAAAACAACATTGTGTGATACCCGCTGTGAAGTGTTAATCAGTTTAATCAGCAGTTTAATCATGGCAGCAGTTTAATCACAGTCACTTCCAAGTGTTTAGATTTTTTAAGCATTGCTTGTGGGTATCTTGGCTACAAAACAACCTAGACCTTACATCCCAGTCTGGTGTGTAGTGTAACAAAGGCTTTCATTGGAGCAACTTGATGCTCTTATATTGGTTATTCAGTTGGCATGATCTTTCACAAAATAGCTATAGGCAAATTTGCTGCATAACAGTACTGTTTTTATAGCATTCTTCGTGGGGTGTGCGGCTTCCCCTTTTGCCAGAGTTCTTGCTGAACGACGCTTTATTATCGGTCGGTTATATGTGTAACTTGAACAGCTTATATTTTTGTCTCCTCAATCCACACTTCTGCTGCACTTCTGCCAGCATCTCTAGACAGGGTGTTTTGACTGATGTCATACCAAGTGAGCACACTACAAACCTTGTATGCATCGTTTTCATGACTCTTTCGATGACCATATTTCATTTTCAGTAACTTTATCAACTAAGTATCTAATGGCAGCTTGAACATGGGTACTCATGAGAACTCGCACCAGGCTTGGTCAAATACGTCCAGCACTGCCGCACTGAGTAGTGAACCATACTGTAAGAGTTGGCAACTAAATTGCCGCCTTGTGATTGAAACTTTTCAACCTTACAATCAAGGCTTCAATTGCCCAGCCGGCGAGCTGCAGCAAAGGTGTGAACTATAGTTATCTGATGTCTATCTATAGTTAGCTGATCCCTCCAGTGGTGGCCCTCAAGGCCAACAGCCATCCCTTTCTGTGCACGTGCTTGTGTAGGGCTAGGCAGATGGTGCCAGTTTGTTCTTCAGCATTAACATTATGCTCACTCTGCATCGGGAACACATTTTCTTACTCACTGCGATAGCACTTAAACCTACATTATTGCCACCAAGATTCCTTTGTCCACCCACCTTTCCTTTGCCATGTCATTTGCTTCTGCCTTGATGTCATGGAGCAACTGAAGCTAGCTGAAGCAATGATGGTGTTTGAGTACCCACACAGCCTTGCACTTTTCCAACCAGAACATTGCTTCATTCAAAGCCGACATGATTTGGTCTCAGCAGACAGATCAGAGTTAAAAAATAACCCTCATAAACTTCCTTCAAAGTCATTCTAACCTTGTCAACAATCCCGTGCCTTTTGATGTGTTATTCAGCATTGTCCAAAGCAAGATGGCTCTTAAAAATCAAAATAACAACTTTGGGAGGCAAGCTACTAGGCTACCACTGTCTCTTCAGCCAGCCTGAAAGTGTCTCGCAGCCGCCAAAGCAAGAGCGCAAAAAAGAAACGACAAGTGTGGCAGACAAAATGTTCATGGAAATCTATGTGCTTATAGACTGTTACACTGACTGAAAAAGACGGTGGCTTCGCAATACATTCTTGATGTTTGCAGTTGTTTCAGTCATGAACAAACGGCCAGTTGCCCAGTCCTGCACAAGCAGAGTGTACAGATGCTTATGGATTAAAATTTGTTGTGTGTGCATGTGGCGCACTGTACCACATTTTATTTTCCTGAGGCTGCAGTACACTGGGAAGACTGGTTGCTACTTCAATAGTAGGCCTTTAGAGTATTGCAGCCCTTTGTTCACATTTTGCTGCAGATTGTATCAAATGCGAATGCAAACTGTCTTGCAGGTCACGTCAGTTTAGTTCAAGCAATTAGAGTAACCCAAGAAATAGTTTAGGGCTCCAAAATGTCTTAATACAGTCCCTAGTGCAGGTTTTCGCCTGATGGTTTGGCTTCTACGGTATAATGCTGTATATAAGGCTTGCTAGGTACTGGTGGTTTGATGTGCACACTCTCTTGTGTTGCTATAAGGACAACTTGTAACAAAGGTTTTCCTTCCTAACAAACGTTTGGATACAGTGCCTGTGAGCTCATCTTTTAACCTGTTTTTCATTCGATCTGTGCATTTACATCGAACGTAAACTACAATATATCAGTACTGAGAATTACAAAAGAAGCGACCTGTGTAACAATTCTACCGAGATCGTTGGAGTGGTCAGCCACAGGATGCAACGCCGGTAGAAAGGCATCCTGAGTTAAAGCAAAATAACAGTCGTTGTAAGATGCGGATCAAAAAATTTATTCTGTGAGGCTTTTGGCATGTACACTAATTACCACATTTGTATTTAAATAGTTTTGCATAATAGCTGAGCAAGGTTAACGTCTCGCCCTGTGACTGTCAGCCAGTGCTACTCATGGCAATGGTGGCGAATATGACAGATCCTTTCAAATAAAACTTTCGTGGGTTACATGAATTCAAAAGAACTTTGGTTCACATAATACATGACACCTGTGGTTAGAATGATGTGTTGCATGTAGCACCAATGCCACGAGTGGCACTGCCTAACACTTCCCGGTCCAGACTAAGTACATAAACAATACAAATGTGCAACAAAGTGAACAGGTGGATAGCTGCTGCTATAACTCAAAGAGTGCATCCATCATGCAGATGTGAATGCAGCTCCTATCAGGAGCGAGTTGCCCTTTGGTGCACTTCTCTTCCTTTTTTGTCTTCATTGCATGCTGGTGCCATATGGTAATAATGAAAAAAAATTAAGCACCTTAGTTCCCATTCTTGTTTTACTACATGCTGTAAAATCCACCAAATGCGCCTTAGACTTTTAAGGATGTAGTTGAGCCATCTTTTCTTAACAATATTTTTCGCTTGGCTTCACTACACCTTAATGCAGTGCAAATTCTAGGCAATGCATACAAAAAAAAAAAACCTACTCCACACAAAAGCACCTTCAATTAAGATTGCAGTCTACGGCTTCCAGATGTGTGCACACATACTTTATACATGGTTACAATGAAAATATAAGTGACTGTTATAATACGCACACTTAGCATAGTGCATGACAGTCACCTGGTATCAAAAGAGTTTTTTTTTTTGTTATCACACATAGGACGGCCACAACTCTAAATTTAATTCTAGCAGTGACAAAAGTCACGGCCAAAACCTTCATAGTGCAATCAATGAAAATCTCCGAATTTAAAGCAGGTATACAAACAGGGCAAATAGTTTTAAAGTGTTAAATATAGAACTGGTATGGAATATGGCGGTAGAAGGTCATGCCCCTCAAACATAGGTACTGTTTATCATATAAGCACATTCTTATATTTTTGTTTACTTTCCTAGGGATTGCATCAAACAGTTTGCTTACGTGTAAATTTGGCTACATGGCTGTATCGTATTAGCTCTTACCTTCTCACATTTGGCTTACTGCAGCTTTATGCACATGCAAATATGCCACTACTACCTTCAGCTGAAGGTCAAACACAATGCTGTCCAACATACATGCATTTTACAACACCGAACAGTAGACTTAGAGAATGAGCAACTCTTTTAAAAAGTGCAGTTCTTTGGATACACATTCATATATATCTGAAAAACAAAGATTTTTGCTAAAATGATAACTTAATATAATTGGTACTGAGCATAATGCATCATGCAAGAAACTTGCATTTACCGGACACCGCTATAGACACTGCGACCTCTGAGGCTTCTCCACAATCTGGCACAATGTGCTCAAGCTGCCTGTAAAACCTGGAAGGTGTCTATGATATTTAAGAAGCTCAGCAAACATTAAAAGGACCTAAAATGACGGTCAGAGATGCAAAGGAAATTTTTAACCATTCCTCTCTATGTTGCTATGAATGTGAAGGTGCCAGCAAATGATGTATTTGAAATGTGTTTTTAATCGTGCAATACTAAAGAGCACATTTTTGCAATAATAATGTGATAGAGAAGAATGACAGAAACCAGTCTAATGAATATTTTTCCAAACTTGCACGAGGTTTTCGTCATTATGCTGATGCACACACCTGCATAACTCTACTGTGAAGTCTTCTTTCAGTTTATTTTATTGTCACATAGTAATTTACATCATGCACTTGTCCTGAAATACATCACGTTGGGCTCCTTCAGTATTTTCTTACTGGAACACACATGCCTATACAGGGCAAGCACTCAAATACATGCAAAACTGCCACGAGACTGGCCACTCGAGGTCAACATGTTTGTACAGCGCAAAAGACGAGGACTGAAGGAAGAACACAACACAGGCGCTGTCACACACACACTCAAGGCACTTTGAGGGATTCTCAGGCTCCTTTCATGCTCCTAAAACACATTATGTAGCACATATTGAGCCACAGAAAGCTTTACTGGAAAATTTTCATGTTGCTTTACAATTTTAT
Organism: Dermacentor andersoni; assembly: GCF_023375885.2. NCBI lineage: Eukaryota > Metazoa > Arthropoda > Arachnida > Ixodida > Ixodidae > Dermacentor > Dermacentor andersoni. The sequence continues at coordinate 52,836,126 of NC_092823.1, forward strand.
AACTGAGACTTTTTATCTAATTATATTATTGAGTTGATTAATTGATTTAATCAACTAATTAGGTAATTGGGCAAAATGTAGAAAATCCAAGTATTTCCAAGAGACAGGAAACAACATGACCTAGGTTCTGTGCAGCTAGGTGGCATATGCATATTTTTTTAAGTTTGCCAAAGTTGCATGAGATAACCTGCAGACGTCCCATGGAACAGGTGTGACACCAATCACTCTAAGTGATGCCGTTAAACTAGCCATTGCGCTTAAAACATACAGGCTAAAGAAAAGTTAAGTCTAGGTAAGAGCATACCAAGGCCTCTATTGCTAAAAAGGGAAACTGATGGGAGGCGTCCGATCTCCGGTTATGAAGCTGCTTCATCCTCACAGCTTGCAATGAAACGGCCGCAGCCGTAGTCCTGAAATAAAGGAGAAGAATTTGACACTACAATGACCACATAGAACACGGAAAAGCTGGTCGCGAGTTTATCTTGGAGAACATATGCTGCTACATTAGGTTTTCTATACTGTTCAGCTTATTGTTAAACTAAGCTTGCCAAAATTTTATATCCTAATGACTTTGCTCTTCACAAACTAAAACTTTTGCCCAACTCATGCACTTATGCACTACTTAAGCTATGAGATGTTTACTGATCCCTTACAATGAATGGGTTCTAAGACAAATTATTTCACACAAAAGGATGCATAACTTATGAGTGTTACTGACATTGAATACCAAGGTAGTACCTCTTTATAATAGACAATGGCGGACTTCAAGCACATTTTTCTCACAGATAAGGCTGATCGGTCTGCCTTTTTTTTCACCTGCGGCAGAAATTTTTTTATTAATACTCGTGCAATGTAGGATGACGCTGTGATGTGTGATATGATCCTGAGTTGAAAAGCGCAACTTTTTTGTGTGAATCTGGCACGTAGAATTCAAAACTGATTATCTGTACCCAATACGCAATGGCACAGCAGCAAAGTAATTAAACATTAACCAAGTCCAGGTATCCAGTGCACAGCGCCAGCTGCTGAATAACATTGAACAAGCATCGACTATATAGATATAGCGTAGTACGTGCACGGCAGGCGTAGTGGCGGCCTCCAGCAAAGAACAAAGCCATGGAGCGACGCGCCCGTATGACGTATCGCCGGCAATGCGATCGCGTAAATTGATATATCTCGTCAAGGCACAGGCATCGTTTTATGGCCGCCGAGGTGCTGGCGCCACTGGTACTCACCTGCTCCGGCTGCCGAGGTTCAAGTGACGGCGTATCCTGTAATCTGAACCCAAGAAGGTCACCTGTTACCGCCAAGCAGTACGCTAACTATAAAGAGTTTCTTATACTCTGAGCGGCAGCTCATGCGGCGTTGACCCGTAGTGCCGTTGGAAGCTCACCACACGCTTTTCATACCACAAACGCACCGCCGACATTTCACGCCCTCAGATCAAAGTCGACGGACGCAGGCTCTACATGCTACGCGCCGCAGTCGCGCACTGCCTGCACAATCAGCGACGTGGGCGCGAAGAGACAAAGACGATAGCACGGAGCGTACTGGCAAATCTGCACAACGCGCGCGTAGTGAGCGATCTACTGCACACAATCGCACGAGCTAGGGGATTGGCGCCACGTACGCGCCAGCTAGCAGATACCGCGCACAAAGAAGCGCCGCCGGCTCAAGCTCAAATGATCGCTGTACAAACACTCACAGACGCGCACCGCAGTAAACCCTGAACGAGCCGCCACATTTTCAGGCCGCGGTTAGGCGGCGAAGCTTAACTCACTTCGCCCTGCACGTAACTATTATGGTCGGGGCTTGCGCATCGGGGAATATGTTGAATGCTCACATCAACCTAATTAAAGACGCGGCAAAGTCCCTCATCATTTAAAATCCTAATTTTTAATTACACTCGCTTGAATCTAAGCACTCAAGTCGCCTCGATTACGACAAATTTCGAAGAAACACGGTGATAGTGCTAAATGGTTCTGGACGGCCAACTGTCGCGCCATGTTGTACTAAGACATTCAGTAAGTCATATCAGCGCGTCTCCTCACTTAGAACACATGCACACTCATAGAACGTGTAATAATCGTTCAAAGTCACTTACCGTGGAGTCTTGGGAGTTCAAAGCTGTGAGAAACATCAACCACGGTACAAGAATGCGCCGTCGCTGGCAAATCGCTGCTCCATCGCAGCTTTCAACGCTTGCGCGCGCGCTCCGAAGGCTTGTGTTTCTCCGCGCGTAGATCCCACTTTCGGCGTCCTCTGCAGAACCAAGGCGCGGGTACTCCGAACAGAAAAACAGCGCCGACACACTCTTCGCGGAATATTTCGAATCTGACTGCAGAAATAATCCTACTGAAGTTGTCACTGCGGCTGACTGCCTTGTTGGTCACGGTTTAGTTCTTTTTTCTATTTGGCTCGTCTCAGATATGGGTATATTTCAACAGTCCCAATTTCCCGTAGACCACCGTTACTCCTTGAAAACCCCCATTTTACAACCGCAATGCCCCTTCAAATGGGGTCGGGGGTTCAATAATGGTTCTAGCGTATTTTACTTCTTCTCGCGGGAGTACTCATTTTAAGCGAGGGAGGAAAAATACCATATCAACAGTTAAAACGCCCATATGGCCTCATTTGTGTTTACAGTGCAGCTGCAGATTCGGAAGCGTTGAGCGGATGTACGAAGCCATAGTGGCTGCGCTCTATCACTCGATGCCAATGCGAGTAAGCCAAGTAATCGCGGTCGACGGCAACTTTTCATCCTTCTGAGGATGCCTTCAAGCCATGGAATGCTTTCGTGAATGAACTTGCCGACGAGCATGTCTAGACCGACGAGCATGTCATTGGCTCTTGAAAGCCGCATCGGCATAGCGTAAATGTGTTCTGTTATTCATTTATTGCCACTGCAGCTGCCACTTAGATTATGCGTGGACATTTTCTGCCTACGCGTGCTTCGTTGCTGTCACCACCACCTCAACCCCTCTGCTATATTTTGGTCGTAGCAAAGTAGCCATCTATCACTTTTGTTAGCCACATAGCAAAACGTTGCTAGCCAGCGCATCGCCATGTTCCGCTTCTTTCTTGCTTTTTTTCTTGCTATTTCTCACACCAGTCCGCATACCGAATGAAGCAGGAGACCGTAATGATTAGGCTAAAGGTAATGGACCCAGGCGGTGTGTCGCCGTACCGGGAATCGTGACTTGTCTCCTGAGACCAGATGCTAAGAGTTCGGCGCCGCATACGACGCAAGTGGCTGAGACAGCGGTTGCTTTATTCTTTTTTTTTATTAAGGCTGCTTGCATATGGAGTGACTGGAGCGAACAAAATTGTCGCTGCCACGCACGGCACAGAGTTAGGTTCGCAGCCAGCTTTGACAAGCGATGAGGATCACGTGATTACCATTCGAGCAAAGGCCGAGGTTGCCCCACTGCTCTTGTTGCAGTCACACTTCTATTTCTACAACAAAAGAGCACAGTAACCAGCCACATCTTTGAATTTAGTTTATAATTTAAAAATAGAATGAGTAGTGTGCTGTGTGTTCTTACAGCATTGAACCTTTACGCTTGCTTTGTACGCAGCTGCGTAGACACTGGGACTACGCGTTTTAAAATAGCGGCAGAAGAGCAGAAAGACTGCGCGACGGCGCAACGAACTTGCTGTAACCCATGAAGCAGGGAGTACGGCGGTCGCGTCGGCAATTATTTCTGGGAGGCGTTCCTTGAAAAACACCTGTTGATTTTGATGAATAGCAGTAGATGCCTAGAGCGATCGAATTCGCAAAGCGTGTCGATTCATAAGTGCTCGTCATCATTGGCTGGCTACCTCTGCTATTATTATGTTCGGCAACAGGATTGGCTGACAAATTTTGTTCACGAACAACTTTAGCGTAAGAACGTCTACGGAATACTGGCCTTGAAATCACTGAGCTCTTCAGACGAGAGGGAGTGCAACGATCCACCTCTGTGATTTGGGACGGAGTGTCTGCGGAGCCCCTCGTGGGCTCGCTGGCGCATGCTTATACGGGGCTCCTTCACATTTTCCAAAATCACCAAATGATTAAGATTCATGGAAGCATCCCCTAAAGAGCTCTGTTGGGTAGAGTGAGATTGTCTCGGCGTCACACGGACTCTTGCCTCTTATGAAGCCTGGTAAATACAAAAACTATGAAAATTGCATGGGATTCCACAATTACACGAGTTCACAGTTTCCCAACCTACTATTGACTCCTACTTACAGCCACTCACACTTTTACTATATTTTAATCACTTGGCTACCGGTTCACGATGACCTTAATTCATCAAAATTCAGTCAGGCAATTTATTGAGTGGTTTAGTTCCTTATTCCGTATCAAGCGGCTGCGCAACGCGAATCACGAAATGAAGTGAAACCGTACTGGCGATAACTGTAATGTACTTTTTTGTTCTACACGCAGCTCTCCTATAACATTGAGCTTGTAGACATGAAGAAAACATACCCGCGACAAACTCTTGCCATCTACTCGGGACATACGACTTGCTTGTAACATGGCTTGCACGAACGACTTGTTTCGCCTCAATCTCATCATCATACCTTCTCAGAACTACTGCGGCTTACAGAGACCCAGAGACTCGCAAATCGTTTTCTGTCTGAATCAGTTTCATCCCGACGACTCATCATTTACTTGTGCAACGTCTGGAGGCGTGTGTTTCATATGCTACTTTCAGAACTGAATATATAACCGGAATGTCACCTTCTTGAAGCCTCCCCCGGAAGCAGTCAGGTAATGGTTCTAGAAGAGATATTTTCGCTTTGTGGGCGAGCACGCGGGATACGTACCGGACTTCAATATACACTGTGTTCAGCAATGCAAGACCTACGGCCCTAGCTACATGAATGGCTGTTACGTTGTGTGTTATCACGTGTCATGCTTTCAACTTTCAAATTTTCCAAAACGTCTTACGTTTCCTATTCGGCAACCTAAATCACATGTGCGAAATTTTTTTTCAGTTATATGCTGTGGTTATAAGTGCTGTTGGTCTTGTTGTTTTCATTTAGCACAGCAGTTTGCATTGTGGTTTCTAGAGGTCATAGTGAACTTCAATTTCCATGAACCAACGCTGTTATGTTCCATGGGTGGTGACCTCAAAAAAAAAATAGTGAAGTGACCAGTAGAGTCCCCTTTGTTCTTTGGACCACCTGAGTTTTTGCCGCACTACATATATTAGGGACACAAGTAAATAGTCGCTCTTCTTATTTTTTATTCAGAACTAATACATACTAAAGGTACATCGCACAAGCAACAGTGCACGCATCTAACGATCGAAGGCATCATGCGTCTCCTAAGAGCCACACCGCCAACAATTCTGGCTTCAGGATGTGGAAAATGAACCCCACAAACTGAGAAACATACACTTCGGCAAAATCAGGGAAGCGAAAGAACAGAAATTTCCTCGTACAAACCATATTACTACGTCGAACATTACGTAGAAAAGGCAAAGAAGGCAAAGAAGTAATGAAGAGCAAAGAAGCATATTTAACAAATGCCATCGAAGCTGTACAAAACCGAGCTACCAGATTTATTCACTCTTCATAGTCATACGACGTTAGCATATCATCTCTGAAATTACAATCAGGCTTGTGTGATCTTTCTGCTCGCCGTCGCATCGCCAGTCTTGTTCTGTATCACAAGTTCTTTTATTCACCCTTAAGACAAGAACCATACATCTGCGCACCCCCACCACGCAGATCCCATCGCATCGGTCACCCTCTTCAAGTTTTGCGTCCACGAGCCCGTACTACTACCTTCATGAACTCATTTTTTTCACGAACAGCAACTGACTGGAACGGCCTTCCCCACCATGTCGCTGCCATAACCTGTCCATCCACATTTTCGACTTCTGTGAACGCCTGCATTTTGTAAACCCCACCCCTTATGTAACACCCCGAAAGGGGTCTTTAAGGAAAATAAAGTGATGTGAAGTGATGTGATGTGAACTCTTAGACTTCATTGCACCTCTAGCCAAAATAAAGCGCCAGATACTAAAACTGCAATGTCAGCAAGCATGGAAAATGTTTACACTTCATTCTATAGTATTAAGCATCAAAGTATGTGATTGAGTACTGCATCCTGAAGGCCAATTTCTAGCTATGCAAAGTTACGGATGCTGTCCAATGTGGTTGGTGAACCGCACTATATTACAGCATGCATGCGTAATATAGCTATACGAGTTTTCTTTTTTTTCCTTTGAGCGTTTGGCTCCTCTTCTAATGCAGCTGCGCCCAGAAGGAATCAAACTGGCTACCTCATGCACATTGGATTGCATTGGAGCCCACTTTATTTGTGCCCGCAGTTGGGCGCTCGCGCGCCCCGACGAGGGCCCACGTCATCTACGAAGTCGCCGTTTCTCGGCGCGGGTCTCCGCTCGCTGTTGCCGGCTCGCTGGGTCCCTGCCTTTCGAGCGCTCCCAGGACCTGCTGGACGGCCCAGAGCTGTTCACCTCGGTGGTAGCTCTTCGCGGCTGCCTCTAGCTGCGGTGGGATCGTTCTTGATTTTCCTTCTTAATTTTAACGCAGTCCCAAAAGATGTATGTGTAATCTGCCGTCTCCCTCCGGCAGACTCTGCACTTATCGGTCGGATATGTCTCTGGGTACATGCGATGCATCAGTCCCGAGCTCTATAGCGATCCGGTCTGGAGCTGTCTCAGTAGTACCTTATGCACAGGAGTGGTCAGTATGTAGTAGTCAGCGAAAAACTAGCACACGTAGCCACACTTGTTCTTATGAAACCATTGGTACAATCTCAGAGCGAGAGTCAACTTTTTTAGGTAACCTATTCTCTATACGGAGGGTAAATGTTGAAGCTTTCTTGGCACCTGAATTTCTCAATATGAGAGCGCTTCCTTCCACGGGCACAGTAATATTGCGCTTCTTGCTAACACACACAGGTGGGCATTCCGATCGAGGCGTACGACCACGAATTATGTGTATACGACACGAACAATAAACAACATGGGTCATTCGAGGTAAAGGTGACAATAACCTGCAGAATACTTTGGCCAGCGCCTTGCGATGCTTCGGCTGATAGTCTGCAGAGTGCTGGCTGAATACTCGGGAAATGGAGCACTTTTTCACTTGTTCGATTCACGGGCTCTGTAGAGAAAAGTGTGGTGACGGAAGGTTCTATTCGCATTAATGATATACCATACCGAGCAGGGTAATTGCTACACTCGTAGCATTGGCTAATTACTTCTTCATGCAGAAATAGTGCAGAAAATTGTATGTAGAATGCTCAGGTTACCGAAAACGTATGAATAGTAACAGTTCCTCGCACAAATCTATAGATATCATCAAATGACACAACAGTTTCGGCAAAAGGGTTAAACGTATTCCTATTCGGTGTGATATTATTCATGGAACACTAAATGAAATCAGTATCATTAGTTTCTCTGGCCTTATATATCTTGCCCATTTGATGGTTGGATGATTTACGTAAAACATTAACAATTATACAATTTCGAATATCAGGGTTTGAATGCACATGTGTCCTACAGGAAACGTAAATTTTGTACCATTTCGCTGAAGTTCAAACAAGTCGTCAGAAATTGTACTTACATGTGGCTAGTTGTGAGAATGGCACCTGTGTTTTCGATTCTGATGAAATGCTTGTGACTTTCTAGATGCTATATCTTCATGCTTTCATGTCGCTAACACAATATAAAATATTTTGAAAGCCTTGTCAGATAAGCTCCGATAAACAATGCCGGCAACGTCACATATACCAGTTACGTTACGCTCTGACAATGCAGGGAAACCGGGAAAAAATTTCTGGTGTTATTCGTGCAATATTCTGGTGCATAGCTTTTGGTGCTAGAGTAATTACACATGTCTTTTTGACAGCAAAATTGCTTTGAGAAAAACATAAAAATTTGGGAAAATAATAATAGTATGAGAAGTACACTGTCGAAGACAATTGTTTAGCGAGGCGCTTGTGGACATTTCGGGAAGGTAATCTTGATATTGTGTGGTTTCTCCATAATTAAAGCCCTTGTAGCTGTGAACAGGGTACCAGTTTTCTCTAACGTACACAAGTGTTGGCAGGATTTCCGAAAATAGTGAAGTAACATTGTTGTGTTCTAAATTTTGTTTTAAGTAGTGTTACAGCCAACACCCACTCTTAAAATCAACTCGAGACGTTAATCTTGGCAGTGTAGAGGAGTGAGAGGCATAGGATGGGGCTAGTACTAACAGGTAAGTAGTTCGTAACGCTGATACGATACACCCTGGTCCAAGAAATTTTCATTTCTTCGAATGCCATTGATTAAGTGGGTTGACTGCTGTTGAAGCATATCAGTGTAACGTCTATTTAGAACTATCTTTGCAATGTGTTCTGCGTTTACCCACGAGTGTTTTGCAACGAAGAACTGCAGCAATCAAGGTTACCGTAGCTGAGATGTTTCGCGTAGTATTGCAGATAGACGCTATATTTGGTCATCATCGAGAAGCAAACAATGTAAAGAAAATCCCGCTGTATCCACAGCCCGATGATGGACGGCGGTAATGCTACTAGCATTGAGATAATATAGCGACACAACCGACTACCCCCAACAAAACGACTCGTGTATGAGGCGTGTACTGCAGCGGCACTCCTCCTTCGCGCTTCCCTAATAACTCTTGGCGCCATCTAGTAACGCTTCCGAGAAGTCCGCGGGCGGCGCCTGAAATACATGGCGCGCGCATGTGCGCCTAGACTGAGAAACTTGCCATGCGGAAGCAGGACACCTCTTTCGCACTTCTTTATGGTTACGCTGCGCCATCTCGTGATGCGGCCGAAAAGTTCGCGCGTGGTCTCCGAGACGAGAGCGTGGCGCGCCGCTGCGTCCGAATGCTGAGAATTGTCCCTTCACTTTTCGCAGACCCAGTGGCACATATAAAGTGACCAAAGTAGGCTTGAGGTTCGTCGAAGAGTGGCACATTCCCAGTGCAGTCATGGCTCAACGGACGAAAGCACTGGCGCGAAAAACCTTCAGTGAAAAGCTGCACATACCCAGTAAAGTTGTGATGCAGCTTTCTAATGCGTTTTCTTGCTGTCTTCGTGGAACCCTTGTGACGGTGGTGGTTCTATTCCGCTCAGAGTTGCTGGAATTTAAGACATCTTTCTCTTCGTTGCAGAGCGGCACTCACGTAACGGTGCATACCCAGTAAGCCAAGTTGGCATCACAGATATTCGCTTAAGACCAGCACAGAACGAGTGCCACATCCCTGGTGCTCGAAGTAGACATCAAAGAGCTTCATGGGACAGCCGTTCATAGCCAATTCCACATCTAGAATGACCCATGTGTATACATGGAGTACCGCTGCAGTACACGCCTCATACATAGGTCGTTGCGACGGGAGTAGTGCGTTCTACCGCTATATTGATTCAATGCTAAACGCACTACTGTTGGCAGTCATCGTGGAGTGTATTCTTCCAAAGCTTTCTATATTGCAATAGACACTACACGCAGTCATCGCGCGCTACAGTGAACGGTCCTGTGGTCTCGATAACTTGCACAGACACCAGCCCACTCACTGTCTCATTTGTATTTAATACCAAGCCGAGTGCAGCTTGATGTCAGCCGGCTGGACTCGACAAGCCACTGCATCTCGGGGACCTGTCTTCGTGTTGACATTTCGAAAACAGGTCAACAATGGTTGCCGGACCTTTTAAGACTGTAGTTCGCGGTACCTCTTATTGACGCCCTTATCTCATTCAACCCTCGCCAACCGCTCTCCGCCCTGCTCCTTGCCGATCTCTTGGGGTGCTCGGCGGCTAGAAATTACCCTGTGGGTATCTCGTTCTGAGGGCCTATTTGGCATGAGACTCTTTTATATTTTTTGTGACTGCGGTTCAGTAATGCCACGTGAGGCTCACTGCTAAGATGTTTCCTGTCTCTACGGCGCAAGTCGGTACATAATAGCTAAGAGAAAATGATGAGCGAATGATCTGCATTTCCCAGCTATACAATGCCTATGGAACATGAGTTAGAATTACACTGGTAGTAGCGTGCAAAGCTCTATTCCTCATGGCCATATTGCGAAAGTGAGACTGAAGCGGAGGCGGTGGACTGCAGACAGCTTGACGGTCACGGTGATGGTCATTATCAGCGGTAAAACAGAATGAACTGACCGATACAACGAAACCAGTTTCGAGCGGCTGACTCCTCGAGAAGTATAACGAGCGGAGTCTATAGACCACAATATTTTACTCTCGCACACTCGTTCAGACAAGCGCACATAATCTTGACGTCCTTCTCCAGGTGTCGGCTCAGACTGCGCTGGGCTACGGATTTATTAACGAGATAGCTCGTGACAACAGTTACGGAGTACGAAAGCTGTCTACAAGAATGAAATATGAAAAAGATAAATGTTATCGCGCCTTTGTTTGCTTCGTTAGACCGGAATTTGCAGACTTTACATGGGGCGGCCGTATATTGCCCAGAACCACTGAAGCGGGTGGAAAGAAGGAAAGAACGACGGCGATAACGCTCAGCCTATTCTTATCGCGTGTATGTTACCAGTGTTTGTACGCCATGGCTTTGTTGTCTGATGATGCATCGTAACCAAATTCACAGCCGATGAGCGGCCGCCGCCGACAAGTCGCGATAGGGATGGAAAGGAAGTGCCCTTTCTCTAAAGAGGGGGGGAGAAGAAATGATCCTATATGTCTATCACGTAATTTCTCTCTATCTCTCTGTATATATATATATATATATATATATATATATATATATATATATATATATATATATATATATATATATATATATATATATATATATATATATATATAAAGAGAGAGAGAGAGAGAGAGCAAGAGAGAGATTTTCTATATACAAATGATCTTATGTATATAAAAACTTTCCTTTCGAGTCGTCCTTTACTACATGTCAAATGTTGCGCACTGCAGCCTGACAGCTAAAATTTGAAAATTGCGTTCTAGTTCTTGTATAAATTTTAATGAACAGTTGGGAAGAGCCTGTACAAACGGGATAAGATAAAGAAACACGAGCGCTGAGAAGAAGCACCAAGAAATATCTATGTAATTTCCATCGACCATAAAATAATTCGCATATACTTTCATGGGGAAGAATACGGTGCCTTTTTGTTAAATAACATGAATTTTTGCTTCGTTATTTGAAACATCAGCAGATAAGCGTCTAATGGATTTGTGGGATTACTGTGACACGTGTGTCCTGTGGGCTGCGGCAGCAGTACAGCCATCACCAGCTTTGAAAACGAAATGAACCCATGTATATTGGGTAAAAATCTTCTGATTTTTAAAAAGCTTCCGACCTGATATGACCGGAATCGCAACAAGAATACTGCTTCATGGGGGCCGACTGCATTGCGCACGAGAGCCTAACTGTTAGTTGGGATCTGACGCGAGCTCCTGCGCTGTACACCGTTGCGAACAGTGACACTTGGCTATATAGTGCGCATTGCGACCTTCACTTCATTCAGCTTCGTCAACCATGCAACACATGGCGCGAGTGTTACAGGTTTGGACAACATTGATTTGCTGTTTTCGGTGCGTCGGTAACTGGTGTTCTTGTAGAATCGGCATCGTGCCACCTCGTTTGGGGACTCTTCGTGTCCTATATGGCTCTAGAAGTAAACCACGGAGTACATCATTTTTATTTCACATTCACAAACGGGATACGACCATAAAACACGACCGCCGACAACAAGCGTCAACACATATGAGTAATTTCCATTCACTACAACATACTTGGCATGTACTTCCATGGGGAACATTGGTAGGCTTTCTTTTTTGTGTGTGTGAACATTTTTTTTCATTGTTTGCAAAATCAACAGAAACGAATCTGTGACACGTTTGTCGTGCGTGCTGTGGGCTCTTGTACCAAATAATAAGCACAACCGCTTTTAAATAAATTTATAATGACATGAAAAGACGTGGCTGAAACACTCCTAATTTATGAGCTATTTTTCTCTTTGAGCCGTATGCTTTCTTTTTATATGTTCCCCTGGCATTCGGGCCTGTTAAAGCTTGAAGTATGCGCAAACGAGATCTTAAAGATATCTTCTGTTTCCATTTGTTGGTCGTTCGTGTCTGGATGCTTTAAGCAGGACTCCCATTCTATATAAAGTCGAGCGCTCTGACACGTGCCGAATTGAAACAGGGCATGCATAGAAAAGAAACGTGGCGCATTGAGTGCTAGCGCCTGAAGAAAGGTCCCCTTCTTCACAGTGAGGTTGTCAATATATTCTTGCCATTGATGCCGCATTCTATCAACCGCGTAATTGGCACAGATACATTTAACAAATTTTGGAGTTATATGCGTCGAAGTCTCAATATAATTATGAGGCATGCCGTAGTGGCGCACTTTGCCATAATCTAGACCAACTGGGATTCGACAGCATGTGCCGAAATCTGAGTGCAGGAGCGTTCTCGCATTTCGTCCCCATCAAAACACGGCCGCCCGTGGCCAGGACGAGACCCGCAGCCAGGAGTTCAACAGTGACACGCAATAGTACTCGCTTACTGAAGCAGGTGACAAATGCATTTCACAGAAGTGAGCCTCGTATAACGGGATACGCAAAGAGATAAACAGCAGGCACGTCACCCAGCAGAAACTTCATTTTTTTGTTTTGTTTTGCCTAGGTAACTGAATTCCGGCAGGTAAATTGCTTCCTTCAATAACATAATTTACCTACAATACCCGTCTATACGGCCCATAGGCGGCAGCATGTCGATGACTTTTCACTACTCGGTCTGAGGTAGCTGGGTGCGAGATAGGTGAATTCACGGCAGTGGCTGCATAGGGAGGGGCGGGAAGATGCTATGGTACTCGTATACTGAACAATATGCGGTCACGGGAAAATACCAGATACTGAAAAAAAACTCTACTATAATGTTTCAAGGACTACGGCCCAATTTAATAGCCTTCTTGGCGTAGTAGAATAACAAACATCATCAGTACAAAAAGATTACATTTCAGTAAAGCTGCTGCATCAAAAATATTATGCTGATAATTTGAATGAATGAATGAATGAATCGACTTTATTTATCCTCCACGCGAAGGGAGACTGAGACTAAAGGCACGAAAGCCTGACAGAGGTCCCAGGCCCCACTGCTACAACAGCAGTTATAATCAGTACAAATGAGTACATATAAAGCGTACATACATTTCGCACAAGAGTGCAAAATTTCAGTAGTAAGAACTTTACAATGTTTGTTCATTAGAACGACGAAGCCGCATAAGCATGAGCCCAAATGTTTTCTATGTGCGCTCTTTGTTAGGTCATACAAGCATACATAAAGATGCAAAAAAGAAAAATATCAATAATTAGGGAAAGCAAATGTCATCAGATAGTAATAATGCACTAAGCTTTTTTTGTAGGAGCTTTCTGAAACCCTAACAATTAACAGTTCTCCTACCTTGTTTAATATTTCTATCGACTGATACATGAATGTTTGTTTACCATAATTTATTTTCGTTAAGTGTCTGCTATTCCTGCATAGTGAATAACGAGATATTTCCTTGTTGTCTATTTTGGTGGATAGTTTTCGTTTATGTATGGCGACCAGAAGCGTCTTATATTATGCTTTCTCGAAGAAGGGAGTAGTGTTGAAATAATTGAGCTGTTTCAAGGTCTACCAAACGGCCATGGTAATTGCAGTATATACGAAAGATTCCTTACTGTAGAAGAATTAACTTGTTGTAGTTTGTTATTGAAGTTGTTTCCCAAACCAAGGCCCCATAGCATAGTTAAGTGTAAAGTAGAGCATTGCATAACTGTCATTTGAACCAAAGCAGCGGAATCAGCTGGATTATACTGTTAATGATACCGACAGATTTAGAAAGGTCATTGCATAGCATCCTTACATGTGAACTTCAAGATAAATGTTCCTCAAACCATACGCCTAAGAATTTTTGTTATTGGACATGGTTAATTGCCGTACCATTGTAATAAATGTTAGTGTCATTGCGTACCCGTACAAAAAATTATTGAGAACGCATTGAAATATTGTTGGTCAATGTTGAGTTTTTATTGAGGAATTGTTGAGAGTTTGTTGGAGAATTGTTGGGCTGATTGTTGAGTGGTTTTGAATATTGGCCCTTGAAATTTAATTGAAACACCATTGGGTATTTGAATGTTGAAGAATTGTTAAGTTACCATTGAAAGTCCATTATGCTTAAACGGCCCGTTGTGTTCGTTATGTTGAATGGTCGTTGAGTTACCATTGATTCTGTGTTGAACTGACGTTGTGGTAGTTCTGTTGACCTGTTGAGTTATTATTGCCACAGCACTGAAAAGCACATTGTGACACAGTTGAGATGGCATTGAGATTTCAGAAGTCGCCATTGAAATATGATTATCGTTTCGTTGGGCTAGTGGATTTTTATTCATATATTGAAATTGCTTTGCTGTTTACACTTGCATGCCCCGGTGCCTGCTCATAACTCCCAAACACTAACAAAATCAAAGGATAGACTGATCAACTTGAAGTACCTTTATTTACACTAAAAATGCGTGCACGCGAAACATTATTACAGTACATAAGGTACCACTACATCGAACCTGGAGACACAGGCTAGTACATACAGCACTCTAGCAGTGCAAATACACCTGAAAAAAACCTATACATATGAATTCAATCAAAACTGTCGTTGTGATCTTCACTTTCGAGTTAAGTTTATGACTAGAAGGCAAAGCGACTCAAAAGGCAGGGCTTAAGCATACCCTTGTAACAACCAACTTTGAACACATGAACACTTGAAGCTGCTTGCGTATGAATACACAAAAGACATCTGAATATGTTACATTAAAATGTTTCGCACACTAACACATCACAGGAAGAGCTACGGCTGACTGTGAGAAGGCAAAATAACAGACTTGAAACAAATGACTTCACGTAAATATATACAAGCTTTAGCACACGACTTTCACCGCGACTAAAATTTAATGAAGTACCAAAGTAGACTTGCCTGAGCTTTGTCTTCGAGATATATATATTTTCATGTTGCCCAATAATTTTATAAAATACCATCACTCAACTTAGCTATTATTTGACGAGACATCATTTAGAAAGTTGTCGGGTATGGTGGACACCTGAATCATGTTTCTGACAAGCTAGGATTGCTTTCTTCAGAAATAAACTTGGAAAACTTTTGTGTAATGAATGCAGCTTATCTCCCTGGCATAAGTCAAGAACACACAGTACGCCATTTGATTATGATAATTTGGGGTACAGAAGAGTTTGTTGGTGGAATTTACTCAATTTAGTGAGCTCCTTTTCAGGTAATTTTTCTGGACTTGGACAAAGCTAATTAGAGCACTTTTTGGGGCATTTTTCCCAATACCCAGCAACAAAAGTGGTACCTCAGTCAATAAAGAGATAATGCAAGGCTTGAACCTTGAACGATAAGAGAAAAAAAAATAATTATTTAGCACAGAAAATTGGTAGTAACACACAGCTAACACAATTACAAACAGCCAAATAAATGGTCACCTGCACTTTGAGTATCAAGTACCCCAGAAATAGTCATAAAGGATGAGAAAAGGTTCCAATGACTCGACAGCCAGATTGGTGAGACAGTGAAAAACGCAAATAAATGCACACACGAAACACAAATTACCTCAATCTCATAGCTAAAATGTGATTAATATCGCACCAGAATTTTGCTGCATAAAATTTATAAAGGTTGCATAAAAATTCGGACAAAGCAGTAACTGAAAGAAGGAGGGAGCCACAGCACCCGTGTTGAAAAAAATTTCAAGGACAGTGATACATATGCATATTAAGCTCACAAGTTTCGCTCCAACATCTAGAAGAAGAATGCATGCACTTAGAGCATATAAAAGGTTCATGTGCCTGGAGAATGCAGCATAGTACAAAGAAGCGTCATGAGAACCGAAAAGTACATCTTACTACGAATGCTTACAAACTACAATCAGGCATGTGCCATGTCATGCCTTGAATGAATGAAATATATAAATCTTGCACACAAAGGAAGTTACCATCACTCTTATTGGCTTCCTCAGGGGACTCCTTGAAGTTGAACTAGAAGAATGTACTGAGTGTTAAAAACAAAGGGAAGATAAGACCCTGTAGCCTTTTTCCTGAAATAAACAGCGCAAATAACTTCATGTATCAATTCTATGGACACTTTGCCAAGTCCGTGTACATTTATATTTGACAACCACCCAAACAGAGACGAGCAGGATGAATTAAGGTAGGAACACACATGAACGCTGACTCAACTATAAGTTTATTCGTGACGACAAAGATTTTAAACACGCTGACCAACTTCACAAAGAAAAAGCCATGGATGCGCAGCAGAAACAGCCCGGCACAACAAAAAAGGACCGAAATACGTTCTGTAGAATAAACATGTGTGTCAAAAACTAACAAAAACATGAAAACTCAAAGGTTTGTCCTGTATGCGATAATAACGAGAAGTACTGCAGCAACTCTTTCCCACTAAGGGTCACAGAAATTTTGCTTATGAATATTTCTACGTGATCAATAAATAATGCTTCCATAATTTCTCTTGTGTACTGGTCTTTGTGATGAAAGAATCGTTCTTTCTGCTCTATACCGCAACACCCGAGGAGTTCCAGAAGCAATATTTATTGATCACAAACGAAACAAATGCATAACCAAGTTATCTTTTGCCCTTAGTGGGAAAAGGTTGCAGTTCTCAAAGGAGTATTTCTCGTTGGGTAGTATCCCTTATCGGACAAATATTTCGCTTTTTCGAAAAATTTGTCCGATAATTCTCGTTTTTCATGCACGTTTATTCTATATGACATGGCTTTATCATATTTTTTTCTTGTCGCACGTGGCTGTTTCTGCCACGCATGCACCGATTTTTCCCTTTCTCAAGATGGCCAGTGTGTTTAATATCTCTGTCATCCAAAGTAAACTTTTAGTAGAGCTTGCGCTCGTGTGTGCTCCTGCCTATTTCGTCGTCCGCCGTCCGACCCTGTTCGTGCTGCTGTTTACAGTACGCACGTATCACTTGGTTAGGCTGGTAAACATTCTCACAAACAAAAGTAAATGCCTCCCCTCAAAAGGTAGCCCATCCTTCACTACTAAACGCCAGAGCAAATCGAAAGAAAGCCTTCACAGCGTCCACGCGGCAGCTAGTACACCACAGAGCAACACAAAAAATAGTTGAAAATCCCACTTGATGGAGAGCGGCAACCAAGGTGCGAGCTTGCTAGTTAATCAGCCACATATCAACGGGTGTCTCTTGCACGACACCAAGGTGCTTTTGGCGTAGAACACTTTAGCACCTGGGAATTTGCTGCATGCGTAACCTGTGAGAAGGGAATGTGGACAGAAAATGAGATTACACGGATTAAGAATCTGCCACACACTGCACATATGCACGAGATAGAAGTGCACACTATACTGGCAAGTAAAGATTTGCGACTCTTTACGAGTGCCGTCCAGAAAAGGTAGAAATGGGTTGCTACGGTAAATGATAGCTAAAACACGCACAGCGATGTTTCACAGCGGGGAAAAATATTCCCGGCTCTGTCGCAGAAGCAAAGACCACGCGACAGTGCATAGACGATACCAAGCAGATATCGAATCTGGTTAGAAGTCCAGCAGAAGGAATGACCTAAAGATACGCCGAGAGTGATGCGAGCTTGAGCGTACCCGTACGAGTGAGAACATGTACCGCTTCTTTGAAGCTAGCCGCTCCGGCGTGGCTCCGATCATCCCGCGCGATTTGTGTGCAGAACGTCGCGTAGACGCCCTTGCGCGTTATTCGCGGTAGCGCCCGCTCAGTGAGCTAGCTTCATGCACGCGTCATTCTTCACCGCGCAAACGCTGCTCGAGTGCGACGCTTAGCTCGAGGCGGCAACGCGCAGATTGGCGCTCCTTTCGCTTCTGGAAGCAACGCACATTCGGATCGGTCCAACTCAGAGGCAGCAGAGAACGGTGGCATGGTTCGGTTATCGCCTATTAAAATTCTACAGTACACCTCCAACGGCGACCCGCCGCGCTAGATAAAGATGCTCACTGTGGTAGTTTTGGCGGTGATAGGCGATAAGGTGAGCCCGTCGGCGGCTGTGTTCTTTGCCGACGTCCTCACCACACCTCTGTACATTTGCGCTGTGTATTCGTGTACAGTCACCTCGCGGAAGCTGTGACTAATCGGTTGGCCGTTCTCCGCAAATCCCAAAGAGGCGAAATATATTTCGCGGTGCGCCGCATCATTAGCCGCAACCTCAATCGAGGCGCGCTTAACCGCTATGGCACAAAAGGTCATCACACTAACCGTATGGTATACGATGAGCCACTACGGAAAAAAAATAATTCTGATGTTCCAGGTGCGAAACCAACGATCTCATTAAGAGGCATGTCGTAGTTGGGGACTCCGTATTAATTTTGACTTTCTCGAAATTTTTACGTGCATACAATGCACAATGCACGAGCGTTTTTGCATTCCGCTCCTTTGGAATGCGGCCGCTGCAGGGATTGTATCCACGACCTCGAGCCCCAAATTGCCACGGCGGCCGCCATAGTTACGAAATGCGTAAGCGTGAAGTGCAACACTGCCTTCCGGTACGAGTGTGGTACAAAAGTAGCACAGCTGCACACCTGCTGCACAATTATTTGTCGCGGTTCTCCTAAGCCCGTAGTGCCCGCCTAAATATCTTGAAAGGCAGTGCGCCTCTCACGTATCGGAACGCGATAACAAGCGCTTAGACGGCCCACGTGAGCCCCCATGAAAGATGGCGTGGCCGCTGCACAACATTATCACTGCGCAGACAGGCTGATCCTTATGTTCCAATTGTCTTCTCTCATACAAATTACGGAAATGTTATTAGACAGGAACAAATGAAGCAATGCAATTTTACGCACGTGGGGCGCCGCCGCCTCATCGCCTACCATTGTTTCAAACGACAGTGACGGCGGCATGGAGCGTTAGTATCGCTCGCTTTCGCTCCGGGGCATACGGTTTGCTTGAAGAAAGTGAACGGTGTGCTTAACATCTAACGCTCGTCAATGTCAAAATAGAAAAAAAAGGCTACGTGCCCAAGAAAACGAGATTACTTACCTATCTTCAGAAGTGCGGCTGCGACTGTTTCGGGTGCCTTCTCTCCAACAGGCATCATGACCTCTGCCGCGCAACTCATCAAAACAACCAGGCTCGCACATCAGTAGAAGACTAGTAGCTGGGTGAGCCAACCACTTCAACGGATAAACGTCCCACTTATCGTCGTTAAAGCATTTCACTAAAATGTGCGTCATGATGTCCGAAAACAAAAAGATACTTTCATCAAAAAACACGAGGCGTGGACCACCACACAACTGCAACCGAATAACTGAGTCCGAAAGCCGTTCATAGCTTCACTATCGTATTCAGTTATAAAAACCTTTCAAACACAAAATAACGGCACTTAAAAACCGCTAATTTATTAGCAATAATTTTTCATCAAATAACCTTCATAAATTTTTAAGAACAACCTAATTTGTAACGCTAACAATAAATACTACGACCAAAAATGCGACTACGAAACCAGCGGTAACCGAAGATTGGTTGAACCCGCTTCCGCGCACACATACATGCCCGAACGCTACCTTGAAGTTTGTCGCGCCACCTAGAAATAAAGATTAATACTGGTTTTGCTATATTTACAAAAGTAACGCTTCTAGAATAGTTTATAGCACTTTTGCAGATGACGAGGTGACAAGTAAGGTATAGTAAGAGTCCGTTACCTGTAATTCTTTCATTTCCCTTTGGTGTTCTTAACTAAAAATACGAGACCTGCAGGCCTGGGACAAGAAAAGACGACAGTTCGGCGAGGCTCAAATAAATTGCGTGCTTCTTGCAAGGCGAGAGACAGGAGCAGCCGCAGATACAGCGATTAGCTGTGATACTGTTGCGGCTGTTGCTGAATCCGAAGCTCTTTGAAGTCAATGTTTATAGCGGCTGCGCGCTGAGATATCAAAGCGCGTTCGTTCTTTGATCTCTAGTACCACGGACATTGGATAAAAAACAATATTTGCTTTACGGACAGAGGGTACGTCGCAAGAAATTCGAAGCCCTCACCCGCGTATGTTTGTAGCGTGTGCGCGCTTGCATCCTACGGTTCCCACAGTGCGTCCGATGCTCGAAGGTAGCGTCGTCGCCTGTCGGCACCTGTCTTATCGCCGGCCGCGCTGCCACCGTGTCTACTTTTGGGGAACTCCACATGCGCGTAGTCACCGTGTTTGCAAGTGAATTTCGCGTGAACGCGCTCATTTCGGATGATACCAATGGTTATGTCATCTAGTGTGTGTTAAAACGACGATGGCATTTGTACACCGGCGAAGAAATAAATCGTTATGAACTTGGGCGGTCATGAATCTAATCTAACGTTGCAGTTTTTACGTAGCGAAAATGGCTACGAAAGCGGGGCGGTCCCGGAGATAGGCGCTTGAAAGCGCCAGCTGTAGCGACAGCACCAGGAAGTGGCAGGCGCCGCACGCGCCAAGCATTTCAGAGCTTACTGGCTTTCGAATGAAAGGAGTATGCGCGCGCTCGCGGCCTATTGGTTAGAGCACTGGGCTCGACGGTCGACGTTCGATTCCAACCCATCGGTCGCCCATTATTTTCTTTTAATGAAAGCGAGGCGAAAGAAGAACCTACCTGCCGCAAAGTGACAGGAATGAGGTTGGAACCCATCGCAATACATGTTTGGAATGCCTTCATATGAGAGTCCTAAATATTGTATACTGGACTCAACAGCTACACAACGAAAAAACAACTTGAAAGATCAACGCAAATTACCCAATAAATTGTTCATTGAGAACACTCAACGGTAATATTGTTGTGCAAGGGTTGAGTGAACTCAATTGCTCTTGAAAATTTGTTCAAGTCCGTTGTTTCAACAATTGCCCAACAATATATCAATGGTTCATCAACAGTCATTTTTGTACGGGTATGTTCTTGTTATGTGCCCTGAATAAAATGTATCTTGTTTTTGCAGTATTTAATTCAAGACTATTTTTACTCAACCAAACTAATAGGTGATTTAGATACGCATTAACGCAGACAGAAAGTTCAGAAGTGTCATTGGATGTAAAAACACGTTGGTATCATAGGCATACATTGCCAAGTCAGGTGACTCGGGTATTCGTACAATATCATTTACATAAACTAAAAACAATAGTGGGCCCAGTTTTGAGGCCTCAGGTACACCCTTTCTTATGGGCGAAATGTCAGTGGGAATAGAATTTATCGGGACAAATTCGCGACATGGTCATACCGGTCATACCGTTATTTTTGCAGTACCTTGTGGGCTCTTCTGCGATAAGGCAAAGATAAGAAGCCACCATTTCTTCCAGCCAGAAGTATATGCACCAAGAAATGTGCTTTCAGAATACGCGTTAAATACACAATGGGGACAGACACTTGTAAGTGTCTTGTAAGAAACACGTTTAAAGTTAATAAATAGATCAAGGCCACCCGAAAGACCATCTGGAAGAATATATCTCCAACGTGTAGGCTACGATTGAAACCACGAAGAATTTGTGCGGAATATACCCAATTTTCAAGTGCCAGCATTCAATGACATCTGCCATTTCGTTTAACCAACACTTCGTGCAGCTTTCATAACATTTATTTCTATGATACTTCGCCTTCATACGATGTTTGCAGCACTTAGCATCTGCTAGGAAAGTTGAGATGAAAATGGGTGTTTGCTGATTATTTGTTTTTCTTGTTCAAGGATGGCTGTGTGGGACAGTTTATTCCTGCCATATTATACTCTCCGCTTTAAGGAAAGTAGTTCCCACAATGATTGCACCGCGTAACAATGAAGAGATGCCTTAGTTGTTAGTTAAAATTTAGGAGGACGCTTAAGCTTCAGCTTTAAGAGTGGAACGTGATGGCATTCAAAGATCCCTGCCTGCTTCTCACGCTTCCCAGAAACTGCAGCTTGTGTAATTGTAATCTTTACCGGGAAATGTTGCGGCGAACTCTATGCACTAAGGCGACCTTCCTGGTAGAAACACGGCAGCTTGCGCGGACCAATCCCGGAAGGTGTGCACAGCCGCGCAAAAAATAAAAGAAAATCATCATGTCTAGGTTTCTGTTATTGTTCCGCGCTGTTCAAATTTCAGTCTGAGTGGAGTTAACATAAAAGACATGCGCTGTCAGTCTTTTGTTTCATGAGGTTTGTTTGTGGGCTGTGATTCTCAAAAATCCAAGGAATACCTTTGTCATGAATAAAAGAGAAGAAAGGGGTTCAACCGAGGGGCCCGATTTTTAATAGTCATAACATACGAAGCCAACAAACACTGACACCAAGGAAAAGATAAGCGAAATTACTTGTGCTTAGTAAATCAAACAAAGAAACAATAAATAATGGAAATGAAAGTGGATGAATGAACAACTTGCCGCAGGTGGGGAGCGATCACAAAACCTTCGCATTTAGCGTGCGATTCGCTACCGGTTGAGCTACCGCGGTGCCGTTTGCCCGTCCAGTTTCTTCGGTATTTATGTTTCTTTGTAGAACCCTGGGAGTGTTAGCAAGCGCCACCACTCACAGACCTTGGCGGCGGATGTGGAACATCCTTTCTGCCGCAGGCGTCACGAGAACGTGATCTTTTTGGGTGAAGGCAACCGGTCAATAAACCCACACGTGCTACCTGTAGGCATCAATGTTGCTGAATTCGAGACCCTCGTTATGTAATAAACGAGAAGAAAGGGGGTTAACCGAGGGGTTCGATTTTTATTAGTCGTAACATAAGAAGCCAAGAAACACTGACACCAAGCACAACATAAGGGAAATTACTTTTGCCTAATAAACGAAATAAAGAAACGATAAATTAATTGAAATGAAAGTGGATGAATAAACAACGTGCCGCAGGTGGGGAACGATCCCACAACCTTCGCATTTCGCGTGCGATGCTCTACCAATTGAGCTACCGCAGCGCCATTTCCCCGTCCACTTTCTTGGGTATTTATATTTCCTTGTAGAATCCTAGGAGTGTTAGCCAGCGCCACCACTCACAGACCTTGGCGGCGGATGTGGAACATCCTTTCTTCTTATTTGAAAAAACGGGGCCCTCGATTAACCCCCTTTCTTTTCGTTTAATACATAACGAGGGTCTCGAATGTGGCAACATTGATGCCTACCGGTAGCATGTGTGGGTTTATTGACCGGTTGTTTTCACCCAAAAAAATCACGTTCCCGTGACGCCTGAGGCAGAAAGGACGTTCCACATCCGCCACGAACGTCTGTGAGTGGTGGCGCTGGCTAACACTCTTAGGGTTCTGCAAGGAAATGTAAATGCCCAAGAAAGTGGACGGGGAAACAGCGCCGCGGTACCTCAATTGGTAGAGCATCGCACGCGAAATGCGAAGGATGTGGGATGTTTCCCAACCTGGGGCAAGTTGTGTATTCGTCCTCTTTCATTTTCATTAATTTATCGTTTCTTTATTTTATTTATTAAGCACTAGTAATTTCCCCTGTGTTGTCTTCGGTGACAGTGTTTGTTGGCTTCTTATGTTTTGTCATGAATGTAAGACGAGGTATGAGTAACTTAAGTGATAGAATGGTCTGGCAATACAACCCGCATATACCACATGTCCTATGTCAAGGCGTGGCATATACTACATGCACCTAAATATATACACGTGTTTTCGCTCACGGTGACGCCGGCATCGGACGCCGACGCCGACACCCAATTTTCGGTGACAAGGCGCCCTCCACGCTTCCGCGTTCAAAGAACACGCCATCATTATGCACCGCACGCCCGAATAGTATAGATAGCCAGAATTTGGGACGACTAGAAGCGTTTCACAAATCCAAGTGGCGCAGTTTGAAATATCCGGCTTGATGTCCTGTAGCACCCTATGGCTATGAGTGTAGTGTGTTTTAGCCATGCTATATGTAGCCAAGTATCCAAAGCAAGTTCACAACCGACGGTACGCTTTGACAGCGTCCATTCCAACAAGCTGGCTTCCAGACTTTCCTTTATGAACTGGGAAAAATCCGTTTGTTGATCTGTTCTTTCGGGGGGGGGGGGGGGGGGGTAAATGTAGTGTCTATTGCTATGCTACACATAACGAACTATCTAAAACCAGTTGATAACTATGTAGCGTGAATGCTGTTGCATACCGGTTTTATCTGATTCTTTACACCAAGTCGGCAACGTTGTAAGCACATCTACGGCGGAGTGAAGCAGTCTGTTCGAATTGTGTCTGTTATTATCCAGTTAAATTGTTACATTTAAAGAGGCAGGATTGAAAAACCGCGTTGTGAGGTCCTGTGAATTGTTTGGATCAGGTGGGCTCTTTAGTGGGACCTTAATCTATCTGTTAAATTCTGTGTAATTTCCTCCGCGTAGGAATGCGGCCAGCGAAGCCACGAATTCAAGCAGCGCCTTCTTAGTGAGCGTAACGTCATAGCCACGGAGCTAGTGTCGGTTCATTCCTTATACAAAAAACCTTCTGGCCCCAACAGTGCACAGAAACACTGTGTGATGTATCAACTTGGCCTAGAATTATGCTAGATACTGCCATAGAAAGCGCTACCAAATAGACGAGAAGAGACATGCCATTATTTATGTACTGACGCCCATTTTCGATTCAGCAGCAGATATGTCGTTTGGATGGAAGGGAGCAAGACAGGAGAAAGAATAGCTTCGACTCATTAAACCTTAGATAACACATAGTAGGCTTCAAAGAAAGTATTCATGTTTTTTTTTACACTAATTTCGATGAAGCACTGATCCAAATATCACCAATGACTGCAATTTCTCTTACCTCTGTTATGATTTCTCCGTCCGAACAATCTCTACCAGCCCTATGTTAAAAGGACCCCAAAAAACATCGTCTTATATAGTTTTTCGGTTCAACCAATATCACCTAAATGCGATGGTGAGTCCGCCATCTTCTTTGGTATGTTGGTTACTCTGCAGAAATAAGACGTAGCCTCAGGTCTAATGCTTCGACCTTGACCTCGAGCATTTCCCTACCCGCCGCAGAGCCTTAGCGGCTATGGTGTCGAGTTGTTGCGGACGAGGTCGCGGGGTCGATTCCCAGTCGCGGCGGCCGCACTTAGACGAGAGCAAAATGCAAAAAACGCCTGTGTCCCGTGCACTTGGGCCACTTTAGAGGACACCAGCTGATCAGAATTATTAGTCCTCCAATACGGTGTGCCTTATAATCAGATCGCGATTATGGCGCGTAAAACCTCAGTTTATTTTATTGATTAGCCTTTCCCCACGTAGTACACCATAGTTTGATGACGCGTTCTCCTGCTGAAAGCAGCGTTATTTGACACAACATTGCTAATGCACCATAATAACTTGTGTTTTCAGATGAAATAATGAAGTAACTGCCGTGTGTGGTTACACAGAACTGCTAAACTTAAACAGCATTTCATCTCCTGTACCCTTACACTGCTCCTTTCAATGAGCTGTACCAGAAAGCGATGGCATTACCTATACTTGTGCATGCCCAATTTTCGGTTCGAGCTTAGTTAGTAAAAACAAGTTAGTACATGCCATACAAAAATAAAATTAGTTGAGGCGTTATCAGTATAATGTCGGAATGCCGCGTTGCTGCTAATGGTCTCACGAGTTCTGTGTATGGCGTTCGGCGTATGAACGTCTTGAATATCATAGCTTAGTTGAGATGGCTATTACCTGAAAACTATACGAGATAGTACTGCTACAATCGTCGTAACTGTCATGGGGTCTTCATAATATTTCTTGTGGCATCACGGTCATACTGCCCTGGCACCGTCATCCATCCGTTGTCATCATTACAACCATGTTTTCTTCTCCGTTTTAACGTCAACCGAATTCTCTAAAGTGTACTACCTACTGAGAATTCCAAAATATTTTAAAGGTTCCTTGGACGCCCGTTCTTTATAGTATTTTATATACCGGCTTTCTTCTTATGTCATTTGCCTCTGCTTTGCCCCTATGTTTCTGTGCTTTAAATATGACGGCTTAGACTGCAACTTTTTCCTTTCTTGTTTCGTAAATGGCATACTTACCCTCACTCCTCAATGTTCCTTCGACAGCAAACGTAATATATGTGTGTCATAACATCCACAATGAAGAGGAACAGTTCAGGGTGATAAGTACGAGTTGAAAAGACAAAAAAACGCTTAGTACGCGGTGAGCCTGGGAAATAACCCAGGAACGAGCCTATCGGCATAAAAGCAGCTATACGTGCCCCCAGTGTGAAAATGCAGACCGCAGTTGCTCTCGGTAAATTTTAGTGTATACTGAAGACATTAATCCATCGGCGCCAGAACTGTTGATTGTTGCCTTCAAAGCAGCGTTACTGAAATATTCGCAATGCCTGCGATTTCTCTTGCCTCTATTATGATTAATCCTTCCAACTATTTTTGCCAACCGCTCATACCCGGCCACAGAACACATCCTCGACAGTGTGTAAGTACAAAGATTATTCCCGAAACACGATGTTGAGGCCGTTATGTTCTTTCGTATGCCGGTTGCCCTGCAGAAATAATACGTCAAGTCACGCCTAATGCTACGACATCGACCTTGAACGTTTACCCACGTAGTACACCATTATTTTATGGCGCATTGTGCTGCTGAAATTGAGAACATTTTCTCTCAATATTCTTTAATGGATTTCCCATCAAACGCCTACTTTTAGCCTGTTTGAAGGTTTTAAGACAGGAAAGGCGTGTTCATTTTCAAAATTGTCCCTAAAGTTACTCTGGGAGAACTTATCACATTCCCATTTTATTTACCTCTTGCCTAGATGTCGCTCCATTTGTATATATAACAGTCATTCGGTTCAAATGTTACCCTATTTCATTCATTCTTAAAGCTTCTGTAGTCCATAGAGCTTCAACAATTCCTGTGCATTTGCTCCCTATGGGCGGTAGTGCTTCCCGGCTAGGAAATTATAAGGACCTTGCAAGCTACAGTGCAGTCTAACCTGATTTTGGCATTGTTTCAGGCACTGGGAGGAGCGTCCTTAAAGCGCATTTTTCGTCAGTATGAAAACACCGCAATACGCAATGAGGCTGTACTTTTTCTTAATTTCAGAGACATACCATTACAGCGCCGCTACATGTTTGATTTGATTCACACGTCGCGCTTCCTGCGCTAGGAGGCGTGGTGATAAAAGTCTTGCTTTCTCTTTTAGAAGTACCCGCCATAACGGTTCCGCTGCCTCTGCTCGAAAATGTGGCGACGAAATTCTCTTGCATTTCTTGTAATGTACGTGGAGCTGCTTCCTGCTGTGGAGGTCAGTTCAATGAATTTTGTGGTCGCCTTGGTAGGAAGGGTTACAGTAGACCTTCTGACTTGTCTGCTGCTAGATGTCATCGCAGAAGAGTCGTTTCTCTGACTGGAAGGCGCGACAAGCGAATGCACTTTTTCTATTCTGGTCTTGCTCGCAGGAGACGTTTGTCTTTTCTCTCCTCTTGTGCACGCGTCTTTGAAGGCTGGGCTTCGCCGTTCGTCGAGCTATGTGCCAAGTTTCCCAGCACGAGACTCTTCTCTTGAAGCTGTAGAAACAGGTCTTCTATTTTCCCGTTGGGCGTTTCGGCGTGAGGGGTGTTGGTTTCTTTGCTCGGTGTCGTGACATGCTGATTATCGGCATCGCTAGGGTAGATCACATGTTGGCCACGGCGAGATGAAATCTCGGAGGCGATCCACGGCAGGTAGAAGCGAAGGTTCGTGTGTAGGCTGGTGCCGTTTGGTCGAGCGCAGCCCAATCCAAACGACACGATGCCCACTTGGTAGCCAAGCCCGTGTCTCCACATGGTGACAGGACCACCAGAGTCACCCTGTAAAATAAATGTATACGCATATTATGTAGGATGCAAGTCATGGGTACCCCGATATTTATAGGACCGTGCTGCTCGTTGAAAAAGGATCTAAACTTACTGTGGTTCTGCCAACGGAACTGAAAGAAATATCTTGCCATCATTGTGAAATATGCCAATACTTGGGGTTACAGGTTTGTAAACACTCATCGCTAAACTGTATAACACAGAAGCGTGCATGCATTTATGTGCAGTTATGTGGAATGTGTTGTGTTATATACAGGTTTCTCTTGTCAGCACTATTCAGCACCGTCGAAAAAAATTTGATCGGTGCAGTGCTTCGTTTTGCTAACTTGAAAGACATTGTATAAACCGTTGGTATTTTCCACCAAGTTATCTGTTAACAATACTACTAACGACATTATTAAAGTAAAATAGGGTCACGATATGTCTCTAATCCATATGGTTAACGCGGAGGTTGAAAACATCTGTTTATGTGAACGTTTCTCGAACACATATAAAAATTAAATGCTCCCTCAGTATTTATTGTCTGTATTCCGAAACTATTACCTTCGCATTGAGCAGAATAAATTTGCGAAGTTACCTTTCACCTTCTTGCCGACCGTTACAGAATAATATGCCAATAAATTTACAGAAAAATATTTCAAACGGGCTGACAAATGGTCAATCGCCTTGACCCCAAACAAGTATCTTTATTAGGTTGATTCTGAGGTTATCTTCAACAATCCGTAGGCAAGTCTGAAGTTCTCCATGGAGGTCTAAAATATGTTTTTTTTGTATATTCCAGATGAACGAATTTACGATATACAGCGTACACTTCTCTGCGGGAACATTCCCTGCAGCATACTTCCTAGTTCTTTGGTGTCAAGAGCACAGGCGCCGTTCTGCATTAGCCGCGATTCGTTTCACAGGGTTCCTTAATGACACTACACAAAGCGTTGTAGTTACCCCGTAGATTAACAGCCCTAGTTACCCAGTGCCCATGAAAGCACCTATGCATTTACGGATATCGAGATGAACGAGGATATTTCTGCAAAGAAACTTCACCAAGGATTCCACCTCCCCTTGCCATCAAATTTACAGTTTTCTGATGTGGTGACGTATGCCCGGAAGCGTTATTCTTGCTGTAACAAAACAGAAGCCCTACGCTTCACCTGACAGGTGTCTTGGTCCGTAGAGGAAGTGCACAATATCAGAGAGCTGTTGAACAGTGGGGCCTGCCATTTCTCCACAAGTGTCTCTTCGCACCTCGTGTATGGTAGAATTTCACGATTTATCTGAAGAAGTTCGTAGGAAATAGTAGTCTTGTCTGCAAGAAAAATTTGCGAATAAATTATTACACTTTCTGGTAGAATGTAACGATTTATCTGATGAAGTTTGTAGGAAATAGTAGACTTGTCTGCAAGAAAAATTAGCGAACAAATTATTATACTTTCTGGTAGAATTTCACGATTTATCTGAAGAAGTTCGTAGGAAATAGTAGTCTTGTCTGCAAGAAAAATTAGCGAATAAATTCTTACACTTTCTGGTAGAATTTAACGATTTATTTGAAGAAGTTCGTAGGAAATAGTAGTCTTGTCTGCAAGAAAAATTAGCGAATAAATTCTTACACTTTCTGGTAGAATTTAACGATTTATTTGAAGAAGTTCGTAGGAAATAGTAGACTTGTCTGGAAGAAAAATTTGCGAATAAATTATTATACTTTCTGAAGACACTGGAAGTAAGTAGGAGTAAATACGTCGTTATTACTTTCACAG
Source organism: Dermacentor andersoni (assembly GCF_023375885.2). Lineage (NCBI taxonomy): Eukaryota > Metazoa > Arthropoda > Arachnida > Ixodida > Ixodidae > Dermacentor > Dermacentor andersoni. Next base: position 52,865,660 of record NC_092823.1, read on the forward strand.
ATGCACGATTCAGTTACTAGAAATAATTGAAGAAAATACGCTTTCAAAGAGAAACCGGTTGATTATCGTACTATCGCAAAGGTAATTTTTTTTTTAGATTTGCGGGACATCCCTCTGTATAATTGGCCATGAATGCAATATTTTCTAGTAAAGCGTAAATTATCAAAATTCAACGCAAGCAAAGCTTGTGTGCGCCACGTCAATCCGAAATGAATAATGCAGTTAAACTCGCACCCCAGCTGAAAAAAATTTATAAGCGTTCAATATTGCGAGTTGCAAGATTCATATACAGCGCCAACATAGAAACAATACGAAAAGAACTAGACCTCTGTATTGGTATCTTTAGGACATGCCACTAGTTTCATCTGTGTACTGTAAGAAAATAAATATTACTTCCGATTGAACTCCGCCATTACGCGTTTGTATATTCATGAGTGTGACTGCCTGGACGCCCCAAGGGCCATATCCGCGAAGGGCACACGGCACTAGTAGCACGCGGGAACAGGAACGCTGTTTGAGTGTTCTCAAGCATTAGTTGGTGAAACCTGAAATTGGAGGCATCCCAAATAGAGAAGATTCAGAAATAATGGGCACCCGGTACATTTTCATAATTTTTTATAATCGTCTTCAGTTGCAATATTCTTGCAATGTAAGTTTTGTCATGAAACGCGTTGAAAGTGCTGGTCACGCTAGCGATGGTAACTACATAATAAATTGCCGATTTGAGCAAATCTTTGGCATTTATGTAGCTAATCTCGGACCTATGCAATGAACTGGAATAAATGTAATGTAGTAAATATTGATGGAGTAATGTTCTAAAAACTAATCACATGGAAACAAATTGCCCATTTGGACGAAATCGATTGGCGCAGTGAGCTGTAAATAAAAAAAAAATATTATATAAATTTCTTTTGTCCTACTTCGTTGCATACATCCCTATGTGCGAAATGAGTGTACAAAATTTGCTTCGAAAATATTTGTTAAGAAAAATGTTATAAAAGTTTGTGAAAGATGAGGTGCAGCCAAATCTCGTTTTGAGAAAAACCTAAACAATTGCTCGAAACTATGTGAAAGATTTCGATAACAACACATAGAGGACTAAAATGCACCACGTTCATAGCTGGGGCCCCCGTGAGATGCACTAGAGTTTCGTTTTATTGGTGTGTCTGCGCATCGACAACACAAATTAAAAAAAGTGTTTTGAATACCATTTTCATAAAAGAAATAGTACTAATTTTCGGAGGCAGTGCAATGTGGTTTCGGTTTCGCAACCCGAGGGTATGGGCTGGAAAACTCAAACTCCCAAACTAGTGACGAGAAGAGAATAATTTCTTTTACTACATGTTTCTGAATGGTTGGGCATACATAAAACGTAAAAAAATATTATATTGTAAGAAAATTGACCTTCCAACCTTAAAGGCCGCTAATAATAAAATTAAACAATTTCCGACCCTGCGGCTTTATCAAGTTTACATTTGCAGTGCGCGTACATGCTAAGCGATTATAGGCAATTTAGAGCAGGTGAAATTTCGTTGTAGTCGGCCTTTAAGTGGTTTGGGTAAGAGTTTCGGGGAATCAAATTAGCTCACTCTCGGCTGTGTATCCCCAACCAGCGATGGTGACCGGCTTCCCTGTGAGGTTCAATTTTTCTTCCGGTAAGCACACTGGCCTCACAAAGTGATCTATGTACAGAGATTCCTGCAACTGTGGAAAGGGAAACAATAAAGTACAAGCGTAAGCAGCCAATCAATAATGCCAAAAACAGTATGCAGACTCGGAGCCTTTCACCGGCATTATATTTTCTAGAACAGTCAAAGCCCCCATGGTTGTCAAAGCCGAACATGTATAGATCGTTGCAGCATAATTAATCTGGACTGCCTATATCGGTTCTTAAAGAAAAATGTTCAGTGGAGCAAGCATGAAAGCATACTGTTCCATAATAACAAATTCATCAATCGTAGCGAGAGCAGCCCTTTTGTGAGCGACAGAAGAAATAAGTAAAATTTTAGTAGCGCTACGCCTATTAGTCAATGGTATTTCTGATATGAAATAACCACTGGGGGATTTACAAAGAGCGACAGAGAGAAATGTCACGTTAGAATTCCAGCAACTCATCTTGTTTAGCTCAGGGATACCAATTTAAAAGCAGTGGCGGGAATTTTGCTGCTGGAAATATTCAGCGCAACCAAGTAATATAACGACAAACTGGAAGCGATAATTGACTTCAGTACGAACATTCATCATCATCATCATCATCATCACCATCATCATCCTATTTTATGTGCACTGCATGACTATGGCCGTCCTCGACTGCGCTTCCCTTCCCTTCGCACCCATTCTGTAACAGTAATGATCCACCGGTTAACTAACCTACGAATTACACGGGCATTGCCTTTATCTAGCTTAGATTTATATATTGTATTTGTGTCCCTTTAACAGCAGCACCAACGTTGCTCTGCGAATTCTGTGCTTTCTAGCTCAGTCTAGATTTGCAGTGCCCCATTTTCAAGCTAACCATGCTTCTACTATTCAGTGTGGCACAAATATGGCGTAATTTTTAGAAGCGCTGAGTTCTAGTGCATCAAAGCGACCATTGCGTCAAGCTTTTTGACCATAAATACACAATAAATACACTGAAGTATTGTTCTTCGATACTAACAAATACAATGTTTACACACTTCTTTTATTTTTTTCTGAACATCAGTGCGGCTCTTTTTTGTGTCTCAACTGCAACCAAGAGCTAATTTTTGTGAAAAGGCGGATCTTGTGGCGAAGTAGGGACATTGCTGGGGATAGATCATTCACTTTACTTTTTGTGTCTTTTATGCTTTACCAAGACCTCGTGCATGCTAACAATAAGGTTACTGTCTGTATTTGCGTTGGCTCCAATATTCAGCGTCTGCCAATGATATTTATATAATATTTTAGCCTAGTGCGTACTTCAAACATCGGCGAGGAGGGTAAAATATACAAAAAATAGCGACAAACCTGTACAGGCATTTGCTTGAAATTTTTTCAAATGGTAAAGACAATTATGATGATGTCCAGGTCCATCGATCACAGCGCGTTTCGAAAGATGTTGATGCGCAGTTAACAAAAATGACCATAGCTTTGATCACTTGGAAAATTACCTATTCAGGCGCTTGCTTCAATAATTACCTCAACAGGAACAGGTTTTGTGCATAGTAGATGAGCAGTAACACTTAAAAAAAGAACTACTTTTTATAAGCTCTGTAATTCATGCGAAGTAGATTTGGATTCAGAGCCAAGAAGCGGAGGTTCCAAATATGCCTTTGAAATTATTCAACGATACAGTTTGACCGCAATTCTACGCCGTAAGTGCAGCAGACAGGTTATAAGCTCTACATGCCTTCAGAAGGGCGATGTCGTTTACAAGAGTGGCATCGTCGTAGTTCGGATGCAGAATGATCACTTCCGCGCGAACTTCTGGGCCTTGCTGAGGCTTTGTTGCGTTGTAATAAATTACCACCTTGTGGACCTTCTTTCCTTCCCTGCGTGACCGCAATAGAAAAGAAAGCAAAAGAGAAAGAACAACGCAATTCCATGAATAGACTACAGTTGAGCTGGTCACATTGACACTCAAAGTAAGACAGAAATGGTGGCGAAGAAGATAGTCTTGCCTTATGCCATTTTATTCCTGAAAGCTTTCAGGTTTTCCTATAATTCACGCGGCCGTACCCACTAGAGGCAGCAGAATTAATTGTTGGGATAGCTGGTCTAGCATCGCCTATGCTGAAAATTAGAGCCTTCCGGTGTTTCTTGTGTTTCGTGGCACATGTTTTCCTCCTCGCCACTGGAGGCATTTTACTGACACTTCTATGTTTCGGTTTTTCGGGAGCTGTTCATATGACGAGTGGTGTGCGCTAGTTAACTGTCTATCATTCCGCTAAGGCGTACTGAAAACATGCTCTGTATCTTTGTGCTCATGCATCAATTTATGGAGGGGCTATTTGCTAGCACACGTATATTCCGAGCGTTCAAAACATAACTCTAAAATATAGCAATTTAATATTCGTTTTATAAGTCAGTGGTAGGGATGTGAGTGATAAACTGCTTCTTGAGGTTATGTGTGTTTTCTGCTATTATATTAACAATCGTATCTTACACGTTATCTATGAGCGGCTCTGATATCTAGAAATCAAGTCTCGCTAACAATTTGCATGTGTTCTTTACGTCGATTTGAACTGCATCTATTTATACTACTTTTGATTGAGGTTTAAAAAGAGGGGGACAAACAGTGGTACATCAGGCAACGCGAAAGTGGACACAAGCATAAGCGTGACCTCATACTACTAGCTCCCATAATTACGGTGCCCCAATATTTGCGTAAGCGTCTTCAAGGTGCACGTCGATATGCACACATTAGCTTTTACGTTACGCTTAGAAAAATACGGCAGTAACATGAATTTTGCCCAGCGGTTATCCACCCCTACTGAAACACTGCGTATGCAATCAAGTATTTTCATAAGTTTTGGGTACCATTCTTATGAAAATGCATGGCATTTGAGGACTACACAGAGAAAGCTTTATTAGCGAAATGAAGGTTAAGTGCAGGATTCATTTCTACAGCTTTCCGTTTGAAGTACTAGCCCTTTTGCTTCTCCATTGTCATTCTTGCAAGAGTATGCTGGAACACCGCGAAATTATTGTCATACGCTATTAAGCGGAGATCGACAGGTGCAGCTTTTCATTGTCAGCTAATCAAAGGTGCAATTTTTTTTTACTTTTGTTTGGTGCACCTCAGTCGACGATGTCGAGGTGTTTTGTCTGTCGTGAAGTGCTTTCCGCTAATTACCGAGCTCACAGAGCCATTAAATCCAGAACCGACGCGATTTTCACTCGTTTCCTTCCATCCAAATGCGTGCTCGCGAACAGCTGTGCTTCTGTGTATGTGCTAAAATGTTTTGACCGCCGTGCCATTGCAGCAGCAGAAATATTACCGCCGTAGTGGAGCAGTAGCTTTGGCGTTGCCATGGTAACCCCGACGTCACGGGATTAAATACTGGCCCTGGCGGCCGCATTTCTCTGACGGCCAAGTGCAAAAACGTCCGTGTGCCGTGCATTGGGTGCACGTTAAAGAGGTCCAGGTTGTCGAAATTATTACGGCGTGCCCCACTAAGGCGTGCCTCATAATTTATTGTAGGTTTTGGCACAAAAGACCACACAACTTATTTTATTTTAATATGCAGAAGTAGACATATCACATGAGGCAATAAACATACTTTCTAAATAAACGTTTTCGTTGGAAGCCACTGCCTGACTGAAGAAAAATAATTACGCCGAACGCCCTCATAAATTAGATTGCAGTTCAAAGGGTTTGCACGGCAAAATACAAAGCACTTGCTAAACTCACTCCCACTGCAAAAGTGAAAAATGCGCTTGGCCATGTTTTGAATCTTTCACCATGGATTTGCAATAATCCCCCCCCCCCAAAAAAAAGAATGGTGAATTGCTTTACCAAGCCAATATCTGCTACAATATCTGTGAGTGAACATTTTTATTTGTGTGAATGATTAAGCGGCAAAGGTGAATATTGCTGTTACAAGGATTCGCACGCCCAAATACGAAGCACTTGCAATATCACCCCTGCTGCAAAAAAGAAAACTAGGCTTGCTCATGTTTTGAATCTTTCGCCATGGATTTGCAATAATCCCCAAGAAGAAGCATGATGAATTGTTTTACCAAGCGAATATCTGCTACTATATGTGTGAGTGAATTTTGTTAAATTGTGTGCATCATTAAGCGGAAGAGGAGAAGGTTGCTATTACAAAGGGTTCACACGGCAAAATACAAAGCACTTGCAAACTCCCTCAGGCCACAAAAGTGAAAAATAGGCTTGCCCATGTTTTGAATCTTTCGCCATGGGTTTGTAATAATCCGAGTAAAATGGCGAATTGCTTTACCAAGCGTATATCTGCTACAATACCTGCGAGTGCATTTTGTTAAATTTTGCGCATTATTAAGCGGAAGAAGAGAAGGCTTTCACAGCTGAACTTGTTTGAGGTATGGGTGACGCATTTCCGATTGTACAGTGCGTTCTTTTACATGAAAAATTAAAAAGAGCATACAATAATACATGAAAGCATGAATTACAAATAAAAGGGAATTCGTTCACAAAGGAAATATTTACACAAGTTATATGAGTTTTGCGGTACATGATTGTTTGAGAAAGTTGGAGACTCGTCGTAAAAGTATAGTCTCAGGCTTGTACACTTAAAACTGGTGATACAGGCCGAAATAAATGGCAGATTATTTGTTCAATATACCGGAATAAACACGCGGCACTGCGAAGTGCGGCTCATGGTGCAACCAACCTGTGACGCCATAGTGCGACGTAAAACAAACCTTCACCATATCGCGCGATAAAGTGGTCTGTCTCACCTCGGCTGCTGGAGTGAATACGCATCCAATTAGGAGTTGCCCAAAGCGCCAATCGGAATCAGCCAGTGAAACGAAGGAAGTAGAATGGCCTCTTCGTTTTTAGACTACTCTTGTATATCCCACAGAGATTGGACAGAGAGCCAACCTCTGTGTAACGTAAAAGTATAGACTAAAACCTAAAACGAGGAGGCCATCTACTTCCTTCTTTTGCTGATGCGTGGCATGTGTATCAGATCAAGTAACGGAATAACTTGCCGACAATTATTTAGATTTAACGGTCGTTTTGAAGTGTAAAAACCCCGGAGGAAGTCATTGATGACGATTCTATTGAACTTTTCAATAGGAACATGTGCTGTGAAGATTACTGCACAGAATGTAAGTGGTGTAATTAGTTTAAATAGAGAACAGTGCTGGTTTTATTCGAACATGGTGTCCGATAGGCAGGTAATAAATCTGTACTGAGTGATTTCAATCAAATTTGTGGGACATTCTAAAACGAGGTGTTCGAAGTAAAAAAGAGAACGCGGTGTATCTGGTAAAGTACATGCGCTCCAAAATGTCAGACATATAATGCCACCGATATGTTTATGCGGTAATTTTAGGGTAAATTAGGCAATATTTCCTAAAACTTCCAGAATATTTTTGCACACGGAGAGCTAATGTAGAAATTTACCTGATTATCTTCGCAACCTGAATAGGCATGCTATATAATTTCATGTCAATGTTATTGTTCTTTTTGTGCACAACTTGGACTGTTTCGTTAATTGCAAGCAATTCATGTCCTGAGGTAATTATGCCAAAACAAGTTACGACTTTGTCGAGGCGCGAATTGAACAGGAAAATGTGCGGTTTAAGTGCTAAAGTTGTTATAGCAGTTAAGCGGATTTTTCTTTCATGTTTACTCAAATATTAAAGCAAAAGTACCTGTAACAGAAAAAGAATATTTATCACGAAATGCAGCATAATTTCGCAAATGTTACTCTAGTGAAGCAAATGCAAATAAACCTTTGTTTAAACGTTCCGCGATCACGCTCCCCTCATTCTTTTTCCGACTTCTTGACTTTCCTGCAGTAGAACATTCCTAACTTAATGCGCGATCTTGTGCACCTTTGTTAGCTTTTGATTCTTTCTCCACACTGAGATTTTTTCTTCGCACTGAGCTTCTTATGCTGCTGATTTGATCATTTCCCTGTAGCTGACTTCTTCAATCTTGTCCTTTTTATGCAGACTTCTCCAGTTGCCTCTTTAATAAGTACAAAAAATGACAGTGTAGAATCTTTTTATGCTTGCCTATTTGGGAAAATAGTCAATGGCGAGTGACACCCTGTCCTGTACCGTCGTTCTTTTTTTGCTTCCTCTGATGCTGTTCGTCCAATTCATTTGAAATTCCATGTGCCATCTAGCCCAACAACAAAATAGACCCTGTACAAATGCACATCGTACGACGATTTCTTGTATATTGTCCGGTAATGGGAACATATTCATTGTCACATGCTCACTTGCGCATACCTAGTGTGCCAAGGCGCTGACTCGACAAAAAAGTATCCGCGAAGTGGAAGGAAGAAGCAAGGAAAGCTTCCTTTTAAAACACTTCCAGCTACCATGCACAGATGATAATAATGTATGGATTTTATTGGCGCAAGAGTCAGATATGGCAAAAGTGTGCCAAGCCAAAGATAATAAATGAAGTGCCTAAGGTAGAACATGACAAATGTCAGGGTTGTGAATAAGGATGTGAATGGTGCGTATAACTTGCTTGTGGAGAGGCCTAAAATTAGCCCCACGTAAGGTGCGTAAAACGTACAGGTATTAAAATAATGGCAGTGACTGCGGGTGTATGCTATGAACATGAAAGTGCTGTTAACAATGGAATATGTACTGAACGAGTGAGTAACAGTAGCACTCGTACCCCACCAGTGAGCCATTGAACGTAAGGGCTAGGAGGCATGTGCTTACTAAGATGCTATTGCTGCAGCATCCTCAACTGAGAGCATGTGCTACTTATACCTTGGTCGGATAACTTGCAATGTGCCAATATCTCGCAAAAGCATTCAAACTTGCTGTTGAATAGCGGTTCCATACGGAAAAACATTGCGGGATGCATTGGAATGTGTTGCCTGTATGCTGAGGAAAAGTACTGTTGTCGTTCAACTTCTACTTCTCGACACCCTAAAAAGACCTGAACGACCAGAAGCATCTCACCACATTTATCGCAGACAGGAGGATCCGCAGCGGTAATAAGTAGGATTGAGTTCAGTATTTATGACCTATCCTAACGCCGTAGAAAGTAACAGTCTGTCGTACCTTTCTTATTGGTCGTCAGTTCCATAAGTCTGCCTTCATAACGTGAAGACTATTCAGTGTCCCACGTACGTTGCCAATCTCGCCTTAGTTTCTTGCGTATGAAGGGCGTTAATTATATATACAAAAAGTACAGCTAAGGAAGAATTACACGGTTTTGTAGTCAATGTTGCAGCTACGCGGTCGGCAAGCATACTACACTCGATGCCTATGTGGCGAGGTGCCCGGCACATTATGAGATGCTGACGAGAGGCGTACAAAGCGCAGAGGATTGAATAAAGTTCAGTAAACACAAGATTTTAATTCTTTCGAAGAGAAATTAAGGCTTTCACGAGGCTCAATGAAACTGTAAATAGTATTCATTTTTGTAGTTTTGCTTCCTTGATGTGTCGTGCAGCCGACAAGATTGCGTAGGCCTCCCTTGTAAAGATGCTCGTTTCCGAGTGCAAATAGCCTGATTTTGAGCAGGATGGGCTGACTGCGGCATAAAAAACGCCGGCATGCGACTTTGAAGCACTTGTGTAGAATTCTGGGCACGAGTACTTTGACCGAATTTCCAGGAACTGCGTTTTAGATCTATTTCTGGGGAATTCTTCGTGACATCTACAAAAGACTTCCAGCAATCTTTGAGCTACCACAGCCACGCTGGCAATGGCTTGGCTGGAGCCATTTGAGAATTTTCAAATAGTGGGACAGCCACTGCTTCGCTGTGGCTCCTCACGCGCAGCGAGAAAGGCTCTCTTACTGTTGAACAATTGTGGAAAAGTGTGGAACAAATCGTATTATTTACGGTTTCATTACAAGGATCTTCAGGATTAGAGTGTCTTTTCAGGAAATCCATGGAACTAGACAACGACCTTCGCAGATGGAATGACCACTCATTGGACTCTCAATAGAGACTTTGTACCGGGATAGTTCTGAAAGCTACTCTGGCCCCGCGGATTCCTAAATGATGAACAGGGTCAAGCATTTTCAGGGCACTTGGTGTAGCAGATTAATACACCACAGCACCCTAGTCTAGATGCGATCATACAAGACTCTTATAGGGATTCGGTAAACATCTTCTGTCACTGCCCCAGTTGGTGTGGGAGAGAATTTTCCATATGTTTATTGTTTTCAGGCGTTTGGTCTTGAGGTATCTGATGCGGGGGTATGATACTTAGTTTGGGATCCGGTATGACACTTAGGAATTTATGTTCTGTGTTCACAGGAATGAGCTGCCCTTGAAGTTCGATAGTGAGGTCAGGGTGCAGCCCTCTCTTCCTTGCAAAAACGACACGGGAGTTTTTATGGAGGTTGATCATAAACCCATTTTCACCTGCCCATTTGTATACTTTCCTTAGCCCAAGCTGAAATCGCCTCTCGCAGACTGCATGGCTACCCGATTGACAACCTATATGCACGTCATCTACACAAACAGAATAGAAAATGCCTGCAGGTAGTGAATAACGGAGCGTGTTCATCTTCGCAATAGAAAGGCTGCAGCTGAGGACGCCTCCCTAGTGTATTCCAGTTTTCGGTATAAATGAAAGAGAGAGTGCGTTGCCTATTTTTGGCGGAAAGTGCGTTTTGTAAGGTAACTCTGAATAACGTTCAGCATCTTCCCTTTGATAGCCATTCGTCACAGGTGACGAGGAATTCTGTAGCACCACGTGGTGTCAGAGGCCTTTTCCATGCCAAGGAAAATGGATAAGAATTGTTTATGGACAAAAGCATCACGAATATTGGCCTCAACACGCACGAGATGGTTAGTTGTTGACCAGCTTTTTTGTAAATCTCCATTGGTTGGGATCAAGCATTTTGTTTGTTTCAAGGCAATGTAGAAGGCGACGATTTAAAATTTTTTTTTTCGAACCACTTGCACAGGCAACTTGTCAGCGCTATCGGACGATAGATCGTTACTGAGGCGGGATATTTGCCCTTTATAACAAAGGAATGAAAATAGCTTCTTTCTATAAGGATGAAGATGCCCAGAGAGTATTAAATAGTGCGAGTAGTGTGATTTGTGTGTCTTTGTTGTCTGTGAAGGTGTTTAATCACCTCGTGGATAACTCTCTCCTGATGTTCTTGTGGCTTTGTTTATTACGCTTTACCTGGGCCTCAATTGGCCCACATTTCAAAGCAATTTATAGCTTTAATGCAAAAGCTGATAAGACTCTGCATGTGCGAATAATCGATGCTAATCGCAGTGGTTCCGCTTGTCCGTGCATCCGGGGCGGAACAGTTTCAAAGTCGGGCTACTATTCTAGAGGGCCTGTGTTCGTATCCTGCCGTCGGAAAATAATATTAATGTTCAAACATTTATATCGCACTACTTAACATGATCACATTGCAAAGTCAAGAAGTCATATAAAGCCCGAAGGAGGAAGTTTAGGCAAATCCATTTACCACTGATCATTCCCATCTGGCTGAGCAGCGTCTAGATCTCGTAGACAAGTGCCACAGTTTCATCTAGTAATTGTACCAAATTATGACTTCAGCGAATAAGTTATTGAAAAAAATTCACCGACAATTAGGGTACTCCCTACTGCAAAATTTGAGAGCAGCTCTATACGTGTTCTCATTTCGAGATATATTGGCCGTTGCGAACATTCTGTCTCGTGGGGCAGGTTCTAGAGGGGGCGAAGTTGAGAGGCGACTACCTCGCTAATCGGGAGATCAGGAGAGGCAGCACGTGGAGGACGCGTGGGGGTGATTCACAGCATTCGACGCAGGCGAACCTCCACTCATGCAGCGCTTTGGCGAACAGACCACACGCGCTGCTCCGCCGATATGTCGTAGCTCGTATCTTCTCGTATCTCGTATCTTCAAAAAATTAAAAATAAATGGGGTCTTAGGTGCCAAAACAGCGATCTAATTATGAGGCAGGCCGTAGTGGGGGACTCTGGAAATTTGGACCCACTGGGGTTCTTTAACGTGCACCTAAATCTAAGTACACAGGTGTTTTCCCAATTCGCTCTCATCGAAATGCGGCCCCCATAGCCGGGATTCCATCCGGCGACCTCGTGCTCTGCAGTCGAACACCATAGCCACTGAGCAGCGGCAGCGGGTCGTTGCCATCGTCACTGTAGAGTCCGTCTTGCGCGGCACAACGATTTTCTAACGCTTTCACCATACCCTCCTTCACTTTCCGCCTCGTGGTTGTGCTACACTCTCCTCACCCTTCAACAAATGCGGATTTCTCCCTGTGAGAGGTCAAGCCTAATACAGCGTGCAGCCAGTGAGACGGTAAAGTTCGCATGAAACTTATTGATATTGAGTATTGAGTGTATAATATAAAAGGACGTAGGCGCTAGACTGTATTTACGCATGAAAGTGCTATTAGCGTTTCAGGCCGTGTTTCAGTTCTCATCTCGTGCTTCGTGAATGTATAACACGGTATAGTAATAAAATACTCACGAGTCAACGACGCAGTGCGCTGCGGTTACGACATAGTTGTGGGCAATCAAGCTGCCGCCGCAAACTTGCTTCGTCCTTGTCGTTGAAGAAACGTAGCGTGTGCTTTCGATATACACCTTTAGAACAACGGGAACAAGAAAAATTTGTCAGCTTGCTGATAATCATGCAAAGGAGCTTATTCGAGCAGTGTTTCCACCCGGATTAAGCTGGGGGTCTAAAGCGTGCAGTGTAAGAAAGAAAGTTAAGAAGACGATAATGACAACACCTCTAGCAGTGACGCGATTATTGTAAGGTGTTCGTTAAGGAAGCAAGAAGTATAAATTAGATGGATGATGTTGTTTGGTCATAGAAGTAAGTAATGCTAGCTTTTAAAGAGCCTCTGCTCGGTATGCGTCACTGAGAAATCACTCTGCAAGGTATGAAGAAAATAATTTGCTCTGAAAGTAAATTTCAAACCGATGGCCCCTTCTCCAAGTGAAAGAAGAGGAAATGAATACTAGGACAACAGTTAACTGCATTCAGTGCACGACGAGCACATTCGAGTAGACGAGGTTATACCCTGCGATGATATATGGACATCCCTTACGTATCCCCCCCCAAAAGAAAAAGAGGGACATTTACAGAGAACAGAGACTCGTGCTTACAATCCATGGCAGACGCGTTCTTGAAATTGCTCTGCCCATGACTATTCTAGACGCAGGCGTTGATCGGCCACATTCTGCAAGAAACAGAAGCCATGCGACCAGTTCTAAATTATTTTACTTCTACACTATGTTGTTCGAACAGCAGTCTGAAAATTTTCCGATTTGTACAAACTTTATTAGAAATCCGTCGCGACGGTGGTTCTGTGGATACGACTGTCTGCGCTGCTCAAGTCGCGGATTTGGTTTTCTACCGCAGTGGTCTAAGTTTATTGGTTGCGAAATGAAAATAAATTATGCGGATCCCAAGAACTGTGTGAATCAATTGAAACGAAGATTTTCTGCTGTTTGGCTTTACTGAGGATAATCAGCGGTTGTAGGCGTATGTTTTATTTCTTCAGCGTTTAGTCCAATACGAGAGTGGCGAGTTCGCGTTAATCGTTATCTTGCGTGCACTATTGCCGTTTGCGTAGTACACAGAACACACGGGGAGACGTGTTTGCTTGAGGCGTTGTTGGGCGCCTCTCCCGCCCTCTCCGCGGTATATGGGGAACTGAGAGGGAAGGGTGGTAAGGTGGTTAAGAATTGATCACACCGGCAACTTGAGGAGGTCGCGGGACCATTTGCGACTGGTGTCAAAACAAACGGCTGGAGGCGACTGATGCTAACACCGGCAAGCCCGGATGAGCGTGACGCGCAAGTCGCAATCCCGCAGATTATCGTTCTCAGCGAGAACTCTTGGCATCTAGGCAGTTCCCGCGCACTTGGCCTGTTTCGCATTGTGGCAACAGCCATAAATTTTGATTCGAGTGAAGTGGAAGACGTCATCACTGTGCCGATGCGCTCTTGTATGGTGTCAGCTGTGGAAGCGCGGAAACCTCCCAAGGAAAAAGCAACGCTAGTGAGTGTGCCCGTGCCTCCGTTCGCGATCAGTGGCCGGTCACGCAAGCCACCTCCTGCCCGAACTCTACGCGCAGTAACTTGTATTTAATAGCTCGCGCTGTCTGAGAATCGGGGCAGAGTTTTTGTTCTCTCTCTTGTTACTGTTTAGATTTCTGCAAATGCTACCGCGTACATTCGACACGTTGCTTGAACTCCCACGCCCCCGGCAGCACGAGGCATGTCACCAACTACAGGCCTGCAGTCTGCTACGGTGGCGCGGACTTCGTATTTGGGCCGAAGCGGGAGGACGTCGGATGCAAACACATAACCTTCGGCACGTGATTGATTGGTTTAGCAGTTTCGCGACCACGGTGGCGCGACTGAAGAATGGAGCAGTGAGTGACAGACCCAACATTATTGCTTTTTGAGAAAGCGACAATTTGCGACCATTCTAGCCGGTCGCGCGTCTGCTGTCGATCGCCGGTGTGAATTAGCCTTTATTCACTCATTTTGCGACTGCGTCCGTTCTTCCTATTCTCTGCTTCCTCTCCCTACCTCCTCGTTAACATTCCATCTAGATTCCTCCTGGACTTCCACATTAACAGAAATGTAAGCGCTTCAGTTTCTGGAATGTTCTGGCGGCGGTCACGGATAGTTACAGCTGTCAAGAGGCAGATGCGGGGACGCCCAGGTAGCTCCAAAGGGTATGGTGCACACGCGACGTGTTGGAAAGACTCAAACGAGTTCTTGGCGTCGCCTTTCCTCTCTACCTCGCTCCTTCTGTGTATCTGAATCACCCCCCCCCACCCCCCAACGTGCATTCATAGAAAGGCGGCGAGCACTCGAGTATCGGAGAGGAGCTTAGTAGTTAAAGAGGAACCCTTTAAAACATCCTTTACACTAAACTGTCATGAAGGAGACACTATTTTCAGGTGGCTAATTCAGCGAGCTAGGAAACAGGAGAATAAAAGTTTAACCCGGAACTCAGCTGTAGCCTAAAGACGCATTACTCACTCTGCTATCTTTGAAAACTGCTCTCAGTAAGAATGCCGCCATTAGGTAGGAGTAGGCAGTCTACTGAAAATAAATTATTAGAAAAAATTCAGGCAATAGAAGGAAGAGTAGTGAACTGTTGAATTGAAGTAATAGAAAAATTGCAAGTAGCTGGAAACAGAAGTGCAAAAAAGACACACAAAGAAGTAAGGACGGTAGAAAATAGAAACACAACTAATGAAGGTAGTAATTCAAGTGCAATAGAACGCAAGTGCACACATGATTTGATCGGTAAAAATATGAGCACTGTAATTCGCCCTACATCAAACACCCGTTATTCTATATTAACCCCTGCGGTGCGAGATGTGTGGTCACGTTCCTGTGGAGCCCGTTTTACGCTTTTGCGCGTTCAATATACACTGGGACTGGTGATATCCAATAGTGCACGGCGACTTCATGGCTCTTCCTCAGTTGCTGTCTCCCACGCACCGGAGCCATTTCTGCACAGTCGGCTAAGGGATGGCAAAGGTACCTCCGTGTATCACCCTGGGGATCTCTGTGGCTTCCACTGATTTGCCTTTGACGCCTACAGGGTCCGAGGACGTACTTTGTGACACCACCATTTCGGGCCAGGTTGTGATTGTGCTGAACTTTACGAATAGACGGGCACGTCCGGCTGCGTTTTCTAGATCACAACGGCTTTTCGTAGTGAGAAGTGATGCACACTTACCGCAACGAGTAAGTCCTAAAAGATGATTTGAAATGAATTGATAATAGTTGCCCTTGTTCAAGATTTTTCGACTGCCATATCTTGAGTTCCACAAATCGCAGTGTATCATTTTCGCTATGAGGAACTTCATAAATACGCAGCAATTTACATATAGCCCTATCGATACGCCGTATCGAGTGTTTTATTGTATGTAGTTTAGCAAACCAGGAAAAAATAATTACTATAAATACTTTTCTCACACATATCACTGGTTTTTCTGCGGGTATCCTCTAAGACTAGAAATAAAGGTGACCAGGTTTTTATTCTCTTACACATGAAATATTGTTCACCTTTTCAAAGTTTATGAAGAGTACATGGTTAAGAAAACCATGCGTGATAGAATAGGATGTACATTGGACTCGCGTTAGTGGACGCACACGGGACTGCTAGTTTTGGTCGAATTATCTGAACGGTCGAACAACAAAGCACGGAATAATAAACTGGTTCAAATACTTTTGCACTGCTAGAACAAGTCTGTCGTCATTGAGACACTCATTTAATGCATTACACCAACTGTACATGTTGTCGGTCAATGGCCCACAGCCCTTGAACAGTGTCTACGCTGACAAAATCGTTGTTTAAAGCGTCACAGCTTCCCGAAAATCCAGCCTGCTAAGCCGCAACAAAAAACAAGCTTGTTTGGCAGCTGTCACAGTAGCTGATTGCACATACAATTGGTCGTCTATGAATGTTCCTGAAACGCTGCAGTTGTTACACAAACAAATTAAGCTTCTTTCGAAGCATAAGTGAGCTCCATTGACGATGCTGACCCCTTAATATCACAAGTATATCCAGTTATTACCGTAATGAAGCTTTAAAGTTGCATTCCATGGTTAAAACACGTTGGCGGGCTAGTTGGTTAGAATCCATGGCAGAGTGTATAAGCGTGACTGGACGAGGACGAAGAAAGAAACAGATACACAGACACAGCGCTTCACTTTCAACTATAGATTTTATTTTCGCACGCGTCGATAAATATATACCGTGCGAGCGGAAACAAACGTAACAGCAAAAAAAGAACATTGAGTGGTACATTTCGTTGAACCGAACACGTGTGTAATGTATCAAATGTACATTAATGTACCAAATGTAATGTAATGTACGAAATGTACCACTCAATGTTCTTTTTTTGCTGTTACGTTTGTTTCCACTCGCAAGGTATATATTTATCGACGCGTGCGAAAATAAAATCTATAGTTGAAAGTGAATCGCTGTGTCTGTGTATCTGTTTCTTTCTTCGTCCTCGTCCAGTCGCGCTTATACACTCTACCATGCATTTCATGGCTGTCGTAGCACCACGAGAGCGCGCTGAGACTAACAGTCGAATAGGCCATTAGTAACACTTCCTCATAACCGTATTGTACAATTTTCCTCTGACGTATCGAATTAGAGGGTGTTCTCTTTTAAGCATCTACCTATGTAGCGTTGCTTTAATATTGGTGCCCAAAATATTGTAGAACGTTGCGTGCACAGTCATCGTCATCGTCAGCCTGGTTACGCCCACTGCAGGGCAAAGGCCTCTCCCATAATTCTCCAACTACCCCGGTCATGTACTAATTGTGGCCATGTTGTCCCTGCAAACTTCTTAATCTCATCCGCCCACCTAACTTTCTGCCGTCCCCTGCTACGCTTCCCTTCCCTTGGAATCCAGTCAGTAACCCTTAATGACCATCCATTATCTTCCCGCCTCATTACATGTCCTGGGCATGCCCATTTCTTTTTCTTGACTTCAACTAAGCTGTCATTAACTCGCGTTTGTTCCCTCACCCAATCTGCTCTTTTCTTATCCCTTAACGTTACACCCATCATTCTTCTTTCCATAGCTCGTTGCGTCGTCCTCAATTTAAGCAGAACCCTTTTCGTAAGCCTCCAGGTTTCTGCCCCGTACGTGAGTACTGGTAAGACACAGCTGTTATTCACTTTTCTCTTGAGGGATAGTGGCAACCTGCTGCTCATGATCTGAGAATGCCTGCCAAACGCACCCCAGCTTATTCTTATTCTACGCACAGTACAGGGCCTCATTGACTTTATTGTTGTAGTGGGGACTATGAGAAACGTGTAGTTCGACGCCTTACTTGATTGTCTTAAAAGTTCGTACATTTTTTAAGGCAAGCCCTTATGCTTTCGTAAACAAGGTATGGAGGACGCCTATGAGTAACCCCTTTCTGCGATGAATTTGTCACAAGCATGGCCGCAGTAGTCGTTTCGGCTATGATTCTCATGGGCTTAAGACTTGTCTTCCTGTTGCCCCTAATTACCTCGCGAGATGTAGCACATCGCATTCATCCCACAAGCACTGTCGAATTGGATGCTCTCGATTCCGAGCATTAGGGGGAGAAAGGCTCCCGTTTTTTGATGATTATAAGTTATATTATTTTCTGCGCTCTAGAACATTCATATTGCATTTTTATTGTGACACGTGATGGCTGTCATATTCTCTCAGCATCTACAACAACCACCAACTACGGCGAGCAACAGTGACAAGCATAAATATCTCTTACAATTGCGGCTGTAAGTGAGGGAGTGAATACCTTAAGGGAATTTTACTTGTGAATACATTCTTCTTTACGTATAGCCAAAGTGTGCTCGGTGATATAAAAATAGCAAATACTTTTGTATATAACCTATAGTTTGTTATGCTTAATGAAGTCCAATTGAGGTCTATGCTGCGCACCTTAGATCCACCGAGCCTTGTAATGTTTTTGCACTAAATATAAGGACACAGGAAGCTACATCATCGGTAGATACATTTGTTAATTACGCATGATATAAATGTTTGTAACCCAAAACCTACCTGGGTCGCTCATCTTTTTTCCAGAAACCTGGAAAGAAACAACCGTGTTAAATATGCGGCCGTACGAATGAGAGAACACATTGTTAAGCAAACAGGATATTGTGTTCAAAGATTTTGCAGGTTTTATCATCTACGGCGACGTCAATAATAAATGGACATTAAACAATGGCACCAAATTAGAATCTGGAGGTGGTATGCGCTTTCAAAGGTGTATTTCTCGGTGGCATCAGACCTACAAATATCTGCAAGGGGGACAAATAATGTCTTTCTGTGCTTATATTGCAAAAAAAGGCTGATTACCAGCGAAAGAAGGTAAAAAGCTTACCTCAGTAAAATCCGTAAGGAAGGAAGAAAGAAGTGGAGAAGGAAAGGCAGGGAGGTTATCCAGTTTAGCTAAAAACCACAGAAACCATAAGTTATCACTACACCAGACATCTAGCGGTTTCTCGTAATATAGAAGTCTTGAGTAAGTAAAGCAATCCTGGTGTTTTTGGTTTAAACCAACGTACTTATCACGACAGTTTTCGTACGCTGGCGTAAAATATAGTGAGGTGGCCGTAACTCTAAGCACAGAAGCTAGTTAGCGTTACCACTTTCTGCACAATCAATGTGTCACGGACAATGTTTACCAAGAAATTTCACATTGGCGAGCACTGCCGCATGGGTTATATTTAAGAAGGTTATTGTCATGCAAAGCCTTTTGACAGCAGTTCAATGCCTTAATCCCTGAAGATTGAAATGGCTCTAGGCCTGCATTTTGTGAAAAGAAGGCTGAGTCGATGGGCATAATTTGAAAATTATTTTCGATGACATATTGTCATTGCAACTACCATTTAAAAATATTTCAGTACGAAATAATTGAAGTGGCAGGGGCAGGTGCAGACAATACACGTTACTAATCTGCTGGGAAACTTGTCCGGTAGACCTCTTGTAACAAATCTGAATTCATTCGGGCAATTTACAGAAATAAAGAGGCATAATGTTCATAGAAGTGTTGGTGGTGTAAAACTTAACAATGCATGCAAATAAAATTCGCGCAGTCATTATAGCACAGTTTTGTGAAATGAAACGTCATTGTTTTAGAGCAGATTAATGCAATGCATCCGACACACTTTAACCCTGAGCCTACCAGGAATGTATTTATTAGCTTAGAATAGTTGACAGTATTAAAGTGTCTCGTACTAAGTTTCTGATCTTGGTAAAATAAGTTTCACTGGGATACGTCTCCCACGTACTAACCACATAATAAGATATATGAATTTTTAAAAATGCTTTGTTTTCAATTTATAGAGTGTGTAATCCACACGACTATCGTGAAATTCACTGCTTCATTACACAGCAAAGTCACTTCGAGCATTCGAGCTGCACGCATTCTTACTTGCTTAAAGTGCATCCGATTTACAGGCTTCCTGAACGAAAAGTCATTCAAGGTTTAAAGCTGGGTATATTATACTCCAGGCGATGTCTACGCTGCCTAACGATCAAACCTGTCGTCTTATGTACTAAGTGACAGGTGCTGGAAAATATTTTTCATTTCTCACTTCTAGCGCAACACAATGCAGTTCCTAAATATATGCACTCTTTCCAAAGCGATTTACTTTAAAGGTTGCAGTTATAATTGAAGCAAGAGCAGTCAGCTGTGACAAGAAACCTCGCCTGGGACAGTGAATGCTGACCGTCACTGAAGATAAGAACACGAAGATAAAACATCCCAGAGTAAATGCGGTTCCGACGTAAGCCACGGGAATGCTGTGTTGCGCGTTCTTCCTTGCCACTTTTCCCATCAAGCCAGCTCTTAATTTCGTTGCAGCGCCTATAAATATCCCTGGCCGCCGATGTATGCAAAATTCTACAAAAGTTAGCAACGTCGTCGCCAAGCTGGACCACGATCGCAATGCTTTTTTTTCTTTCCTTTCTCGCTATCCCGCACGCAAAAACGAGCCTATTCGATCATTTATACTTATAGAGAGAGAGGCTTTTCGGCTGCCATACTACCCTGACACGGGCATTTGTTGCTTATACAAGCTGTCTATACTACGTATGATGTGCCTTAACAAATGTTTCCGGCAGATGTTTTTGGTTGTACGCGTAGAACGATCTTTTAGTTGTACAATTACTAAACGAACGCTCAAGCTGCTACTCCTTAATGAGGCTGAGTGAATACAGAATATCATATTCCAGCTGAAAAAAAAGCAACAGATTTATGTCGAGGGCGTCAGATTGAGGTATATGTTCAATATAAGAACTAAAAACTACGATTACAGTCATCTGTGACCGGGGTATCCCACAGAGGGCACACAATCGACACTGGAATTTTTTTCGTGTCGTCTCGCTAAACAAAGGCGCAGACGTATACAGGAATTGCCATGGCTAATGCTAACTTTGAAAGGACCATCAATGCGAAACAGCATGAGCCGCATAATGCTGTAGTACTGGAATACATTGTTGTGACCTTAGCGCATTTGATGCACGTTGGCTCTTTGTGGCGAGAACTGTCACAAGGTCGCGCAGAGACAGTTACTGTGCGAAACCTATCATGCCGAGAAACTAAATGAACGATATAAAATGATTTATGTAGAATGGTTCAGAGGAAGGCCCTGTGCGTTCCGTGCATACTCATTGATGTTGTTGTAAACTTTATACCACAGTGTGCTATTCCATCTGTCAGCCCCTTTCTTGACGTCGATCTCTTGTTACTTGTAAAGTGGATAGCACCGTTCGCTATACAACTAAAGCGCTACAAGCGAACACCTTTATTAAACACTACAAGGATGCTTGCTAAGAGAATAGGAAGGTCGGAATCACCTGTAAAAAGAAAGGCTTGGCTGTGAACACGTTAACTGAAAGGTTAGGAAGAAATGTGTATTTTCCTACTAGGCACATTGATACCACTAACAGCTTTAGATGTTTTATAACAACCACAGCAGACAGGTGATATATAGGAATGGTATAAATTTTTTGGCTTTATAGAAATGAGCGCCGCATTGCATTTATCAGGCAGCCGTGAATTAGAAGGGAAAATTTGTGCAATGTGGAAAACTGAAGTGGAAAGCGGCAATTCCTAAAGCAATATTCGCGAACAGGTAAAAAGTTTCTCCTCTGCACTATAGTTGTCGCACGCACACCGAGTTTTATTCGTGAACACGGCGACAAAATGAATGAACATGCCATTTCAATACAGAAATTATTCTTGCACGCTGAAGGCTAGTTCTTCCTTATATTATAGATTGGGAAAGCGTAGTGTGCTCTCGTTGACAAGATGAGTAGGACGTATGCGGTCTTCCCTGTCTTCACTTGCACTGTAAATAGCGTGATCATACTCACCGCAAGAAGCTTTCGGACAAACTGTGCGCTTGTTTGAAAACATCTCTACGATGTTTCGAAGGAACTCTTTCGCTCTGGACTGTTCTTCATCCACTGGAAGGGAGTGGGGAATGGAGTGGCCGAGTTTAGAACCTACGTGGTTGGAGGGTGTTAGAGGAGTTTTGTTTCTCTGCAGCGCCATGATGATAGCGGGACGCTCATGTTTGCTCGAAATTCCATAGATATACCCGCACAGGAATGAGACCTTGCATACGACATGTGAAGGGTCTCCATGTAGCCATGATGTTTTGGGAAATATTCACATAATCTCAGTAGGTTCCTTGTTATGTTCTACATTACATTTTCATATCATGAGCTGCGTAGTTTCATTTTTTGCGCAGTAACGAATGCCCATTGCGCAGTCTACCTCTCAAGAGCTGAATGTCATAAATCGTAGAGTAAGTACCACGCAAATTTGCTGGAGGCGCATCATTTGATTGATGAGTAGAGGTTCAGAAATGTTTATCACCTTCTTGTCGTTCTTTCAAAATGCCCTTTCTGTAACTATTGCTGCTGATCTTCCTATTCGCAACAACATTTTCGTAGTACTTGCACCATAAATGCAAGTGCACCATAAATGAGAAAAGGCTGCGTTCAGTAATCTGAAGCACAACGACAATAACGGGACAAGCAAACAGGACGTCACCAGACGCATTTGAAGTCGAGGGTTCTTTGATGAACATTAGCCTACTACTAAAGAACCGCATTGCTTAAAAGCTACCAAACGTTGAGATTGGGGCCTAATATTTGATCAAGACAACATATTCGGATATAGGCAGCCTATAGGAGAGCGATCCTTAATTTAATAACTGAAAACTATTAAGCGCAAGTAATATGCCCCGTGCATTTGTTCAAACACAGATGCGCCCTGCGCAGCAACCACAGTTCTCCTGCAGCTGATTCTATCGGAAGCAGCCCTGACCGGCACTTTTGTCGATGCCTCCAGACTTTCCCGTAACAATCGTCATCCATTAAAAATAAAAAAAGGTAAACATTCAACAGTTTCCGAAAGTGAATCCTCGAATTTAATACGAATAAACTAGGAGCGACTATTCGATTGGCATTCGGCACTTCCAATATTCTCGCACCCCTAGCTAGAATAGTTTAGGGTAATATAAATAGCAAGGCAGTGTGTTTTAAGTCCGTCGTGGAGAGTGTGGCCTAGGTTCTGGCCGGCGGTGAGTTGTTTCTTTCCGTCCACTTTGAATTTTCGCCCCTTCTTACGTCTACTCGTCAAGTAAAAGAACAAAATATTACCCCGATGCTTACTTCGGCTTCGTTATCTGTAAGCCTTTGTATGGTTGCAAGTAACAAAATGCCAGCGCTTCTGCCTCCTTCTCGTTCATGTCTTCAGGTGTCTTCAGTGTATAGAACATCTTAATTCAAATATGTAGTTCTGTAAAGATTTCGTTAGTTTAAGGTTCCTGTCAGTGCCATTTGTAGGCCATATATATGTCTATTTATGGATATAGTACCAGTCGGTGAAATTCAATTTGTGAGATTTGTGATTTTGAGAAACGCTACCTTGAAAGCATTGCATTTCCAAAACAGCAATCATGTTACATAGCGTATTTATTTTGCCATCTAACAGTATAAATAATAGCATGATATTAAAGAGAAATAGCCACCACTGTCCACTGTCATATTTTTTAAAATTTTTTTGCTTCTAATGCGCGAGAAACCCATGGAATAAGGTCGCCATTGTAGCGAATGACGTACGCGCGTTCTTTTTGAGACCGCTATTACTCAGTGTTTCTTCTGGCATCACCTTGGCCTTATTCATGGGTCTTCTTAGTGGCTTTTTCTAGCGACTTGTTAAGCGGCTTTATCTCACTGCTGTAGCTGGAAACGTACGCTTCTTTTTTGGCGGTGCGGTAACATTTACGGCCTGCAAAGGAGTCATGCGACAACTCGTCAAAGAATGCATCACCGTGAGATTGACAACGAGTACTTCATGGGACATCGTGTATCAACTTCTTTAAATTTACGTTGCGGCCTCACATTGCAATTGTAAAACCAAGTGCACAACTTAAGCAGTCATGCAATATTTGAGCACTTGTTATGGAAGTCTGCTCAGACCTGAAACTACACACAACAGTGGTTTTGCAAGTAAGTCTTCGTAGACAACTACTTCGCAGTGATTTTACACTGTTGGAAAGGAGAAGTTGGTCCCAATAATGCACTGGGCTTTTTGGTTTTTCACATCCCCTGGGAATTATTATCAATAAAGAACAAAAAAATTACAAAGCTAATGAAATTGGGTATTGCAAGTTGAAACACTTAGCCCTGTGGATATGTGCGTTCCTAATTTTGTTGTATTCTTGAATGTAAAGATGGAACATACATTGCGGAAGCTTTCGTCGATGCGTTCATCAGCCACCGACACTGTACCGCGAATACGAAATAACATATATGGAGGAAATAGAATATGTCGCAATAGCTTCACGTCAGGGTAGCGGTCAAGTTCATTGGCAAGTAGGGGCCGTATGCTGGACTAAAATATGACATAACTTCAACTGCAGTCAACAGGGCCATATGGTAATATTAGTATTACAGTATATTGACTTGGTTTAGCCACTTTGTTT
The DNA here is from genome assembly GCF_023375885.2 of Dermacentor andersoni. NCBI lineage: Eukaryota > Metazoa > Arthropoda > Arachnida > Ixodida > Ixodidae > Dermacentor > Dermacentor andersoni. The sequence goes on from NC_092823.1 coordinate 52,889,789, forward strand.
AGTTTTGCTAAGATTAAGGGGTGATCGTTGCGGAAAATATTTTCTAGGCTACAAATAACATCACGTTATCAGAAAACCAGCGAGCTCGGACTGTATGCCCAAATGTCGTGAGCAAATACTTGGCTCCAGGAAACTTATTTCATGTGGATATAACCAATTCTTGTACTGGCGGACTAGCACGTTTACATTATTCCTATTCAGCAGTGCTTCAACGACAAAAAGGTATGCAGTCGTAGAAAAACGGGGCAGTCCTTGACATGTCTCACGTAATATACGGTATTAGAAAGATACATGCACGAAATTTCTGCTTGTTCAATAAACACGTTACGCGACGACGTGGATTCGTATCCCGCATGTGGCCAGTTGCATTTTCAGCCACTCTCATTTCCATTTATTAAAAATTTCAATTAGGAACTGCAAGTCATTTCCCCTGTGCTGTCCTTGGTGTCATAGCTTGTTGGTTTCTTATGACATTGTATGATAAAACTTTATTCAGGTCCTTCGGAACATGCTTCAATACGTAGCGGGCTGCTCCCACGTCGGTACAGAAAGGTCGAGTATCTGTGCTGCGTCGCAGCCCCGATGGACTGCCCACAACTGTGCTTCAAGATAGGGGCTGCTTAGGTCAGCCTCCCATTTGGACGATGTGACGCCGTCGCCGTCGCATACCGCTGGGGCACAGCCAGAGGATGTGTTCCAAATTAGCTACATCTGAGCATAGCTCGCAAGTATTGGCCGACTTTATCTTTGGATAGGTTCTGTGTAACAGTGCGGGGTTAGGGTGTGCCCCGCCCCCTGCACTAAGCTCAGTGTTAACGCCAGTGGTCTGCCTAGTTTCCAAAGTGCCGGAGGATAACGTCTCAGTCCCATGTAATACTAATAAAAATTGGGCGCATAGATTTCCTTTCTTCTCGGTCATTACATAGTGAGGGTCTCGAGTCCGGCAGCTTCGATGCCTTCAGGCAGCATGTGTGGGCCCACTGGCCAGTTGGCTTCACCCAAAAAGTTCACATAGACATGACGCCTGCCGTATAAAGAATATTACACGTCCCCCGCTAAGCCCGTGAGTGTTGCCAGGGTCTTCTCGTAGGTAAACATAAATAGCCCAGTAAGTGGATCAGAAAGTGGCGGCGCAGTAGATCAGTTGGTAAGAGCATCGCATGCGTAATGCGAAGAGGCGCGTTCGTATCCGACCTTCGGCGAGTTTTTTCGTCCCCTTTCACATCCATTTATCTATCAGTTCTTTATTGTAATTAAGAACAACAAGTAATTTCTCCTATACGGCACTTGTCATTGTTTGTTGGCTTCTTCTGATAGGACTATACAATTTCACGTCCACCTCTTGCTAGAGTCTTCGTCATATTCCAACGTCATCCTAAACATAATTGCAAGGAGCACATGTTCTAGGTGGGAAGGGAGTACTAATGGCAGTGTGCGGATATCTCTGAGCACGATGATTTAATGGCAGCGCATTCTTTGGTGCTATACTACGTCGACGTAACTTGGAGGGTAACAAAGAAATGCCAGACAAAGCTTAAGGTCGAGCAACAAGACAAGAATGGTATCAGCTTAACATTATGATATAGGACTACGAACGATCAGATTAGATGGCTTAGATTAAGCGCTACTGATGGAGTAATACTCTTGAAACACAGACAAACTAAATTTCTTTGGAGCAATCCTCTTTCTGTTACGTTGAAGGGACCCCTTACCTCAAGGTGCTTCGCTGTTGCCACAACATATACCAGGATTTTCTTGATATATTTTCAGTAAGCGACGTAGCCAAACACACGGTGTTGCTTCATTAAACTGCAACTGACAAATCGTTTAAGGGAAGCATGTTCAGGCAAAGCTATGCTTTAAAAAAGGGAGATCTAATGTTTGCCCCGTCACAGTGTAGGCACTTGTAAGGCGAACTTCGTTTAGCCTAGCAATTCAAACGTTACGACGAAGTGCCATTGATTTCGCATTCCGATTAGCGCATCTCTCAGACAGCCACGGCGCACAATCATCTTCGTTCCAAGAGGAAACAATTAGCTCGACAACGAATCGAGGAGATCATTTCGTTTCGACCATTCTACTTTGGCGCACCGGAGTCAGTGTTTCGCTGCGTTTTGTGTGGAAGTCCTAAGGGTATGCCTTTCTGAACGGAAAATATACATCGAGCTGAAAAGTCCCGCGATGCTTCCAAACCATAAGAAAACAAGGCTCATGTAAATCACACTGCCCATTTTTTTGGTCCCTTAAATACTGTGCACAGATGTGTTGACAGGTTTACAGCTGGCTATTCCAATACACAGTTTAGAAATGGCAATGGTCTATTTCCCCATAAATACTCGCGGCACAATTGGCAGATACAAAGAACGATATTAGATTTACACTAAATAAGTGTAAACAAGAAACAGACAAAGGAAACCAAGACAAGGATCCCATTTGTACTTGTGACAAGTAAACATTTATGTGCAAGTACTGTTCAATAAAACTGCTACTATAGCTCAGCCGATGAGCTAGCCGGATGGTGACGAAGCCAGCCAGTGACGAAGCTGGTAAAGGCGAATATTGCGCGACGATGGTGACGATATGTTCTACCGACAACTGCGAGAGTTTCAGAGCATCACTATAATAAAAGTTCGCTACCAGGAAAATTCCATCATTGTTAAGTAAAAAATCATTTCTGTCGCTTTTGCAAGAACAAAAATTAGGGTGCTATTGTTTTTCGTAAAGTTTTCTTTCTTGATAAATAACGTTGCACGAGATAAGAGAGTTCCTCAAGGAATCCTTAAAAAAAAAAGAACACACTCTTTTGTTGTGTTCCCTTCCGCGTGAAATCCTTTGCTCTAGATGACCCCGATACCAAAGTTGGAGTACCCGAGTGCCTGGGGTATATGCGTGGATACAGAATAGGTCTGCCTGGAGTGACAAGTGAAAACAAAGACAAAAGACGAGGAAGAAGGAGTGAAGCGGGCGCGTGGAGTGGCCATCTTAGAGAAGAGGCGCGCGCAGAGAAGGATGTGGTGGCCGGGGCGCAGTGATCCAGGAGAAGACGGCCGGAGACCGCCTCTCTGGGTCCTGCCCCAGTTTCTAGGCGACACAGCGACGTCCCGCCCGAGTATCAGGCTCGGCGAGCAGATGGCCGACGTCTCCGGGAATACCGCTGGCCCGGACCTACCTGCCAGGACACGTGAGCGTTTACGCCGCTGAACGTAGACGCGCGGAGGCTGGCTGCAGCCAGTCTCCGTCCCGTCTAGGGAACTAAGCTGGGCCGGCGCGCACCGGGAGCGCCAGCCGGCACGAGCCCCGCTCTGCCGGAGCGTGACAGCTCCTTAGCGACTGTGCCTTCGTCACGTCGGCCGGGGCATCGGTGACGCCGGACACCAGCGACGACTGAAGACGACCAGATAGCAACGACGGACTACATTCCGGAGGACGCCGATATCCACACCGAACAGAACCGGTACTGCAAGCGCCCCTACTATAGCGTATAGACGATCGCCGCACAAACGTTAGTAAACGCGGTCGTGCGAGCGTAAAGCTTAGCAAGGGAGGACGCATTCCGTGTGCAATAAGTGTCGAATGTTACCGTGTGCTACTGCTGCTAAAACAGCCTATCGAATGAATGTTGTGTGTGCTGCACCTTGCGTTCATGCGTTCCTTCTGCCTGCTCAAGCAAGCGTACCAGGCGTTAACGTATGCGTGACAAAGTGTAATGGCTCGTTAATTTTTGTAAGGAGGTTCGAATGTATGTTTTATTTTCTTGGATTGCTTTTAACACATATTTATGACGGCGATTACAGTCACACAATGCATTGTGCAATATAGTTTGTTTTGCGAAACTAATGTTATTTGGGCAGAAACTCTGTTTATTATCACCTTCATACATGTTCTGCCTGCCAGGTGCTGACTTGCCAAGGTAGACCCAGAAATTCCGCTGTGTTAGCGGTATCATTACTGCTTACTGTTACAACGACTACGCAGGAAGATCTCAAGATATCGTAATATAATTACCAGGATGCTAGCCATTCACTCCCTTTCTTTTTAGAACAATGGAGGGTTGTTGATACCCCGATCTACTGTGCCTTCTCTGGTATGGCGAACCAATTAAAACAGCATGTTTCTCCGAGGCTTTCGCGATTGACGTTAGGCACTGTGAATCTTCATATAACGCACACAGCATTTAGAAGTGAAATTTCACTGTAATATGAAGAAGAGACGCTGCTCTCTAAATTAATCAAAGAAAACTTAATCAGGCTTTTCGTGGTGTTGGCCCCCGTGAGAGGTAGATATCATGAAAAGTTCCGCAACGGGTCTCGTATCGAGTTGGGCGATTGCATGTGGCTGCATCGTCGGTATCGAAAGTCAATAGGAGAACAGCCGGCTGCGGAGCCCCTAATTTGCTTTTGAACGTAATTATAAAAAGTTGTAGAATAAATGAACAATTTCTTCACGCAGTTTCTTTCAACCAGTATCCCGTATTTTTCTTTATTTTGATGTCACGTTTCACAATCACAACGATGGAGGTCAGGTAGAAAGGGCATAAACTGACAAAAAAATTTAGGCATCTCGTCGGTGGTTTTTAGTTCACAATAAGTTTATTATTCGTTCATAGAAATGCATTCATGGCCTACTGCATTTTTATGTAACTGTAAGGGAAAGATGTTGTGGAGCATGTAGAAGTGCTGGGGTAGAGCGAAAGAATGGTACCCGATCTAGTGCAGCGTACTCAAAGGTCTGCGCAGATTTTTTGGCAGGGGAAAATATTATTGTAATAGTTCCGAAGGGTGTCAGAATTGCAGTTACAGCTTCGCTGTCTTTAATGTGTGAGCTGTTCCGATAGGTATGCATCTTCGAAGTAGCTTTCTTTTTTTATGTTGGGGTCAATATGGTTGCTTTATTGTCTGACGACTTACCGAAGACGGCGCGTCTGTGGGCAGGATACGAAGTTTTAGAATGAAGTTGTGCTAGACACGGTGTAAATCCTTGGTTTCACTCCAAGCGTAACAACAAACAAAGTGCACGAAAGAGAATGTTATCTTCAGGGATTGGCTATATCGTCAGCCTAGCGAAATCACATATTGCAATAACATTTCCATCACCGTTGGCAGCCGCCAGCGAGGACGCCTTGAGCTCCGCATCACCTGCCGTATCCAGCTTACGTAGTTATCGACACGTGCGTATATACCCGGCTCATTAGACCTGCCACATCCCCTGCCATAAGAGACGATGCCGACTTGCACTGATCGTCTGTTCATCGACATCACTGTAAGGGGGCCGCCCGAGTCGCCCTGGAAGGTGATATACAACCAATCAATCAACAAATCAATCAATCAATTAATCAAGCAATTACTCTTTATTATTGCGTGCGCCCTTCAACAAGTGCCGGGCCTGAGCACAGGCTGATATACAAAAAAGAAAAGAGGTGTACTGCTACAAGCAAATGTTATGGGATAAAACATCGGATGAAAACAGGATGAAAAGAAGGCATGTTGCAAGCTTCGGTGTCACGTACTTTGAGAATCACAATTCATTACAGCATTGTTCCGTGGCTAGTCAGATTCTTCCAGATCCAAAAGTTGGTATGTCTCGTGGGGACAGCCCGTTTCAATTTCTGAATTAGTCTTAGCCCGTCTGAATTATTCGTAGAAAAGATCAGGAATAAAAATTTTTTGACAGCGAATCTGTACATGGGTAGCCGATTTGTCCGTCCGTCCGTCTCTCGGCTGCCTGTACGCCTTAAGAATCCTGCGGCGCAACCCCATGCGCATGCCATGCGTCATACGTACTCCAGAGGGGTAGGTAGCTTTCGATCAGCAACGCCCCGAGCAGAAATGGGAACGAGCTCGTCTACTCCGTGTCGGTGCTACAGCCCGAGCACAAGAACAAGCTCGTGCAGCCGAGCGAAAGCAGCAACAGAGTACCGAGGATCCGGCAGCCTACCAAGGTGTCGTTTAATGAACTGTCGGGATTAAACCAGTGATGAACACTGGGGCCGCAAGTTTCAGCTTCGCTGGTTAACCATCTGTGCGGAATGCTTGGGCAGTGACTTTTAATAAGTGTCTGGTTAAAATGTACGTCATGCCGCCCCACTGTCACCACCGTTGAGCTGTACATTAAGAACAAAATGGCTATAATAAATGTTACATTAAGTCGTTGTATATATATATATATATATATATATATATATATATATATATATATATATATATGCGTGCGTGTGCGTGTGTGTGTGTGTGTGTGTGTGTGTGTGTGTGTGTGTGTGTGTGTGTGTGTGTGTGTGTGTTTGTGTGTGCATGCGTGCGTGTAGAAGTAAAATGAAAGCGAATGAAAAAGTGTCCGCAGGTGCTATGCGAAGACACGCCTTCGCATTAGGATTCTGGTACTCTACCGAATTGAGCCTCCTTATATCTCTATCAAATCGGAGCTCGGGAGTGTTTGTCAACGCCTACACTCACCGCCTTGACAGCTGTCTGAACATCCTTTCGTGGCAAGGCGTCACATGATACTTAGAAGAAGGCACGTGACAGGCAAAAAAAAAAAGCCTAGTATCCTACCTGAAGGCATCAGAGATGCTGGAATCAATATCCTCGCTATGTATAGAACGGAAAATAAGGGATACAGAGGGTCACAATCATACGAAGCCAACAGACGATGACAGCGGGAAACGCACAAGGCGAATTGCTTGTTTTATGCCCTGTTCTTTCCTTGTCATTGCTTGTGTGTCATTGCCTGTATGAAACTTTGTTGTTGTTAGAGCGGAATGTCTTCATGTGGTTATTGAAGAGTCATAGCTCAAATAACATAGTACCTACTTCTGTCAGTTTTAGCAAAACTGGTATAACTTACTTGACAGCTGCCTTTGCCAGGCATCATGGCGCACAATATATTGTCCTTTTTCAGAGCTTCTGTCTGTTCAGGTAATTCCAAGAACAACTTGCACTCTTCAATTGACAGGATCCTTTTAAATACGTACATTAAGACATGGGATGCAGTGCCATCTAGAGAAACAAAAGATGGGCTAATAAAACGCAAGGGTGACCATTCATGCAATAAAAAGAACAGAAATACCTCATTCAAATGCTGTTCACCATATAAAAATGCACCTAAAAATAATTGCTTAGTGTTTTCTCTAACTACGTCCAAAATTCGAATGATATGACGTTTTATCTGACTGAGCCGGTATTGAGTGTCGCATTCTGGTGTCGCCTTGACATCGAAGTTCACAGGTATTATCGGTCCGCGCATTCTCAGAAGTGACAATAAATTCTCGTTGATATGAAACCAGTGAGGCAGTACTTTCGGGAAGCTTTGTTGGTGCTTTTTATTTCAAATTATATGAGAAAAACGTGCTTAAGGGGAAGCTTTAGCTCGGGCCCAACTCTGACGCGGCCTATTCATATACTTGTAAAACGCAAAAACGCTTTTCCGATGTAACCCCTGAACCGATTTTTATTACATTTGTTTCATGCGAGAGAGAAAGTTATATTCTAGTTACTGTAGGAAGTGAAATTTCGATTTAGGGGCTGATTTTTGTGAGAAGGATTTTCAAAACTTCTATAGTTCGAAAAAAATAGACGGACAACGTTTATGAATTCACAGCTCTGCTTCAAAAACAGATATTGCGGTTCTGTAAACTGCATCCATTATATCATTCAAAGCGGATAAATTCAATATGTCAATTTATATCTTATCTTAATTCGTTACGTTTTGCACAAGATATAACAATTGCAAAAGCTTCATTTTCAAAATACTGAATTTTTTTCAGATTCATGTGCAATATATCAATTTTGTCTGATTCAGATCTACTATCAGATGCAATTCACAGAATGGCGATATCATTTTTCTTTGCTGAGTTAGAAAGTAGTAAACATGATAGTTTCGTGGTCTGAAAATGTTTGATTTTTGCCAACTTGAAATAAAAAAAAATTGAAGATCTAAATGAAAAATTGGAAACCAACAGTCACTAGATTTTACGTTTTTCTTTTATATGCAACAAACCTCGTGAAATTTGGTGCCGTGATTGCCGAGAAAAGCGAATTCTCCTTTTACATGTATTCAGATAGGAGCACCCGAGCTAAAGCTTCCTGTTTACGTACACAGTAAGGATACAGTTTACCTACAGGAAACAGTTTACCTAAACGGTAATAAATTAAACTGTTTAATCCGCGCTATCACAACCCCAACGGTTGCCTGCTACCTTGCTCAGCGCGAGGCTTGGATCACCACTCTTGAATTAGGCCCTAGCTAAACGCTAAGCGTCATACCTAAATACGAGATGGCAGTTGCGAGCATAAACAAATACACCAGCGTTGACAATGATATGGAGACCTACATGTACTGTTCAATCGAAATTATAAATATTGAAGCTGGCCCCCGAGGTGCCTCCAAAGGATGACACTTATAATGAGGACATTGTTCACTCGCCACAAGTGCAAGCTTCGCACATAGCATAACATATAACACCTTGGATGTTTTCGTGCATTGTTTAGAGTGAAGCTTTTTTCGTGTACTATTAAGGACATGATTGACGATTGTTGCCACTTGGTGCTATTGCTACCTCGCAAAATTGTTCAGGCACTGGCCCAACATTCACATAACGAATCGAGTCGCACATCGCTATCAATGAGAGTCTGTACTTCCCCTAACGCTGCAGCGGCCGTCGGCTTTGTAGGTAAATTTCCTCACAGAAACAAAAACAGGCCTTTAATCACATAATTGCTTCAAAATATCTGCGCTATCTATGAGTTATTTCCTGGGTAATAGGTATAGGATTCCCGACGAAGGAGGGTACTATACAATACCTGCAGGACAGCTTTGCGTCCTGCGTTTGTGTCCGCATTTTTCCTACCCATCACTTTATATCATTTTATCATTTATTCATGTATGCCTCAGCTTCCCTAACTTTATGGAATTTCGAACGCATGTCGTGAAAAGGCTGGTGCCCGTTCATAGATGCGGCACTCGAACATGTGCACTTCAGTCATGTGGCAGCCAACAAGGGAATTCAGTTTTTCGTCAGTGTCACAGAAGCTATATTAATACTTCTTTTCCTCTGTTTTTGTATGTGATGTTAAACCTGACACTGAGTGTTGCCCATTGAGTGCTATTGCGAGATAGAGCAGCACAGCTATGGAATTTCGGAGTGCTGATGCACTTCTTTTGCAGTGGGCGGTTGATGCCCGTTGGTTTCGTTCGCGAAATTACTGCAGTGTTCGATCAGGTGGTTATTCATGCAGTGATTTGTTAGCTTGCCATTCACTCTTTACACTTTCACAGAACAGCGAATTTCTATAAACTGCCCCTGTTTGACAAGAAAAATTGTGCTTTAATGTTCACAGTGGAACTGAGTTGCTATACTTAGCATGGCTCACTTAAATCGAGCCATCTGGACAACCTTGAGAGAGCAGAAAATGCGACCTTAAAATTTGGTAATCGTGCTACCTTTGTTTGAGGCCATTTGAATGAACGTAATTACAGCTAGCATTTCGTCTTTGGCTGTTTGCGTAGCTGCTGGCAAAAAAAAATTGTTTCTCTATTCATCTTAGTTCTGCCTCTGCCGTTGAAACTAACATAGGGTCATGGTAGCCAGATGACTTCAGGCGACCAGCTTGCTCTGACAAAAACAACTGTGTAAAGTGAAGGCATGATTTTTTTTTGGAATAAGTCTAAAACACGTCGGTCATGCTCCTTATGACGAACCAAGAGCGAGCCGGCCCATGAGGCATAATCGGCTTACTTCACCATGGATCCTGGCACGTTATGGAAAGTGGGAATCAATTTTCAAAGCTAAACTTTCCAGCCTGCACGGCAATCAGTTGTTGTCATCCCTGAAATCAGAAATCCATAAATATAGAACAGCACTACGGGCTGTCACCAACTTGCAGTTCAGTATGTCATCTCGTTCCACCCGCCATGATGCACATTGGCACGTTCCGACAGCGTCCCCACCACGGTCTTCAATTGCTGAAGAACAACCTGCCAAGAACACTAAACAAATATGAACTGACCGAAGAGCAGCTGCATGTTCTAACGATGAAAAATTACTTGAAATTATTCACTAACACATACTGTATGGTCTGACTGTATTTGAACGGAAGTATTGTTCGTTGTTTGTTGCTTGTTTCCCTATTTATATTCTTTCAAATATAAACTTGGTGCTCTTTGCTATTCTTTCCATTTGATATATGTGCCGTGCTTCCTAATGGTCGTGTTTGGTGCTCTGTTGTGGGGGGAGAGGGGACCAGTCAAGTTGCCTTTGACGCAGCTTTTATTCCATATTCCTCACAATACCTCGCATATAGCCTATACTTGTTGTAGGAAAGAAGCTCAAGCTCAAACTTCTAACTCCAAGTGGATCCATTCACTGGAAGTTCGGGGTTTACCTGCAATGGTTGTAAGATCGCCTGAAAATTTGTCCAGGTAAAATCTACATCAAATTGTAAGTCGGACGTGCTTTTACCAAATAAATACTGAAACGTCATCCACAAACATGTGAATCTGAAAGATATTGTATCCTTCAAATCTATTGGGGAGGCGTGTGTCATAATAATTAAATTAGAACAGAGGTAAGCAGGTTTGAATAAAGCCACTTTGCCGCAGATAGAAGCGGGCGTCATAGTCTACGTAAGTGGAACATAAGTAAAATAGAAAAGAACTCCAGAATTCTCGAAACCAGTCACGTATACACACACGCGCACGCGCGCGCGCGTTCACGCACATAAAGAAGGAGCTCATTCACCTAAGAAAAAGTATATTTCATTGCTTAAATTCTTTCGTGGCACGGCTTTTGTCATGTAAAAGGCACTCTTCCACTTTGACGAAGGCCACACCCCAACCGAAACGTTGGTTAGTAACTGTGATTTTTTTCGTAGGTGTGCCCTTTACTTCTGAAGTTATATGCATGTGCAAGGTATTTTGTATCTTCACGAGGGTGTCGGAGCTTCGTACACATGAAATAGTGTAGTTCCTTTAGCATTACTTGCTTTCTGCTGTAAGGCCCCAGCCAGAAACCATGCCTCGTTGTCCGTCCAGGTGCATCCGTTTATAAGGCAGGCAAACTGGCCTCACATAGTCGTCAAAACAGAGCGGTTTCTCCACCTATTGACGACAGCGTTTAAACAACAGTACATGTTAAAGTGCGTGGCAGTAATGCAAATGTAAACTAAAACCACATTTCTCGTTATTAATTAGAGCAAATAAAATAAACTTGCAGTCTTTACACTGAGCAAGTCCGATTTGGTGCAACATTTGTTTTTGCGTTCAACCGGTTGCATTTTATTTTCTGAACAGTGCACAGCTGGAACAAGTATCATTGACACTGCAAGAACTGCTTCCTTTGTTGCTTGCCTCGTCAGACTAAAATCAATCTTTACCAGTGAGTTTTCAACATTTGTGAAATTCATTCGTTTCTTGCAACCAATCTTGCGCGGATTACTGATGTTCCGTGATGTACAGATGTTGTGATTCTGAGCACTTATGAGGTGACAAATTTGGTATGAGTGAATTCTCTGCTCATTGCCGTTTAAACAGTCCGCTAATGAAAGCCACTGCACTGAGAACATCAGTGAAACATTGTTATTTCTTGTATACTATCAACAGTTCATCATCATCATCAGCCTAGTTACGCCCACTGCAGGGCAAAGGCCTCTCCCATACTTCTCCAACTACCCCGGTCATGTACTAATTGTGGCCATGTTGTCCCTGCAAACGTCTTAATGTCATTCGCCCACCTAACTTTCTGCCGCCCCCTACTACGCCTCCCTTCCATTGGAATCCAGTCCGTAACCCTTAATGACCATCGGTTATCTTCCCTCCTCATTAAATGTCCGGCCCATGCCCATTTCTTTTTTTTGATTTCAACTAAGATGTTATTTACCCGCGTTTGTTCCCTCACCCAATCTGCTCTTTTCTTATCCCTTAACGTTACACCTATCATTCTTCTTTCCATAGCTGGTTGCGTCGTCCTCAATTTCAGCAGAACCCTTTTCGTAAGCCTCCAGGTTTCTGCCCCGTAGGTGAGTACTGGTAAGACACAGCTGTTATACACTTTCCTCTTGAGGGATAGTGGCAACCTGCTGTTCATGATTTGAGAATGCCTGCCGAACGCACCCCAGCCCATTCTTATTCTTCTGGTTATTTCAGCCTCATGATCCGGATCCGTGGTCACTACCTGCCCTAAGTAGATGTATTCCCTTACCACTTCCAGTGCCTCGCTACCTATCGTAAACTGCTGTTCTCTTCCGAGACTGTTAAACATTACTTTAGTTTTCTGTAGATTAATTTTCAGACCCACCCTTCTGCTTTCCCTCTCCAGGTCAGTGAGCATGCATTGCAATTGGTCTCCTGAGTTACTAAGCAAGGCAATATCATCAGCGAATCGCAAGTTGCTAAGGTATTCTCCATCAACTTTTATCCCCAATTCTTCCCACTCCAGGTCTCTGAATACCTCCTGTAAACATGCTGTGAATAGCATTGGAGATATCGTATCTCCCTGTCTGACGCCCTTCTTTATTGGGATTTTGTTGCTTTTTATTGTGGAGGATTACGGTGGCTGTGGAACCGCTATAGATATCTTCCAGTATCTTTACATATGGCTCATCTACACCCTGATTCCGTAGTGCCTTCATGACTGCTGAGGTTTCGACTGAATCAAATGCTTTTTCGTAATCAATGAAGGCTATATATAAGGGTTGGTTATATTCCGCACATTTCTCTATCACCTGATTGATAGTGTAAATATGGTCTATTGTTGAGTAGCCTTTACGGAATCCTGCCTGGTCCTTTGGTTGACAGAAATCTAAGGTATTCCTGATTCTATTTACGATTACCTTTGTAGGCAACGGACAGTAAGCTGATCGGTCTATAATTTTTCAAGTCTTTGGCGTCCCCTTTCTCATAGATTAGGATTATGTTAGCGTTCTTCCATGATTTCGGTACGCTCCAGGCCATGAGGCATTGTGTATATAGGACGGCCAATCTTTTTAGGACAGTGTTCCCACCATCCTTCAACAAATCTGCTGTTACCTGATCCTCCCCAGCTGCCTTCCCCCTTTGCATAGCTCCCAAGGCGTTCTTTACCTCTTCCGGCGTTACTTTTGGGATTTCAAGTTCCTCTAGCCTATTCTCTCTCACCTTATCGTCGTGCCTGTTACTGGTACTGTATAAATCTCTATAAAACTCTTCAGCCACTTGAACTATCTCATCCATATTAGTAACGATATTGCCGGATTTGTCTCTTAATGCACACATCTGATTCTTGCCTATTCCTAGTTCCTTCTTCACTGCTTTTAGGCTTCCTCCGTTCCTGAGAAACTGTTCAATTCTATCCATATTATAGTTCCTTATGTCCGCTGTCTTACGCTTGTTGATTAACTTAGAAACTTCTGCCAGTTCTATTCTAGCTGTAGGGTTAGAGGCTTTCATACATTGGTGTTTCTTGATCAGATCTTTCGTCTCCTGCGATAGCTTACTGGTTTTCTGTTTAACGGCGTTACCACCGACTTCTATTGCGCACTCCTTAATGATGCCCATAAGATTGTCGTTCATTGCTTCAACACTGTGGTCCTCTTCCTGGGTTAAAGCCGAATACCTGTTCTGTAGCTTGATCCGGAATTCCTTTAGTTTCCCTCGTACCGCTAACTCATTGATTGGCTTCTTATGTACCAGTTTCTTCCGTTCCCTCCTCAAGTCAAGGCTAATTCGAGTTCTTACCATCCTATGGTCACTGCAGCGCACCTTGCCGAGCACGTCTACATCTTGTATGATGCCAGGGTTCGCGCAGAGTATGAAGTCGATTTCATTTCTAGTCTCACCATTCGGGCTCCTCCACGTCCACTTTCGGCCAACCCGCTTGCGGAAAAAGGTATTCATTATCCGCATATTATTCTGTTCTGCAAACTCTACTAATAACTCTCCTCTGCTATTCCTAGAGCCTATGCCATATTCCCCCACTGACTTGTCTGCGGCCTGCTTCTTGCCTACCCTGGCATTGAGATCGCCCATCAGTATACTGTATGTTGTTTTGACTTTACCAATCGCCGATTCCACGTCTTCATGGAAGCTTTCAACTTCCTAGTCATCATGACTAGATGTAGGGGCGTAGACCTGCACAACCTTCATTTCGTACCTCCTATTAAGTTTCACAACAAGACATGCCACCCTCTCGTTAATGCTATAGAATTCCTGTATGTTACCAGCTATGTTCTTATTAATCAGGAATCCGACTCCTAGTTCTCGTCTCTCTGCTAAGCCCCGGTAGCACAGGACGTGCCCGCTTTTTAGCACTGTATATGCTTCTTTTGGCCTCCTAACTTCACTGAGCCCTATTATATCCCATTTACTGCCCTCTAATTCCTCCAATAGCACTGCTAGACTCGCCTCACTAGATAACGTTCTAGCGTTAAACGTTGCCAGGTTCATATTCCAATGGCAGCTTGTCCGGAGCCAGGGATTCTTAGCACCCTCTGCAGCGTCGCAGGTCTGACCGCCGCCGTGGTCAGTTGCTTCGCAGCTGCTGGGGACTGAGGGCCGGGGTTTGATTGTTGTGTTCATATAGGAGGTTGTGGCCAAGTACTGCACCAGGGTGGCCAATCGTGCTCTGGTGAGATAGTGCGTTACCGGTTCTGGTCACCGGGATCAGGCCGCACTCCAGGCCTGTTAAATAATTCTAAATATCCTACATGCAAGCACCATAGGTACAAGACAGTATAAAGATGTATAATCTTCAGACGTATGGATAGGCGTCAATACGCATTGGAAGTATCCTCTACAACATTCAAATGTCATACAGTTGCGCGAAAGCGCATTCATGTTCCTTATAAGGGCTTATGATCGAAAATACTCACAACATCATGTAGCACATTAAGTGTTGTTCATGTAGTGCACCAAAGTGCATGCTTTCTTTAAATCAAAGATTCTCTAAGCAAGCTTTGAGATTAACCAGGTGGTGTAACATTCACGTACACTACCGCTTGCGATTAGATATTCAAGCTAACTTTGAACCCTTCTTTCTAGATGATGGTTGTTTTAGCAACAACTTACTTTGATGAGGGCGATATCATTCCGTAACGTCGTCCACTGAAACATTGGATGATGGATCATATCTTCAACCCACACGTACGGGCCCTGACCAGCTTCCGTGGTGTTGTAAAAGGCCCGCGCAAAAATAGGACGAGCGTTCCTAAACAAAAGAAACTTTATTGTCAGGAAGTCCTCTCCAGGCGCTCGTGAAATGCAGATCGCGCCTTTTTGTTTGTTTTCAAGCATATTTTACTAACCCAAACATGGGAAAGGTTAGGCGCCTTAGTTAGGTAAGACATTCAGTAAAAAAAAAAAGACGGACAATTACGATACTACCTAATGGGAAATTTGAGCGCAGCTGTACACGTCTTTGCATTTTGTGATATTTGAGGCAAATAATTTGAGAGAGACGCGTAGCAGAGTCAGCAATAGCCGAAAATCTGATCTACAGGTCAAGCGCGTCAGCTTTTATGCATGACTCGTCGAAGGTTCTAGGGTAATCGCTGGTACCCTTGGCTTCCAGAAAGTACCATTCGCGTCACGCATACAATCAGATATGAAAACAATCGCCAATCATGACAATCGAAAGAGGCGCGAACGAGACCAAACCAAGCAAAGCAAACAAGCGCGAGCGAGAGCTGACGCGACCAGACGATAGCATCAAACGAGTGGTCCGGCTAAGATCAGATACGAACACGCATAGAGCGGTCGGGCGGGTACGCACGGAACCAGTTCCACACGCGCACGTCAATCGGGGAGCCGCGCTCACTGCCACTCCGCGTTAGCTCTTTCATCTTTCGTTGTTGTGCTCGTTCGCTCGGTTACGCCACTGCCGACGGTCGCCGAATGATTGGGCCATTAAGATCTGTAAGTGAGCATCACTAGTTCACTGCCTTTTAAGCCAAATGCACACAATCATAACCCAAACGGGCATTCTCCGCGGGCACGACTTACACGTAATGAACACAATGCGCAGCAGTCAGTATGAAGCTTGGGGATATGATGCTGCCACCGCAAGACATGCTGACGAAGGCTGTGACATTCCATCGGTAGGTCACTTCTAGTTGCACCTAAGAGACAGAGTTGTGACTCATCACTAGTTATGCTTTGAGCAACGGGTAACGTGCAGCTTTAGTTACAGATCTTCATAGAAGTCACCATCATATACATGCAGCTTTAAAGTCGCGCTTTGAATAACACTAAACAGCAAAGCTCACACAATGGATTCAACGACGCATTTAATGAGTTCGAGAATGGAGAGATGTAGTTTGTTGCCAACTGCTTTTATGTGATAGTTATTTTTAGGAAATGACAGTGGCTGGCGTTTTTTGACGATAAGCCATATTCATAATTCAACGGAATATCGACTGCAGAAAGGACATCCCATTTAAATGAAATAGTACAGGTTTGAATTACCTGTATTGTCTTATAGGTATTGGGATACTGCAATTAGCGAACACAGTCAAATTGATTATTCGAGTAAAACAAGATTTGAATATTACATCAAATTTCAGGAACTTCCTTATTTGTAAGGAAAGTAAAAAAAAGAAGGCTTGCGTGTAGTCTGTTGTGCAATAGAGAATTAGTACAGATGCATAAATACAAACTGCACGACAAGGCGGCAAGCAAGGAAAGAAGGGGGAACACGAGCACAGTGTACAATTATTTGCTACAGTAATGTCGACGTCCTTAACAGCTCGACGTCCGGTCTCCCGCGGATCTCGAAAATGAGAAACAGCTGCTTTAAATTTTCCCGCACGCCATGGCAGTGATGGAATTGTAGCAAGCAAGCAGCGCGCCTACTACACTCAGTCAGCGATCTGCTTAATGAATGGAAGAAAGGTATAATGATACCGCACTGTAGACCCCCCGTCAGCAAAAGTACACGCACTAGGCGGGCCACGGGAGCGCATGCCAAATTGCATGAACGCACCACCTTCCGACGCGGTGCAGGCTGTCGAGAGTGGTCCTTTAGCCCTGATGCGCATGCGCATCCCAACATTGCTGACGGCCTGTCGTGTTGCTCCCCTTGTCGACATACGCTTAGTCTTCACTAAAGGCTCAACGGGCAGCCTGTGCCGCATCCTCTGATTTGTCGTATCTGCGCCGCAGTTTCGCCATAGAGTAACATCGTTTCACCGAGTGGTCGCGACAGAGTTGGCCCGCGCATCTTTCGTGCATTACATTTCTTCGCATAACGCGAGGCCTACCGACTTATCTCGCACCTTTTGAAGACTCGGCTAGGATGTGTTCTTCTTCCAGCGGCGTTGTGTAATCGAAAGCGCTTCCAATAATCGATGCCGACGTGCTGCTCCGACTTTTAATGCTTATGGTGTCAATCCACTGCTGCAATACTGTGGCGCGACAAAGGACGCCGATGGAGAACCTGTGGTTGAATAAGCGGCACAAATATTAGAAGCGCTTCCGATAGCATGGGGCCACAGGGTCAGAGAACAAAGCAAGGCATTCTGCACGAGCCATCGATAGGCGCCAGAGCAGGCACTAGGCTGCAACCGAAGACATGCGATGCACGATAGACCAGCAACTGACCACATTTATACAGTGAAACAGCTGAACAAATGTGCCGGAGCGCAGTAAGTGACACAGGTGGCTGCCTGTTGGATGTTCAGTTGACGAGCAGTGTAGCCCGTTAAGAAAAGCTGCAGCACATGACGGCAAATATGATGGGACGCCCCTGATGATGGGATGATGGGACCCATTGCTAGAGCACTCGCCTCAACAGCAGGTACCAGGCTGGAAGACGGCGCGTCAATGCAGTGTGGCACGTGCTCCGATAGACCGTACAATTTTGCTGAAGGGTTTGCGGTTATTTAGGGAAATGCAGACGTGGACACGCTGGCGGAATTATTGAGTGGCCTTAATGAAGACAAATGAGTAAGGTGCCTAGCAGCGAGGCATTACTCATGAATGGCTTAAATTTATTCAGTAAAGTTTATCTCATTTCACTTGCTCAGCAGCCAACAGTTCTGTGTGGCAATCGCGTTTCGAAACAGACTTTATAATGTTTCGAAACAGACTTTATTTCATAAGATCACAGTATTCGAGCAGTCCAATGAGTGACTTGTCTTTTATTATAAAAGAAAAAAATATTCGGCAATCTTAAACAGTAAGGTATCCAATAGAATTCGAGGGGCTAATCAATTTATCTTGAATGTTTTCAAAATTCGCACACTCCCACTTCTGATCCCAACTGTTTTCCGTCATTTGAATAATAAAGCTGGCACGTGAATTTACAGGGAGTAGTGCACGAAACACCATATAGCCTTTCGTGGCTGATTTTGACGACACGTTCAGCGTTAATTTCCTTAGTTACGCCAACTTACCATCCAGGGAATTTGTGTCCTCTCAATTTTTGTACCGCCAATTATCCTGGCAACCACGGGCTCAGATACTCCGCACCCTGGAAAATAACGCAATGATCGGGTGAATAATTTTATTACTCGGTAAACAGAATTTTCTAGGCACAATAGAGCTCCAGAAGAGCACAGGCATCCTCAAAGAGGTCCTCAGAACACCTTTGTAGTGTAATGGCACATCGTTCGACTGGCTTTGATAATGGCACAAAATACGTTTTCCAATTCACTTGGTATATACCATACCATTTAAAAAATTCAAAGCATCCTAATATAAAGAAATGATACTGTTTTTGTTAGTTTGCCTAATGCTGAAATAGTCAAGAAATTAAAGTAATTATGAAACTTAGAAATAACTTCTCATTAGAAACATTAGGTTTAGAGTAGTCGGTATTTGTAGGATCTCCGTTCATTCTGCGCTTCACTGCCGTTAACATCTCATCTTGTGTTGCCGCATACCAAGGTAACGCCAACACTTAACCCAACAACATTGGCTAATTGGTACTTTCTCACTGGCATACAGCTGAGAGATGCAAGGAAAATAATGTCATACAGTCCCTACATAACTCCGCACGGAAAATGACAAACGCTTAAACTTACCGGGGCTATTGATCTTATTGCAGACGACCTGTGAAAAAAGGAATTACGGATATTCAATCAGCCTATGTGCAGACTCCTTGCGACCCTCGACACACAGTTGATAGCTTCTTGTACAGTGATGAAGAGGAAACATATATTGTACCCGAGCCCCTTCTCCCGAGGATATACTAGATGTTTGGTTGGCTGGAAGAGGTGACAAGAAGCTGAAGTGGTGGTGCGACGGTCTTCTTCATTAGGGTTGATTTGCGTCTTGTGGTGTTTTGACACTTGCAGTGTGGGCTTCCTTGGAATGCCGTCGTATTGTAAGGTTTTGCGAGGTATGCTAGGAGCCCAAGGACCGTAGCAAGTTCTGATAACGCGGCCACATTGGCTAGTATTGCGTACATCATGCATTCTTCAAGTGCGCGGGGTGCTTACATGGTGGCGTCTTAAGGATTCATGGGCGTCTCGAAAGACAAGGAAATCCCACTGTGTATGGTATGTATTGTGCCATAGCTCCAATATGTGCCTATTAGATAGATTTGTTTCATTTACGGTTGCGTGCTGGGTAACGTTGTTCGTGTGCAGGCAGTATGTTTGGATTTTGGCATCATTCTGCAGTGGCCTTGCGTATGCTGGAGTTAGATGTCGGAGAGCGAATTGCATTCGTGTCAATGCTCTGAACTTGGGAAAACGATGTATTTTTGCTCCAATAGTGAAGTAACAAGCGTCCCGTGTTAAGGCTATGCTTCAGCTCTGTAGCTCCGTAAAGCTGCTCTGTAGGTTTTAATTGTTTCGTCAGCTGTTGCCAATGTCTCGAAATAATTGCTGAGGTAGATCCTCTGCTTTTTATTAGCTTCGATGTTAGAGTAGCTGCTTCTTCTTACAGAGTGATTAGGGGCTCAGTATTATTTACTTTCTATTAGTGGTGAGTATCGTGAAATGAGTTTCCACGGTATCGAATCCCGGTCATGGCGGCCACATTTCGATGGGAGAAAAATGCGGAAGCACCCGTGTACTTAGATTTACGTGCACGTGAAAGAACCCCAGGCAGTAAAAATTACCACGGAGCACCCCACTATGGCGTGCGTTACAATCAAATCGTGGTTTTGGCACGTAATCTATTTTTTTAATTAGTTTTCCCGTGAGTAATGATTACCACGGTGTTCGACTATCCTATGCAAATGAGGGTGTTGTTGTGTGTTGTGGGCCATGATTACTCCTGTTATTACAACCATTGAGGCTGTGGTTTTAGATGATAGGTCTGCTTGCAGGAATTCGCCGGGGTGGCACATTGTGCAGTGTATTGGGGGGGGGGGGGGGTCATTAACCCTGCATACTACTACGTAAGACATGGCTGTTTCCATGAGGTGGTGTTGTCCGTCTTGTGCCTGTCTTCGTTTTCATTCACGGTTTCTAACGCGTGTGCTAACAAGCGGTTTACGTGGGGACCTTGATGTTGCTATTTCGGGCAACTTTGGGCAACTTTCAACATTATTTCGCATTTTTCTATACCTGGGATGCTGGAAACATGGTAGAAAAAGCCAACAACGTTAGCTGGAAGTGCACCACAGCCCCGACAACAATCATTGTCAGTAGCAACTGCCGAGAGCATAACAGTGAAATCATGTACTAAAAGCGCCGATAGAGTGCTACATGCCGTGAAAAAGATAAAAAAAGAATAAAGGGAACAGCAGACGACAGTAAGAATAAAAATGTAGAAGGTAGGTCGGCAACAAACGAAATGCACATGAAAAAGAAGCTAATAGAAATGACGTCAGCGACAATATGTGGCATATTGTGCACCCCAAAAAAACGGACTAAAAAAACGGATCACATTAACGCAGTCATACCATATTATCAAAATTTATACAACAAAACAAAAACACAGGCATGTGTGTTACGGACTACGACCATCGCATCTCTGACATTTTTCGCTCCTGCATTTCATGCGCTGTTTAGTGAATGCTGTTTCCAAGTTCGAAGTTTCAGTGCATTTGGTCTTGAGAACGTCCGAGCGTGTATAAAAAATTTTGGCCTTGTTGGGTGTGTTTGGTTGGCCTTGTTGGCTGCGTCCACATAGAAGCCACCTGCTGTGGCTTCTGTGTGGACGGCTAAGTATTGATTGTTAAGGCTTACAAGTATATCAATTCGACGTAGGAGCTTCAAAGAGCTTCATCACGCTCGCCAGCAATGTTTGCAGTTTTCTGAACAGCAATAAATACGCAATGTTTGAACATAAAGGATGGGCGTGAAAAGCACGCTACAAAATTGTCTGAATATTTTAAACCAAATTTTGTAATCGAAAGTATATGCTTCATTTTAATGGAGAGTTGTCCCGGCAGTACATGCGCATATGCTTCCTTTCCATGCAACGAGTTCCTTTCATTAGTATTGCCTTCAACTTTTTAGTGCAAAAGTAAACTTCCGGTCTGCTAAGGTAGCCTTTATGCGCCCTCTGCTACGATACTACGTAAAACAATATCTCGTAATTCATGTTACACCCCTCTTCAAGGGCTCTAAATGGACTGTCTAGAATAGGGACAAGAATAAGAAGCTGCTGAATACTCCGGCATGCACCCGCAAAATACATGTCCGTTATAAACGGGAAAACTCTCGGTTCTCATATTTGGACACACCGCTGAAAAAAGAAACGATGTGAATAATTCCGCACATGTGCGTTCAATTCCATTGCTATGGTGAAAAATGCTAAAGGACCAGTGTCTGCACGCTTCCTGCGAACATATTGGACAAAGGAAAATAGCTTTGGCTATTCATCGCATACCAGCACACTAGATCCTACAAGCATGTCCAACACACTCTGCTTCAAAGCATCTGTGTTATGCATGTGGACATTTAGAAGTGTAGCATAGAGCCCGCTTATTGAGACTGGCATTTACATTGATAGGGCCTTCATGTGAGCACCCTCAAAAATTTTTAACGGTGAAATTGGGAGAAATAAAAACTCAGAAAGTCGAAATACGAATTTCTTGACTGAGTTTCGTACGAAGTGCACCAGGGACGCATCGCAATTTTAATTTGTCAGAAAACTCTGTAGTTTGCAGACACCTCTGTTGTATTTGAATTTTTACGGGTGAATCACACGAGAATTCTAGTCTATAACTCAAATGAAAAAAGTCGCCTGTAGGAGCAATACATGTCAAATGGAAATAATGCACAGTATTATCTTCCCAAATGCCAAAAAAGACAGAATTCTTGCAACTCACCATGCCTAAGTTGAATATTGCGAGAACATGTATAACAAATGCAACGTTTTTCCTTTCCTCGACTTCCGACATTTTCAAAGCATAACTGAATCAGACGTATGTGGGGCTTTGCCCTTAATTTTACTCTGAAAGGTACTTGCATTTCAGAAAAACTCACTCTCAGAAGTGGTTCAAGATTCGTACATCTACTTCTTTTCTAAAGTCTCCATCTGGGAATTCCTGAACAAGCTTCCTATATTGGCTTCGAGTGAAGGTCCAACCCCGTAGATAAACCCCAGTATAAAGAAGCTCCATGTATATGAATCATCTTAAGGTGTGTCGGGAGAAGTTAGGAGGGATTCATAGATGAAACATTTGCTTTACCGATGTTAGAGTGAGTGATTTATGGAGCCTAAACTTAGTAATGAAAACGTAAGCTGATCTCAAGGAAAAAGCTTTACTTGTCCGTCGACCGACAGCTCTTCCCGCTATCGTTTTTTTTATTGTTACTACGCGACAGCAATTCTCAGATTATATATATGCGAGGATGTCCAATAGCACGTTATGACAAGAATGGCCCTCAGATTTATTTAACTGAAGGCGAACCGAAGTATACAGAACGGGAATGGAGAAAAAAACCAAGGGCTTTTTGTAATAGTGATTCGAGCGCTAGAAACCTTTAAAATGCTGATGTTCCGGGAAATATTTCGTTAATGGAGCCTTTTAAACAAAATTTTCTTCTTCTTCTCAGTAATTTTGAGCAACAGCGAACGTCTTGCGTCATGTAATAGAAGAAAGACCATTTCGATGTGGCTTATCATCTGCATATTCCGAAGAAGCTTCAATAAGGAATTCTCTCAGAGGCTTTGAAATGCCTAAGAAATACTGTGACCATGCTTGGTGCGCAGACGCAACCACTCAGGTCTTGCTCCTTGAACATATTGTGGCTAATCAAACTATTTCTGCAGCTCTCACCGGATTAAGTGGCTGCTGTTGCCAAGTTTGGTTCAGTGCTTTAACAGTTCTAAAATTTTTGATTTCCTTTTTCTTCTATGCTCACGGTCACGTCGTTGCTCTTCGACGTTTACTGCTATAAGTATCTCGGTATCTCTGTAGCATAACGGCTACTTTTATTCAACGCTCGAAGTCACGCAAACAAAAATAAATTCAGGAAAATGTTCACAAATTTAGGTGCCTCAGAGAAGCATCCGATTATCAAACTAGTGACGCCAATGACGGATACATTGACAAAATAAAACAATCACGAAATGTGCATCATTCGGAATGGTGGGTACAGTGGCATTTACAATCTCAAATGTAGCCCTTCATATGGCCTCTTCATACTTGGATGGAAACTAATATAAGATGCACATGCCACTTTGAAATGAAAGTAAGAATACGAACCTCACCGAGAGAAAGTGCGAGTCGTGTAGAATGCTGCCTGCTTCATAAATATGTTCCAAGTGTACCGCCATCTGAATAAAATGAAGCATTGAAGGAACGATGACTTCCGCGCTGTGGTACGTAACTCGCAATTTCCAGAAGCTGCTGTGGAGCACTACGATTGTGCGGGCGGGAATGCTCCACAAACGTGCTTCTGTCTTAGAAGAAATGTGCCGTTAGAATCTTACTCTGCGAGTTAGAAAAATTGGTTTAACCAGACACTTCAGAGAGAGCATCCGAAGGTTTAAACATTCTGCCTTTCAGGGGTGAAATTAAGCCTAACTAAGGAAAATAGCCAGCCGAGCAAACTACGCTCCTAATGATCATCTTCTTGCACGTCCTGCTGGAGTTACCCGACCGGTTGCTTCAAATCGAAGGACTGCATCACACGCTATACGCGGATGATATTACAATCTGGACGACAACGGGCAGTGACGGAGCGATCGAGCAACGTTTACATCAGGCCATCCAATGCATGGAAAACTACCTCGTGGGCACGGGATTTGCCTGCTCGGCTGAAAAATTTGAACTGCTGCTATATAGACCAGTCAGAAAGGGGCGCCCATCTAAAGGCTACGACACCCCGAAAAAGGAAGAGATCCAATTAACGGCATCAAACGGCCTACTCATCCCGATGGTAGATAAGATCGGGGTATTAGGAATGATGGTTGAACACAAGGGCGGCAATGGCGAAGCACTTCGCAAGTTAACGGCAAAGGCCACCAGCACGATGTAGCTCATTCGACGCATCACCAACAAACACGCTGGCATGTGCGAAGGCAGTGTCATACGACTCATATAAGCCTTCGTCATTCCTCAAATAAAGTACACGGCAGCATTTCACAACTGCACGGTAGCGGAAAGAAACAAGCTCAATGCTCTCATCCGCAAGGCGTACCATTGTGCGTTGGGACTTGCGCCCGGAGTCAGCATCCCCAAGCTCCTCGAACTAGGGCTACAAAATACGCTCGAGGAACTCGTGGAGGCGCAACAAGTGTCCCAACTCGAGCGCCTATTCAAGACCCGCCCGGGCAGGCACGTGATCAAAAAGCTCGGCATCACGTACCACACGCAGCACGGCATCAAAGTAGAAATTGCAAGAACCATACGCGAGCAATTATAAGTACCCCCATTGCCTCGCAACATGCACCCCCAACACCACACGGGGAGACGTAACGCCAGGGCGCAACACATGAACCAAATTTACTCCAACAACAAGGAGGCGGTTTTCACCGACGCCGCCCGTTATCAAGAGAGGAAGCGTTCTGTGGCGGCAGTTACTAGCCACCGAGACAACCACCTCACGAGCGTCACCGTGAACACGGCACATGCTGAAGCGGCAGAGGAAGTGGCCATAGCGCTGGCCCTCACAAAAACCAAAGCGACCTACGTGATCTGCGATTCGCAAACGGCAATTCGCAATTTCGCAAATGGGCGCATCTCGCAAGAGGCGTATCACATACTCCAACGACATCCCATACACCAGGGAAGGCCGACTTCGATAACCGAAGGCACTTGCTATGAATCCCGGCCCACACTGGATTGAGCACCTCCAATGAAGCAGCTCACCGCGTTGCTCGAGGCCTCACTCACCGAGCATCATCGGAGGAAGAGCCCCCGCGGGGTACTGCAAACGTCTGGGCATGAGAGGATCGTATGACTTGGTTCCAAAGACATCACGATACACTATCAGTTACAAAGACGCGTATACCCATTCCATCACGCTAGGTTAGACCGGACGCAAGCAGTACACTTCAGATAATTACAAACGGATTCTTACAGAAACCCTAAACTCATGCACGCCATGTATCCAGACATGTAAGTACACTACAAAGAGATGCACATCGTGTGGCGAGGTTGCCACGCTTAATCACATGCTATGGGAATGTCAGCACTTAACAATCAAGTCGGACAGTGCCGACCCCTCCGTCTCTTCCACCGCCAGCCTCCTCTCGCGCTGGAAGACCGCACTACTTAGCTCGAACCTGAAGCACAACTCTGGGCCGTCCAGCGAGCCGAGGAAGCCGCTTCGAGACAACGTCTCGGAACCGCGTCCGCGACAGGTGTCCTGACCCATTAAAAAGACGCCGGACTCAAATCATATTAATTTAAAAATAAAGTATGCGCTCTCTTGTACGTTGCAGAGAAGGGTTGCTTCATATACTTAGTGCACTCTGCAAGATGCGATTAAGGGGGTTAAGTACATTCAGTGAAGCTGTTTAGCGCAGTCGATGCCTCATAGCTGCTGAGTCTGTCCTTCTTGTGCGGCAGGCTTCTTTACGTGCCATTGGGCTTGGTTGGATCGTGTAGCGTAGTCGCTGAATTGGCAAGCGACTTAACTATCAGCTTATTGTAAGCAGTCAAACCCATTGCTGCGGATCGCGTATGTTACACAATGGTCCGTATTTGATGCTAAAGTTTTCTTTTTCATTCTGAATTTGTCTTGCGCGTCGGCATTTGCTCACCGGAAGCAGTACTCACACTTTCGTGAGGTAGGCTACTGTGTGCGCTGGGTAATTAGAGATGACAGGAAGTCTACATGCGTGTCCTGTTTTTGCATGTAGGCTTTGTAAGAAGTGAATGCAGTGGCAGAACAAAAGGCTTTACGGATAGAAACTCCGGCTTCATTTACTTGCGTAATATTTACTTGTTCTACAATTGCCAACTATGAGGAACATGATACTACTTTCCTCAAGTAAACGCAACGTCTAGAGGAAATTCTCAGCACTTATGGAATGCTGTCGCTGTTGATATCAAACACAATGGGCCGGCAATTGGGATCTGCAACTCGTTCCTTTAAAGTAAGCTTCGGAGTCTATTGCAAGTGTTACACCACATTGCAGCAAGTTAAACGTACAAAAAATGCATGTAGTTTTCGCGGTATTCATCTGAAAGTCTATATCGAAAAAAAAAAGAAGAAGGAGCCATAAAAATAGCTTCTAGCAATCCCGTGATGGAGGGGTTGTTTCACTGCATTTGAGCGTAAGACTGCTCATTATTCGATTTGTTTTTTTCCAGAATAAAAATGACACATTTCTCAGAAGTATGATGCCACTGCCGTTGCGCGGAGTGTTACCGAAATTTATAATATCCTCAGCGTGCGTGTTTGACACAAGTAGAGGGACATCTAAAGAAAGTGGTTCGATCACTGTTTTTTTTTTGTGTATGCATTTTACTTTGCGAAGATTGAATGAGGTGTCTCGCAACAAACTGTACCATGACCTCATTTACGTGGTATCTCCTGTGCCATTGTACAATAAAAACACAGTGTAGGCGAATAAAAATTTCTTTTGAAACGCTTTAAGAGGATTCTAGCGTCAGGGGTTACAATTTTGTAAAGCTGTAAATTGAACTTTGCCTGTTAAAAGACGTTCAGAAGAGGGTTATTTATTGTCTCGCGTTTATATTTAAACCAGAGGCAATATAACACATGTTCATAGATGGTTAGAATGGTGCGTTTTTGTTGGATATACAGATAAATTTAAAATAAAGGTCACCCTTAAATGCGCATCGAATCGGCAATTTCCTGGTTGGCAACGAAGTTGCCATGCCTTATAATGTTTTTATGCTCTTCGGCGTGCATAAAATGTTGCAACTCGTACGGCTGTGCTAAATGCAGATGTTAATGTAAGACCTGTGCGCGAATATTCAAGCCAATCATTGTCCTGTATTTTTCAAAGTACACAAATTGTAGATTTATGTTCCGGAGTGGGTTCCCAGACCGGAACTCTAGTTAAAGATGCCAAATCTGTATTATGAAGTAGGCCAAGGAAGAATGTTGGTGCGTCGAATTACGATTTTTTTGCGCTGCTTTTCCGAGTATGCAAATACTCCTACATGCGAGGCAGTAAATGAAAAGCGTACGTAGGCCGATGGTTCAAACACTGCGCTGTTGGGCGTTGTATCTTTTCGTGTTTTGTTTTTGTGGTTGTGAACCCTTATATCATAATCCACGTCAGCACACAAATGGTTTTTCTTGCGACAGTTGGTTTCGCATATATAAGTGATTCGACTTTAAAATTGTGGTTAGTTCTTAAAGAAAGCTGCATGCTTGATAAGAAAATGACAAAATCAACAAATAAGATAGTCTTGGTGTAATTAAGTGCTTCAGTGGCGTGGGAAAGCGTGCGTCACATATGAGCATTAATTTAGCATTGTTACGCTCTTTGTTCACGATGCGGTTTCTGAGCCGTCTGTCGCGTCTGCCTCAGTCTCCCCCACCGCTCAAGCAAACGTGCGCCATCTGTCGGGCTGCGTACCAGAAGGAAGCAATCCTTTTTGCCTTCTCCGTCGAAAGGTGGCAGGCGCTGCGGCGTTGATGCAAACAGTTGAACATTTTAGCGACAGGCGTCATTCTGAATTTTTTGTAGATGCTCCTGTACCTTTGGGCAAGATCGTGATATGGTGTATCTAGTTCGCATTGTCCACCCGAGGTCTACTCTGCCTTTGGATTGCTGAAATATGAAACAAGTGATTCTGCACGGGTGGTCGTTTCGTCAAAGCCGTGGCATTTAAATTTAGGTAAGATGCGTGGTAGCTAGTCTAGCCTTTATGAAACGTGGCCTAGGAACTTCGCCCCTTTTAAAATATCTAAGCCGTCTCGGATGTCGTAAAATCCGGCGGAAATACAATGCTTGTCGTCGCCTTATTTCTCCACAAGTAATTCATTTTAGTATTCATATCTAACATGAAAAGTGGATTACAACAAATATCGCCAGAACATCGTGCTTCCAATGATTCCCTTGTCTCAAAAGCATCTTGAAATTTCTTGAACATTTTGACTACGAAAGCGGTTGAACAGCCTCACCACATTTTACAATTTTTTTAATCTGTATATTTCAAGACTTCTTTTTCGCTTTTGAAATATCTACAGTACTTCGTGAATAAATGAATAAATAAATAAATAAATAAATAAATAAATAAGAGAATACATAAATAAATAAAAACTATGTGGCACAGACACAATTTCCGCCGATTGTGGGGTCGAACGAGGATCGTAGAGCGAATATGTCGACCTAAGCAAAGCTTTAGCAACCGTCCAATTCTTCGTTTATCATTTATTGCAGCAAGATTGGAAGCAGAATAATAAGCGCGGACTTTAACGCAGCCTACGAAGGTTATATTTATATGTATACTAGAGCCTGGTGTCGATGGGTAAAATGAAGAACTATATGAATGAAAAATCATTGCGTTATATCCTAGACAAGCGTATGACTGTTCTTTTTCTTTAACTGCCTTAAATATTTTCCGTTGTTTGTTCCCTTTCTGACGTTGACATCTTTCTACTGCCCTTAGAAAACGCTCGAAAAAACGTTTGAAAAAATGGTTTGTATTTCTTTTCGTACTTTACGTTTTACAAAACCTTACGACTATTTTTCATTTCGGAACAAAACCGAACACCACAAATAATTGTTTTCAGTTGAAGTTCACCACCTTCCTAGACAATTTCCACTGATTCGTTGCTTGCACTTATGGCTAAACCATGCCACCTTATTTGTAAATGCGCACCAGCTTGGTATCATGTTAGTAGTAGCCGCACCGTTATTGAGGATTCGAAAGTGGTGCATCGCAAGGCAGGTCTGGCAACATTAAAGTTCGTGTTTGAAACTGGCAACCATCCATAGTTCTCCGGTGGCGGGAGACGAAAATTGCCAGTGTGCATGTTTTCCCGCAGACCACCGCGACTATGCTGCAGATGTGCTTTAGCTTTCCCTACAACTCGTCTAGGAAGAACACCACCGTATTTTCAGCATTTGATCTTCTCTACGGACAATATTATCACCGAACTGAAGAAGCGCTTCCTACATAGGCTGTCACCTCGATCGCGCTGGTGTGGAAACTAAAGTAGATGTAACGCGTCGCCTCCGACGTATTACTCGTGAGATGAGCTTCCACAATTAGATTTTTTTGGTTCCTACTTACTGCTTGGAAAACAGCACAGGGGCCTTCTTTTGGGCGTTCTGATGCAGCCCAGGAGCACCGTCGATGTTTTGTGCAAAATAAATTTGTGCGGTCTTTCTGCTAAATAATTCAAACTTTGCCGGTTGGTACGTGTTGAACTAGGCAGAGTAACAGCCCCAGGGTCAGGTAGAACAGAAGGAGAAAGGTTCCTTAAATTTTCCTATGATTACTTAAAGCGGTTTTAAACGTTATCCTTTCGCTCCGGAGTCCAACTGAGAGTGAAGCCTTTTTCCTGAACTGCAGTGAAAACCAGAGCAAAATGTTTAATTTGATTTCCTGATTGTATGTGCCAGCCTGTTTACTAAGCCTTCATGAGATGATAACTGTCGAAACAAACTCTATGTCATTGCATGTCCCATGAAAGATCTGGTGGACCGCGTCATACCGACTAACGTTCGTTTTAACAACTGAGAGCACATTCCCAATGAAAGCATCAAATAATATTTTCGGGTGACGGAGGACAATGTTAATCTAATAAACGTTTGTAAATACTTAAAACCGAACTGCTATAGAAAAAAAATCTTGCACAACAATGAGTAGCAAGCGATGAAAGGCCCATCATATCGATCAGGATTATTTAGGTACGAAGAAAAACTTGCGAATAATGAAAAACAAGAGCTCTCCATATTTGGATTAATAGAGTTGTCGTCAGTGTCTCGCCTATTACGTTCACGTGACAGCCTGTATATTTATGAGTGTCTCCAATTCAGGCGACATTTCAACGGAAATATTGCCTTACATGTTTAATAAAACTTGGTAGCTCTAAGGCAAAAATAAATGAAATATACATTCAGGAGGCGTTTATATTTCACTGCTTCCCGAATGTGTGCCCGCTGTATTTTATCATAACTCATTAAGGCTGATGAAGCGATCACGACAAACACGTTTTTCGGCCAGAAGATTGGCTCCTGAATGAACGGCGCGTGTACGCGTGCACGCCAAATGTTTGCCAAGTTTAAAATAAAATGAAATGATTTTTTTCTGCTGCGCTGACAAGGCGTAATAGAGATATAGAGAGCACTGGATATTGGAGACGGAAGCACTAGAGCCTATATATGCGACAGGGCTAATTAAAATATTTGCTTACGGCAGCTCACAATAAAATGCGTCGCCTAGTTTTCTCACTTTCGGGTGTTCTTTGTTTATTGTAAAAACAAAGGATCAGGAATAGGTTAATTATCGCCTTATAAAAATGTCGCAGAGGATACTGATATTTTTATAACGTGAATTGCCGTTCAGTCTTTAGGATATCTATGGTTTTAACGTTTTCTCGGTTGCTGGGTTTTCTTGTTACTGCTTTATCACGTAATCCTGTCCATATTCAAAATTTTACTTGGCTTCTTTTTGCACAATATTTCCACATGATGGCGGGCGTACTTTGCGAATTCTTTTGCGGGTTTCTCAAAAATAATGTAACACCAAATATATTTTCTGCACCCATCTTCCCTATCCCTTACTGCAATGTCGGTGAGGTGCTCTGGCTGATAAATAAATAAATAAATAAATAAATAAATAAATAAATAAATAAATAAATAAATAAACAAATCAATATTTCATAATAAATAAATAATTATTACAAGGGCTGCATGTTCAACAGAAAGTTTTCTTGGGCGTGCAAATAAAACTAATTTTCAATTTCCACGAAAGGAATTCTACTTTACAACAGCGAAATTGTTCGTGTGACAAGTAGGCAGCTTACTGGAAATATTGATTAGCACTAACAGACGCGCTTTTGAGAGCCACCAAATTACGCGCAAATTTATTATGATGATTGTACCCCGACCCATAGCCGTTATGCAAAAATAGAGGTGATGAAGCGTGAGGACTCGTTTTATTGGCGTTCGAGGCATCATTTTTTTTTTGTTTTTGCCCTTCTAGAAATGCTTATGGTATCTATTCATCTTATGCTTTGTTTGTTGCGCTACCTTCCTTTCACCATGGATGCATACATGCCAGCCCAAGCGCTCGCGCTGCTGTTGTTCTTGTTGTTGCTTTAATGCATGGCTCATAGCCTAAATGTTAACTTTGCTATTTCGTTCTGATCATCCATCACTCACAGCCAGTTTATCACCGCGATAACGTGGCCATAGTGCTGCTCGGAATAATGCTAGAGCATGAAAGGAAGAAAAGAACTTAAGACAGAATTCTTACAGTATCCCAGCTCGTGTGGTGTTCAGATTATACAAGTGGTAATGGTAGTGGCCATACCCCCGCTACTAATTGTGCGGAAAATGCACAATCGCCGTATACCAGAAACTGCGGACTGGGAATTCAGAAACACGAATACTATACCAAAAGTAAGATAACTATCACACAAATTTCACAGGTTGCGCCACCGTAGGAGAGTGCAGGTTGTGCTTCACTTATCAATTTCCCCCTTCTTGATACGAGATACCATTGCACCCTTGTCACGTGACTTTGATCTTCTTCGCAACTAGGTAAGTTATGACTGATTGAGGCCTCCTGTTCACGCCTGCAAACGAGGACTTATTCAATAAAATAATGGCCTTAACTTTCGCTAATACCCATCGTGCACATTTGCACCCTGTTGACGCAATAACAAGAAGGCATTCGAGTCTACGCTTTCATCCTGAAATTGCCTCGTTGCCTTTGCTGGCCTGAAGCTCACGCGAGCAGCGATCGCAGCAATGGGGTGCCATTTTCTTCTCTTCATCCAATTGCTCCAAGATATTCAACAAAGCGGCACGTGTTTACAGTCTCAGAGTAGGAGCACCTGTGGAAAGCCGGCTAGCGGTGCCCAGTTTTCAGCCATTTTATCAACAAGCGCGCGTCTGTACGCCATGATCGCACCAGTAGCGCGGTAGCTGCTCCTGTAGTGTGTGACAGGGGAGGAGCTTCGGAATTTGTTGAGGGTGACGCGGCCTTCGTGCCGAGCGGACCCAGGATTCCGCAAATTGTTCTATGGTCACGTGACTCATGTGAAACGAACCATTCTTACATGAGAATACAGATTGGCTATTCTCAAACGCTTAATTTAACTTAGCTAGCTCCTAAGTTAGCACGTAACTCTGATAAAACCAAGAAATTGAGCTTATTTTAAATCTCATTACTGCACAAGTGCACAAATCCTGGCCATCTATCTATGCGGTATACATTATGGTGACTCGTTTAAGAATTCCACAAAAGTTTGTTAGCGGGAAGCTGATTCTTTAAGGCCAACCAAAAAGTCACAAATAACCTTGCGTGACCTTGCGGAGAGCTTCATTTATAATGCTTCGTAATACAAAAATGCAGATCTATGCATCTGGGGAATCAATGTTATGCTAAGAATTTGGCAGGTAACGCACTTTTCAGTATTCTGGGGGATTCCGAAAACGTTGCAGTTTCGCCCGAAAGGCAAAGCATCGACTGCGATAGCGAATTAGTGGATAGCTATACGAAGTTAGGACAGTAGTCTTATCGCCCGTATAAACTTTTGCACATAGCCATTCTAACTAAATTACCAAGCATGGTGTCACGCTCGCACACGCAAGCACGAACACATCTCAATCGATGACCGCAGAAACTCGCTGTCAAAACGCTGGAATGAGGAAGCGCGGAAGCAGCAGCGAGCGAATTCATATTCGCGCTGCCTCTCGCATCCCCGTAAACCTAAGCCGCGAAAACAAGACAGCGTCACGGACTCTGTCCCAGTCGCAGATGGCTTTCAAGATAAAGCAACCCGGGCGAGTGCGCGCGGCAGCCCGAGCCGCCCGGAGTAGAACGCGCTACCGCTTCACTTCATACCCTCCCACTAGAGCATTGCGCGCGACGGAAGACGGCGCGCTTCCTCCCCACTTACTTCCCGTGCGTGCGCTAGATTGAGCCGCGATCGCCGGCTAACTCTCGAATGCTTTCACGCGCACATATAGCATGCAGCGCTAGTCGGAGCGCTAGTAGTAACCAGGAAAGAAATGCGAGAAGCTGAAATTTCACGCATGCGCCAAACTATCCGCGCAATAAAGAAAGGAAAAAGCGAGTTTACTATAATGGTTCCGCCATAATTGCGCTGCGCTAAAAAATAGAGGTTCGATCCCATCTTCACACACTTCAATTTCATTGGTATTGATGAGACAAGAACCTATTTACCAATGTACCTTAAAAATGTTAATTGTGCTAAATAATGCTCCAGGAGGAGGAGGAATAAACTTTTATTGTAGAACCAGCACTTTATGATGGCCGGGCCTAAGCCTCCCACGAAGGAACGCCGAGGGCTTGCCTCGCCGCCGCCTCGCGGGCGTGCTGGGTCGCCCAGGTTTGGTCGTCGAGGGCGGAGCTCCGCAGAGCCTCATGCAACCTCGACGAGAGAGTCGTGGTATTAGTCTGAGTGTACTGTGCTGGGCACTCCCATAGCATATGCGGAAGTGTAGCCGGGTGAATTCCACAGCACCGGCAGTTGGGGGTAGTGTAGACGTCCGGAAATATAAGGTTGAGGTGGGCGGGTGAAGGGTACGTGTTTGTTTGTAGTAGACGCAGGGTGGTAGCCTGCGCCCGGCTGAACTTTGGGTGAGGCGGGGGGAAGATTCGGCGACTGAGGTAAAATGCCTTAACGAGATCGTTGTAAGTTGTCAGACTGTCCCTGGTGCCCAACTCATCTCCAGTGACTCCGGCGCGGTTGACTAGGCCTCGCGCAATGGAGTGGGTGACCTCGTTGAGATTGGGGAGGTGTGGGTGGACAGGGCCGGCATGGGCCGGGATCCATGTTAGGGAGATTATGCTGTCTTTAGAGTGTGGTGCCTGGCAGAGGATGCGAAGAGCTTGGGGAGAAATACGGCCTTTGCTGAAGTTAGTAACGGCTGAGCGAGAGTCACACACTATGGTGTCACAGGTGGGATCTAAAGTGGCCAGGGCGATGGCCACTTCTTCAGCCGTCTCCGCAGTGGGGGTAGTGACGCTGCAGGCGTGGTGTAGGACTCCATCGCGTGTGGCGACGGCCACAAATCGTGTGCCATGGGAGTATTGGGCTGCATCAACAAATGTGACGCCAGGTACGTGGGCAAGGGCTTTTATGATAGCTCCGGCCCGAGCTTGGCGCCGGGCCCTGTTATATTCAGGGTGCATATTTCTAGGGATAGGGTCTATGTAGATCCAGCTACGGATGTCGTTCGGGATCGGTTGTTTGGGGCCCTGTTGCTGATGGTAGGTGAAGCCAAGCGTGGACAGAATAAAGCGCCCCGTTTCAGTAATGGTGAGCCGTTCAAGCTGAGAGCGTTGTTGGGCTTCAATGAGTTCGGAAAGCTCCACTTTAGAAATATTTATTATATATGACAATACCAACGTTTCGAGCTCCTGTGATGGCACAATACTACTATGACCAAAAAATACTGCCAACTGCTCGTCATATACAGCTCATGCACACCGAAACGCTCCAGTCCACGAGCTGATTAGCATATTTTCATAGTTCTGCTAACATGACAGAAGCTCACAAGATGAGAGAGGCATGAAGTATAGAAGAGGGCTCGATGAAGCAGTGCTGGATGCTAGTGTTCTACAATGGGACTAATTATCTTCGTCAGTTCAACTTGTCAAAACATTGTTTTCAGCAACATGGTTTATTTTGCCGCCATTTTCCCCTTATGCACATGGAGGACACAAACAGAGTATATATAATTAGTTCAACGCACTCCTAAAGACCCTCTTCTGAGGGCATTGCATAAAGGAGGGGGGGAAGAGTGATAATATCAGGTAAGGCATAAACAAAAACGTATTTGCAGGCAAGACCACATATCAGACTGCACGAGAAAATGAACAAGATACTACATTTGAAGCAAGAGCCAGTTTCTAATGAAGGTGTGCTACAAGCGGAAGACACAGAAATACAAATATATAAAATATATAGAGTAACGTGCAAAAAAAGATTTATAATTTGCCAAAAAAAAAGGAAATGCTAGAAATGCATCCCGTGCGGCAACAGGCCTCGCTCACTAGCTCAAGAAATTTATGGGTGTCAGTAACAGTGGCTATGTCAGCTGACTGATTATTGGAATTGGTTATGGTTGTCGGTATGAACTCCTTGGAGAAAAAAACACGTGTGCCATGAGAAGGGCTGTATCTTGCATGAATGATCTCGTCGACGGAAGATTACAGAAGGGTCTTGAAATAATTCTTCATGACGCAAGTTGTCATAGTAACGCTTATGAAAATGCGAGAGCCGAGCGATTTTTCGACTGCGTGCACTATTCTTCAGTTCAACACGCCTTTTTGGGACCATACGCTTGAGTGTCGTGAACAATCAGAATAAGTGAATCGGATAGCACGGTTTTGCATCGCTTTAATGCCTTTCGTTTACTAAGCATGGTCAGGGCTGCAATTGCTGACGCATTATGTAATTTTGACATATACCAGTCTGCCCAAGTTTGAAGGAGCTTTCTTCATGTTCCCCTTCAGGAAGTCCAGCGAACGGGTTGTGGAAGTGACAGTTTGATAAATGTAAGCTTACTATATTAAATTTGAACTTTCGTAACTACCGAGTATTTCTTAAAAAGGCACATGCGGTAATACATTCTCGTTAATCGAGTATGCCTTTAGAATAGGCTTCACAGTGTGAGCGAAGGAGACAACTTAAGCCTTAGAAAGCTTAAGTGCCGTTGGCACTGTTCAGCACCACGTGGTAATTGCGTCAAGGTCAGGCTGAAGAACATCACCGTCCCTTCAGCATAATTAAATTGTGACATGTACATACATGATGTGAAATCTGTATGTAGATTGCACATGCATTGATTATACTACAATTACACGAAGATTCTGTACTTGCCTGCGTATTCATGTCACTGCAACATATTAACGCCACATCACAATGCACAGAGACCGATCAATCACTGACTTCCTCTGACATGTGCAACACGTTCAATACTCATCACATGACAATTCTTGATGCACACAGTAAGACGATTCTTTTTTTACTATTGCCAGCTGTAAGGACGCAGATTTCAAGCCATGGCCCCCTTCACGTATTGTTAGAATACCATCTAAAAAGATCCACCGCAAAGCTATAACTTGCTATCGCTTTCAAAGCTCAGCCTTGTGGGCGAAACTGCATATTATTTTAGATTTGATGGAGCCACTACTAGGGGTCTTTATCTCCGCTCTTTTGACATCCTTCTTCATACAGGGCGCAATGGAGACGGCTTTATCTATTTGTTAGGTTATAACTTGTTCATTTAAATATTTATTTAACAATTTTGTCTTAATGTATTTACTTGAAGGAAATGCTTTAAAGAGCTTACTACGTCGTCGCCTTCACAGTCACTGCAGTGCTGCAATGTTGCAACCGTTAATTGCATGAACGATGACGATTGCTGAACAGAATTATTCAATCCCTCTAGCAGTTTGGAACAAAACGTGGCGCAGTCACTCGCAATTTAGAGATAGTGCAACAACAAGAAAGGGTAAACAAAGGAAGGTGACAGCAACCCTCCAATAAAATCGCCTGCTCTCATCAAACAAGGTAGTAGCGTCGTGAGAGTATTTGTTTTTTAGTATGAAATGCGACGAGAACACAGGAGCCCTAATTTATAGGCCCCTCTATATTTTCCTACATGCCTGTTACTCGTACTACGTAAGTAAAAAAATTGGCGGCGCTTAGGCTGCCATAATATAGTTTATACGTTTCACGCTGGCATTCATGTATATGAGTTCTTGCTTCGGAAAACCAGCGCGAAATCGTTAGCGGTTTCATGGGCGCCCTGTCAGAAGTAGAATGCATCAGTTTGCTAATCAATGCATGCAGGTATGCTATCAGCCTTTCGAGAAGGTCTGTACAACCCTAACGTCGCGGGTTCCGCTTCAATACACGGTTCGCGCGGCGACATGGGAAGATGGCTTACATTCATTGTGCTGACGGCAATAATCCTTGCTCATCACGCAAGTGCTGTTTTGCTTGGTTTTGCTACTTATTTGGGATTTATGTTACAGTCGAAGATGTACTGTTGAATTTCGCTTTGTTTACCTTGTTCATAAAACAATGATGTGATGGCCTGCGACGTGTGGAACGTTGACAAAATTTAGTCGGCGCGCTTGAAGAGCCAAGAATATGGACGAAATACGCATTCTGATTATTATTCGCTAACCGCGACGTACAATTGAGGTAATGCATGATAAAGAAGCTGTGCCGTTTAGACGAAGACACTGGAATATTACGTTGGGTCTGTTGGTACGTCATACTATAAACGGATTAGGTGCACAGCGCACCCTACGCAGCACGTTATAGCGACACAGCGCAGCTTGGATATTTATCACCGACTGTGTATTTCAGTCGCTCCTATGTCCTACATTCCGCGCTCCGAATGCAAGCAATTTGGGAAGATGCATTGCGGCACACGTCGATGCACTGAAGTAAAACAGCTTTACCTAATACCCAAAACTTCCTTAATGTTGGAAAATTAATACGGATAAAATTATATTTCTTTGCAAAGCTCTCTGGAAGTCTTTTCACAAGCTGTACTGATGTATAGGTGCCACTACTACGTTGCCACGAGAGGAATCCTCGGATAAACCATCGTGGGTAAATGTTTACAGTGTTGACAAAAGTCATAAGCGACTTGCAGTATTAACGATCGTTCAGATAGAG
The DNA here is from genome assembly GCF_023375885.2 of Dermacentor andersoni. Taxonomy (NCBI): domain Eukaryota; kingdom Metazoa; phylum Arthropoda; class Arachnida; order Ixodida; family Ixodidae; genus Dermacentor; species Dermacentor andersoni. The sequence goes on from NC_092823.1 coordinate 52,927,933, forward strand.
TACATTATGTTAACATTTCTCGAACAATGTCTTATACCATGTTTATCCATGATATTCGCAGGCAAATTGCCGCAAACGCCGGGGAACAGGAAGGCATTCGCGATCAGGTAAGTGACTGGAGCTATTCGCGAGGATTTTAACACTGTCTCAGGTCACTTAGAAAGCGGAACACTTATGCGGGCACTTGCGTCCGGAGGAAAAGCTTTGGTTTATTTTTGAGGTCATTTTCTAGTCCCTCTTCGTGACCAAGTCTTCATGCCTATCGTTCACTTCCTGGTAACACGCGCAATTTTCCTTTTCTCTGCGCGTCGCATAGCACACCGCAGGTTGAAACTCGGGTAATAATTTTATTATATATTGATACTGTCGCTTTGTTCCGAATTTTTATTATGCGCAAGATATCGGGTGCCAAGAGCGTTCTTTTTTTCACTTTAGGCTGCGAAAGAAAGCCATAACTGCTAAATTTTCGTGGATCCAGACAAAACATACAGATGGTGGTGCCACATAGGTAATTGAAATGCAGAAAACACTCACTCTATTTGTTTGAATATCATTGCGGACGTATAAGTATTGTGTTTTAATGTACTTTGCGACAAGTCTGTTGAGCTGGAAAGCGGTTTAGGCGTGTTGCATTTAGGCCACTTAATGGGCTCCGAACAACCCCTCGGGCTTGGCGAAAAAATACAGTCCGCGGATACTATACGCTGCTGGGAACATATAAGCCAAATTTTTCAAGTGACGCAAGCAAAGTCAGCTTTCTCTCAAACGCCCTCTTTTCAACCGAAGCCTGCTCCTCACTCTTTTTCGAGGCTTTACTTCGTCATATAGCAGATTGCCATAGCGGCTGTTATTGGTCAACAACAGACGTAAATCAAGACGGGCGCATGTATCAGTGAGCTCCTTCCTACTGTTACTGCGTATATCTTATTAACGCAGTTTCTTGAACAGAATGGAGTGAGCGAAAGTACGCTTTCGAATTTCCATAATAATGACGTACTTCCTGAAGAAGCCGACGGTCCACTGCTCACGTGTACGCCCTCGTAGGAATTAAAGTTTGGCCGCTCTGCTTGCAGGTTTCGTGGGTATCGGGTCACGCTAATTTCGACCAGTTTTCAACACTCAACTTGCCTCGAACGATGCGAAACTTGAGGTCAGATCACACGCCAGCTTGCCGGCCCGCACTCCCTCCTGGTTACACGCCTTGGCAGGCACGTACCCGGGAATTTCTTTCAGGGGTAGGGGGGGGGGGACGGCAACCCTAGGTAACTTTTCTATTCAAATGATGGGGGGTGTACCTTTACTAGTACAAATTTGAATAACACCCACCATTCGCCATATGGACGCGCAAACCCGCAAAAGAGAAATGAAATAAGGTGTGCCTCACAGGTACGCCTGGGAGATACACCTCTCCTTCACTTGGCATACAAGAAACCACTTCAAATGGACTAGCGCAGAAAATAAGGGCAGGAAGAACACTGCCAAGAAGAAATTAACAAGGGAAAGTGTAAAATAAAGATGTATATAGTAGATTACAACTTAAAAAAAGAGCAGTTGGCAACCAAGGCACACGGACCGCACGTGGTATTTTTACTCCGCCAGCCAATCGCACAATGCGCTGAGTCCATTTTACTCATGAAACTTCACTGCCAACTGAAGTGAAACTTGACAATACATAGTTGCAACGAAGCAAGCCCTTTATTTCAGTTGAATAAAGAATTAGGCTTTGGCCACTCCACTTTATTAGGCGAGGAAAAACGTATAAAATTACGCGCTAGTAATTTTATTGCTCTGGTTACCGCCTTACTTGCGCAACCTGAAAAGGTTGAAGTACGAATTATTTGCAGCCTCCCGGATGAACAATGGCTGACGGGTATGAGGGCGTGGGCGGGGCTTCGCTGCAGACTTAACTTGTATCCGACTATAGTAGCGTTTCTTTTATTAGCTCTCGGAGAATTATGGAGAAATACACATTTGCGGAACAATCACAGTTCTTTTGGATCGCTCGTTTACTGCTCTACCAAGTTCAGTGCCAAAACCGACTAGTATTGTTTTTTGGGAAGCCCCCCCCTTTGGCTCCCGTTCTGGGTGCGTGCCTGAGCCTTGGCACACTTCGCTTCGTCACCACCGAGCTACTGACGGCGCAATGTGGATGTGGCTACTATCCGTCGGACAAGCTGGTGCAGGACAAGGTCTGTCCACACCACATACCACAGCCACATAGGAGCATAAGAGCGCGACCACCCACTCAAGTCCTGCCGTTCACAAATCAAACGCTGCTGCACGTAGCCTGCGGTCATGCTACGCTTGGGCTCCAAGATCACCCACACACGCGCGGGGAGTGATCTCGGAAGCCATGTGCTACGTAGCGTAGATACCGCGTCCGCCGCAGGGTGCCACGACGAGTCCACTGGCCGAGCGCACTGCGGCTCGCTGCGGGCAACCGCGTTGGGCTCGTTTGGCTACGTTCAGCACGTCGTAGGGGCCAAAATCGGAAATAGTTGTGTCTAAACCTAGATTTGAAATGCGCACCGCGGTGACGTTCATCTGACGGAGCGTTGTGGGCATTCTCCGCTCCGCCGTAGCGCTCACAAGGTAACGACTTGTAGAAGGAGCGGAAGCATCGCGAAAGGGGGGTTTGAATGCCACTAATTCCGCTTCTGCTGAACGCACTGAAGCACTTTTTGTGGCAAAAGTATTACTGAAATAGCCTAAATTAACTTGAAATGCATTTCTAAGAAAAGTGGTTCGGGCTTCTTTAATTCAAGCTTTCTGGAAAACAACACATCCTTTTCGCTTTCTGCAGTGCTACTGCATTGTAGAAATTGTTTTACCTGGAATTTTATCACGTAAGCAACTTCAGTGCTTCTTGCGTGCTTTTTTTAACCTAGGAATGCGGCAAGTGCCGCGAATAGGACATTATCGAGAACAACAAAAACTAGAGCATACGTTGCTAGCACTGGCGCCGTGTGTTGTCCTTTTTATGTACATCCTTTATTCTCGGGGCTATTTGGCATCTCAGTATGACTGATCAACTTGTCCGGCCAACCTCCCTAATCTAATAAACAGAATTCGGCCTCCAGACGTACCGCAAAGTGAACTAGGCTAATACTTCAGGTGATGTATTGTGCTTACTAGTTGACAGGTTTGCGCTACGTGGTTCAGGCGTAGGAAGTTCTTTCTGAAATAGGGAATACATTCATGAGAATGTTTATCATTTCTCTTCCAGATTGTGGGCGTTCGGAGCCATTAGGCCGCATCATCAACGGAGAAAAAATGAGCAAGTTACAAATACCGTGGATTGTAAGGAACACTGAGTATGCTTTGGCGGTCAATATGTCAGTTTTTCTTGCATATTACAATTGCCGTGGATCGCGCAATAATTCACGGTAGTCTGACACAATACGGAAGTCTGAATTCCACAAACGAAAGAACGTAGTAATAGATAGCCAGTTCGTAATATTATTTTTAATGAACTTTGTCAACTTTAAGCGCTGAATCATAGTGCCACCTCGGAGTTTACTTTAGTGACAGTGCCTCAGAAGAGAAAGATAGGTCCGGTTGTTTTCTATTTTCAGTTTCTGACGTTCACACTGCAAGTTAAGCTAGAATGTACATTTTTGTTATATTCTCACGTGGAGAGAGCGATAGACATTAATGAAAATGTGTTTGCTATTTGCAAGCTAGCTTGGACGCAGACAGTATGGCGGATGATGATGATGATCATGAAGCCTCAATAAATGGCACAAACCCACTAGGGGGGTTAGGAGGACACGAATCGGGTGGTCATATGATTCAAGAAATGAAAGAAATTGGTTAATAAATAAATAACACGAAATAGGAAAATAAATATATAATCCAAGATTAAAAATAAACTGTTGATACATGAGATAAAGTATTCATCAATACTTTAGTAAGCCTTGCATTGATAGCAATACAAGAAAAAAGAGAATAAATAAATATAAAAGGATACACTTAAACTTGAGTAAGGTAAATTATGTATAATAATAGTGAGATTTAAACTGTGAATTTGTGCTTTTACTTTCCGAATCTTCTAATCTGTAGTAGAAGTAAATCAATTGTTGAAACTAAGAACAAGGCATTCTTCTTTTGCCACATAGAAAATTATACATGGTTAGACAAACGTTCCTGTGGCTATATCCCCATACTGTTGCTCCAAGGGAGATTATAACAGTACTGCTTAAAGGTAATCCTAAAATTTGAAGTGGTATTTCTATAGCAGATAGTCTAGCCTAGCAGCACTGCGTCGTCTTTTTTCTCTCATTCATGGTCGTCGTCTTCCTTGGTCTTTCTGCTCGTAGCACTGCACGACAATAGCATTTGATGCAATGCTGTGTTTTTGTAACTTCTTATACCCAAAATGTTTTAGAAGAACGTATTTGAATATTCTTTTTTCATTAAATCTATTGTGAAAAGTTTGCCCCAAGTTATTTGCGCGTTTGAGAAGCTCCAGCAGAATTTCACATAGGACGGACGGAAAAAATTTGAATGGGTAAAGGACCTGCGAGGTTGCCAGCCCGGGGTGAGGCCACCCGGGCATTATGTGTGATGAGGCGTAGCCTTTCCACCACTGCCCGGGCCCGCTGGATAGCCCATAATTGGTGGTGTACTTCTGAGCTAGTCAGAGCGCTTAGTGATCGCTCCTCAAGAAGGTCCGGTTGTATCTTGTCCTCTACATATACTGACCTGATCTGTGTGTACTTCCATAAGATGTGTGCCATGTCTGCGTGTTCCTGTTTGCAGAGCTTGCAGCTCGCGTCTGGATATTGTGTTGAATTTATTCTGTTTAAGTGTAGTGGGTTTCGGAACGTTCTGGTTTGCAATCTTCTCCAATCTGTTTCTTGAGACCTCTCGAGTTGTTCGTGGGGTTGTGGGTATGCTTCTCTTTGTTTCATGTAGTGTGTCAGTATGTCGTGGTACGTGACCAGTTTGTCCCCATCATCTTTTATCGCTTCTTCGTCGTCCTCGCCTCCTCCGTCTTCTCCATCGCCTCTGCCGCACTCCTTCCCCCTTCGCCGGGGGTTGCGGGGTGTTGGGCCGTCACTATCCGTGCCGAGGTGGGTTAGTTTTCGAGCGACTCGGTGGGCCTTCTCGTTGAGGTCGGGAGCCCCTCCCGACCTCAATGGTTCATGGTAACTTCTCCCATATGTGCCGGGATCCATTAGAGGTATTTGGGTGTAATTGTGCCGTTCTTAATGTCTTCTGCTCTGCGGTTCAGGATTTTGGCCGCCTCGGTGGAGACCCAGCCCTCTGTGAAATTCCTAATAGCCGTCTTGGAGTCGCTGATTGTTGTTCTGTATTGTTGCCGACCGTTCATTACAGCCAATGCGATTGCCGTTTCTTCCGCTGCCTCCGACGATCTGGTCCTTATGGAGACCGCAGTCACGTTCTTTCCTTTCGGGCATACGACATAGGATTTGCTTCCTACAGTGATAGACAAAGTTTACTGCTTGCTTCCGTCGTGCGCTCAATTGGATCCCTGGACTGAGATACTGTCAGAAACAGAGCCATGACATAGGTCTGTAGAATGTTACGAATGTGTTAAATATAAGAAATCTGCCATGTATATTGAAGTTCCTCAGGTGTAGTTATTTGTGTGATTTATTTTAGGCAGCAGTACCTGCTCGTTTAATTATAATAATGCCAACACGTAGAAAGAAGAATTTGGTTCGTATATGTATATAGGGAGGAATTGAGAAATATCGATTATAATTTGGTAGTGTCGTCGGAAGGCTATAGATTTAACTGCGCTTTCCTTGTGGCACACTGGACTAATTTTTTAGCAAAAAAATGCAATGCGTTTGTCCGAATCCTTATGCCTTAAGCTACAAGAACGAACTTTAATGTAGCCTCAGCACGCCCAATAATGATGACAGCATGTATTGTCCTACTACCAAAACCAACACTCGTTTTCATTGTGGTTGACTTTAGCACATGCGTTTGCATTTATTTGCTATCTCTTTACAGAGTTAGCATTTGTATAGCATCAGTTTATTATGACGAAGTGCCAGTGTGTCAAAGCATCATGAATGTTATTCACGGATCTCACGTTCCTCTCTTCAGGTTTACGTGACCACAACCTTAAGAAACGAGAACGGCCAAAATCAGATGCTACGCTGTGGTGGAAGCATTTTAACAAATAAGGTCATATTAACAGCAGCGCATTGCGTGCAACGTCCGTGAGTAACATGCATGCTTGACTGAAACTGTACATCACCTTTCATGAAATCTATGAACAAAATAATTTCCTTCCGGAATAATAGTACACAACAGAAAAGGCTCAATTCCTTTAACTGTGCACTAATCTTTTATAACTACAAGGGTTCATCGCTAGAGTTCGAGTACAACGGGAAACGAAAACTGGGACAGGAGAATCGTGACTGCTGCCCATGATGTAAATTGTGAAAGATCTGAAGGACAACGACATGCGGCCCTTTGTTTTTGTTTCCCCTTCCTAGGATATTTGATTACTTCTCTTTTTTTCTTTTGCTTCGCATTAAGGCTCTGGCTATTTAAGCTCAACCGAAATAAATCTTGGGGCTTGTACATGCATATTCAGCCTCGTCACTTGGCGACAATGTTTTGTTGTGTTTATCAATAATTACCTTTTCTTGAAAATGGACTGACGCTTGTTGTTTTTACACCGCAAACTCTGAAGGAGCACAATGGCTGCCTTTGTTTGGCGATGGTTATTAAAGCTCTGTTTAAAAAAGAAAGAAAAAACAGGTATTTTGTCATCAAGGACCTGCCTATGGGGAACGCATGCTAGGTGCCGAAACAAATACAATTTCTAAATAGAAACGTGTACCTTATCACATTTCCAGTCCAGCGTACAATTTGTGAAATTTACTGCACAAGAGCAAAGCTGCCGTCACCGAATACTTATATAATAAGTTCTCAAAGTGGTACACATAAGTTTTCAAAGCATTAAATAAAATAGAAAGTCGTTCGTTCCAAAGCTTGTGTTATCTAGGTAGTTACGGACTTTTGCACTCTTATTTCCCACGAAAGCTAGAGAATATATTCAGTCAGCAACTTTTATGTAGGTACTATAAGTTTTTATGCTGACGCAACATTACGACAACCAAAATTACCTAGACAAGTGCCCATGCTTTGGAAAGGATGTATACTCCTAATTTAACGCAACAATAGTGAAATAACTAGATAGAAATAACTAAATACGGAAATAACATATAGTGAAATAACCTTCTGTGCTGAAGCCTGCAAAAGTAACTTGGGGGAATATTCTCAGTGCACGTTTAATGGAAATAACATATATTGAAATAACCTTGTGTGCTGAAGCCTGCAAAAATAACTTCGGGAAATATTGTCAGTGCACGTTTAATGGTGGACGGATGTTTTTCAAATGAAATAAATTGACCGATTTGTCTCAAGCAGAAGACTTCATTCAGACATTACTCGTTTAACATGTACCAAATTACGTTGCAATTCACAGGCATCTGGATCTGGAACTTTTTACCAATTAAATCAAGTGGGGCATCAACTCCTAAAGAGTTTCTCAATTGTTTTTTTAACCACTCTTTAGTACTTGGCATACTTAGTACTTGGCAAGTACTTTGGCATAATTAATACCGATCTAAAAAAATGTCGCAGTCTATAACCAATTAAAGCGAGAAATGTGCGGCTGCTGAAACATGAGTGGCAACAGCGGGGTGCAACAAAAGTGCTCAAGCTGTGTGTATACTTCATCGTTTTTATTCATTATTACGCGAGAGGCAATCCCATTATCAGAATTATATAAATGATCGATTGGAAGTGACACTTCATCAGAGCTAAACAAATATAGTATTAAGGAAAGTAAATACAGAGCTGAGAACGTTGCTCTGTATTTACTTTAATGTTGGTGATGTGAGAAAGGCTCTGCCAGTTGTTGTAAACTTGGTCGAAGTGAGAAGCTAAAAAAAAGGTTTAATGGTCGTGTTGCAAATAGACTTGGAATAACACGGCGTCGTAAAGATGCGAAGTATCTTTCGATGTAAGGCTCAGCACAATGTAAAGTAAAAAAAAAATTGGAGGATACTTAAGCTTCGCCTTTAAGAGTGCAACTCGATAGTATTCAAAGATCCTCGACTGCTTCTCACGCTTCCCGGCAACTTCAGCTTATGTAACAGTAAGGCTTACCGGGAAACGCTGGCGCCAGACGCTGTGTACGAAGGCTAGCACTCTGGTAGAAGCGCGGCCTCTTTCGTGGGCCGATCTCTAAGGTAGTGTAGAGATGCGCCAAAGAAATTACATCATTCTCAGGTTTCTGTTATTGTTTCGAATTTTTAATATTTAAAACTGAGAAGATTTAACATAAAAGGCTTGCGCTGTCGATGTTTTGTTTCATAATATTTGTTAGTGGGCTGTCATTCCCAAAACTCTATTGAATAACTTTGTCAACAATGTAAGACAAGGGATGAGCTTCTTATTGCTAGTGTGACAATGTGGCCCGCATACACAGCATATCCTATAGGAAGGCGTGGCATGTGTGTATACCTAAATATATGCGGAAATGTTCGCTCACGGACCACTTCGCCGAGGCCGACAGCGGATTTTCTTTGATACGGGGTCCTAGCGCTACCGCAGTAAAATAAATCTCGTACAATAACAACGTGCTCCCGATGGGTCAATGGGACAAAAGAGAAGGAATCAAATGCTGGTGATGCTTTCGATATCAGGCTCAGCACAATGTAAAGTACAAAAAAAAATTGGAGGACACTTAAGCTTCGCCTTTAAGAGTGCAACTCGATAGTATTCAAAGATCCTACAAGGACCTGTCCTAGAAGAGCCAGATTGAACACTAAGTATAAAACGGTTGACACAATTTTTGACGACATCACGCTGATTACAAAGGTGATTACAAAGAACCGGCTAAAAAGCAGATGCCCCGAAACAGGCGGTCCGAAAGAGGCAGATGCCCCAAAAAAAGCGCCAGAAGTCGGGACACGCCAACACTTTGCTGCTGGACATGCTGGTACCCAGTTCCTCGGTAATCTTCATCCAAATGTGGCTCTTCTAGGACAGGTCCTTGTAGACGCTGCGAGTTTTATCGTACAGAACGGGGTAATCTTTTACTACGGCGATGAGCATCACCGCTGACACTTTGGCCAGCATCTTTAATTTGCAACCGGATACGCTAGTGCAGCCTCCAGTGAAGCGGAAATGTTTCTCGCTTGATCCAAGACCAGTAGGGTTCGCAGCCTGTCTCTCCACGAACTTCGGCTGCGAAGTGAACGGATTTCCTGAATATTCTGCCCTTTCCACCCACCTTGCGGCTAAGTGTGAACATAGCCTTAGAATTTTGTTTGCGGTTGAAATGATGCTGCCAATGTGGGCTCACTTAGGTACGTCACTCGTTAGAATTGGTGATGCTAAGAGGCCTAAAACTACGAACTATTTCTATTGAGCGCGAGGTGACTAATGTTACCGTAAATTATATACTTCGAGGGGCAGTCTTAGACATACGCAGAATTTTTTGTTAGACATTTTACAGTGACACACTTTCTAAAGTTCTGTGTATGAGGGAACTCGCCATTAGTATTTGACAATATGACTGCAAACCGCCAAAGGAAATTGTTCTAACTAGACTTCTATAAAACACCATAACTTTATTTTTGGCTGAGTTGCATGTACGAGGGCGAATCAGCAAGCCTTTGCCCCTATTTTTTTAGCCAACTTAGGGTTGTAAATGCCAAGTGAACGTATCCTTTCCCAGCGGTGGACCTTCCTTTAACTGGCCCGGCCTTATCTGCCGGTAGCTCCACGGTACGGCGCTGCTGTCAGTTGTTCAAGATGGTGATTGTGCTTCACACGTTCACAGCGTACGAGCAACGAAGAGTGATTCGCCTTCTATAGAGCAAGGGACGAACGCCCATAGAAATCAACAGGGAAATGCAGCCCACGTATGGGGAAAGGTGTCTCGCTTTGAGAAGTGTGAGGTGGATGTGTTGCGAGTTCGCAAAAGGTCGTGAATACTTGCATGACAATGGGTGTTCGGGGAGACCGCATGCGTCGTTGACTGACGACGCAGGGGTATCTCAAGTTTACTGCTGCGATGGGAAAAATGTGTCAACCGGTGTGAGAACATGTGGAAAAATAGCGTAAGGTGCCAAGAATAGTACGTTATAAGTGTAATTACCTGCATGCACCTTACATTGGCTAATGAAAAATGGGGGCAAAGACTTTCTGACTCGCCTTCATATTTTGCAAACAATTTTAATTGTTTTTGTTGCCATGTCATGAATTTCTAACATGCGCACTGAAAATTTCGGGAGCACAGTTTAAGCATTTTTCTTTATCCCTAATCAAATGATGTGATGCATACGTACTAATGGACTTTCTTATGTATTGAAGTAACGAGACCTTGGTCGACGCCACCGTCTACTACAACACGAGCGAAGCCTCGGCAGGACATAAGTCACCAGTGCATCGAGTTATTGTTCACCCTAAATACAAAGATATCAACGAAGGCTATGACATTGCTATGATGAGTGTAAGTTGGAACACGGATGTTCCTCGTGTCAATTTTCCTTCCATAATATTGCAGATGTTCAAGGACACTGCTTGGTGAAGGTTGTTAGAAATATCTAGAGTTACTTTACTGGTTATTACGAGTTCGGTTTTATTGAGCGTCTAGACGATGCAACAGAAATGAAAACAACGGAAAAAATTGTCACAGTTGTTTGTTACAATATTCGAATTATTCTGCCAGTAATAGTTGCTTTGAGTCTGCAGCAAACAATTTCTAGGATTCTGGATATTAGTTATGAATGTTATTGAATTGTGTGAACTTCTTACTTATTTTTATTCTCACTTATGATGTTAATTGGGCTCTCAATGAAGCAACAAATATAGCACATATGTGTTGAACAAAAATATAAACATATGTTTATAACTAGAAGGCACGGACGGGTCTAGTTGCAGTCAATGAAGGTACACATAAGCAGAAGCAAACTTATACACGGAATGAGCCTTTCCCCGTGGCTACGGTTTATTTAGGCCGACCAGACATGGTGCCGCGCGATTTCCGAAGCGGCAACTAACGTGGCTGCTCAGGTCAAGCGCGCTAGCGTGTTCTATTCCCGCGATAAATACCCAGTGAGGCGTCTTCTTAAACCGCTCTGGTAGGCGATAGTCGTACCGGTACAAGCCTTAAAGGGGCGGAATTTCCGCGCGGCAAATTTCAGCGATGGTACAACTTTCGCATGATTTGGCGAGACTAGAGCCACGAGAGCCGACGAGAGCTTCTCTGTCGCGCTAGCAGGACACATCCGCGAACGAGTCATGTGTCGTTTGCTGCATTGTCTCGGGAAAGTGTAACTATCTCCAAAGGTAATCAACCTTGAATGCTTTCTCAGCTCTATTTCTTGATACTGCTTGTGACAGCAGGTATCATATTTACAGAGAGAGCAAAACAAAACTGTTGTTTTGTTTTTTGAATAGGCTTAAAATTGATCTTTGCCGCCCCACTGTGCTGCTCACTGTTTCCATCACACTTTACACATTAGAAACTGGGGTTTACATATAGGAGAGGCCCTGCCTTTATTTAGCGAAGCCACAAAACGTCGAAAATGTTACGCCATTACCCTGTAGTCAGCCATAAGCTCCCGTGATTCCAGTCTTGCAAGTTGCACAACTTTCCTGGAGAAATTCATACAGGGACGCGCGTATTTCACCAAGTGTTCTAAATAAGATTTTGCGCTATTCACTGCAGTGGGCTTGCTGAAATTTTGTAGAAAGTTTAGTTTCGGAGTTTCTGTCATTCAGTCTAATACATGGCACGGTTAACTCTCTGGTCATTAAGAAAAGATGCAAACTGCTGCTGGGGCGGCACAAACAAACTTGCCTCACTGCCTGCCGGCAGCTTCAGGAAGTAGCCGGTCATGGAGTGTATCCGCATGTTACAGAGGAGCGAGCAACACGGAACACCCTTCCATGACCAGGTACATTCTGCTGGCAGGCGGCGAAACAAGTTTATCCTTGCACTGTGCCCGCCTCTCCCCCCCCCCCCCCCTCACCAGCAGCAGCTTGCATCTCACTAAAGAAGAAAGCTTTGCACTTGTGTCTTTAATGCCGGGTAATTAACCGCGGGAAGTGTGACGCTGAACGGCGTAGATTCCAAAATGGCAATCTTTTCGAGAAATTTGGGCAATTACAGCGCAGCCGCAATTGAACGATCTTTTTCGCTGCCTTGAAATGTGCACGTCACTGCATATGTATTCCAAAGTGTTTCACACAAGACTGAGGCACGTGTTGCGGGGAGCTTGCAGTGAAAGTGCCTACTTTTGAGCCTCTTACTAATTTCGAACTTAATACGTCTGAAACCAGCACTAAATTATTAAATCTCGCTCGGTGACTCAGCCGACCATGACTGGTCGGCTGTGTCACCGACCGAGTTCGACATCATGGTGTCATCCATAACGCTTACTTCGTGCGACAAACGCGAATGCGTCGTTCAGGATAACAGTGGTCGCAATTTGATTATGAGGGCGTGTGTTTTTATTGAGTGGCCGTGTTTCTTTTTCAACCATTTCAAAATTTTGGAAGTACGTTGTTACCTACATACAGTCCCTGTAGAATAATATTTACAAACATATCGCAGCTAGTCATTTCACTTGGGTTGTGGACGCTTATGTAACGAGAATGGTTAAGGAAAACGACCCTTGACGCGCAAATTATTAGATAGTTCTGGACATTCTAACCGTATAACACTCACCACAACAAATATTTCGAGAACGTGTACGAGAGCTGCAAAATTTAGCATTGCTGATCCATTAACAGCAACAGTGGTCGTTATTTTAAAGCTTGCATTTCAAAGAGGAAGGCTTCAAGCTTGTGAAGAAGTTAATGTTGATTGCTTCTTTTTAATCTATAGCTGGCGGAGCCACTTCATTATGACCGATACGTAAGGCCCATCTGCTTACCGAAGAAAAGCAGGACACTTGCCGAAAGGCCTGTTCTGGCTGCAGGCTGGGGATACACTAATCCAGGTAAATAGAACATCATCTATCTCGAAGTGATCAAACCATATTTCTTTCTTATGCAAAATTTCGACAGAGACTGGAATAGTTCGAATGAATTCATCTTTTTCACACAACTAAAAATTAAATGTTTAGAGAAAATACGTATGAGTCAGTTCTCTATACGTACTGTGAAACTGAGCACAGGCTATAAAAGATTACGCGTGAAAAGGCATGGCTGCATGTGGCTTTTGATATTGTCGCTTTTTGCGCTGAAACATCCTCTGCCCCATTTTTGTTCTTGTGGGTGCCCGAGTCTTCTGTTTATTGCTTAATAGTTAGTCGACACTTGTTTTTAAAAATTAGCAACCGTTGCCTGGAATGTTATTGACCTTAGTGAAGATAGAAGAAATGGCATGCTTCTGCAGTGCTGACTAATGGTCACGTCTTCTGTTACAGGTGTTACAAGTTACAGAATACGGAGTAGGATTTTTAATTCATAAGGACATAGCGAGAAACATTGATGAATTCTACAGCACTAATCAGAGGGCAGCCGTTGTCGTAATAAAGCTGAGTAGGAGTTATAGAATAAAGGTAATGGAACCTTACGCTCCAACCTCCAGTCGCAATGATGAAGAAATAGACCGGTTTTATGAAGATGTTCAATTAACCTTTAAAATGGCGCAAACTAGGTATGCTGTAGTCGTAACCGGCTTCAATACAAAAGTGGGAAATAACACGCTGGGAAACAATTGGCAGCTAGCGAATTAATTCCAGGAATAGCAGAGGAGAGATGTTGGTAGAATTTCCGGAAGGACTACGAATAATCAATACCTTCATGAGGAAGTGTATTAACAGTCTGTAGACGAGCTAAAGGTCTAATAAAGAGACAACAAATGAAATAGATCTGATACTCTCGGCAGATACAAACACAATGCAAGATATATACATGTCAGGTAAAGCAAAGGGCAGTGATTATAGGTTAGTGACGTCTAGAATTGCTGTCGATATCAGGCGAGAAAGAGCGAAATTGCCACGAAGAAACATTCCAACATAGACGCAGTAAGGGTTAAAGCGGATGAATTGAGGCTGGTGCTCAGAAGCATATAAGCAGCTTTAGAAGAGGAAGACGAAGACGACACAGGCGTAATGAAAGAAAGCATAACTACGTTGAGTTCAGATGAATCAATTGACATGAGAGGTAGGACACCAAGGCCACCAATAGGTATACTTTTTTAAGTAACATGAAAAGCATGAAAGTGTCAAATTCCAGAGATTAAGAATTTACTGAACTGTCAAAGCAACTAAGCAAGAAAGTAAGCGACATTCAAAATTCTAACGGTTGGAAGATTTAAGAAGCTGTAAAACATTACCGCAGCATGAAACCAATGAGATAGAAACTTGACATAGGGAGGGGCAAAATGTATGCAGTCAAATATAAGCAGGGTAATGTCATCAACAATTTTGCTATTATAGTAAAAGCAGCAGAAAAGTTCTATACGGACCTGTACAGGTAACAGCCACGTAACATTCAATTCAAATCTTAGGAGCAAGGTGCAGAGTCTCCTTCTATACCTAGCAATAAACTTAGAAGGGCCTTGCAATGCCTGCACCAGGGAAAAAGCGGCAGTGTAAGACGAAGTGAGAGTCAATTTATTCGATTATTGATGATATATTACGCTGGCAAACATTGTGGTCCTTTATACGCAATGCCTCACGACTTGAAGTGTTGCAGAGAGCTGGGAGAAATCCATAAGGGAGACGTTAAATAATTAAATACGTGCAGGTCCATTAGCTTGCTTTCGGTATTGTATAAACTATTCCCGAAGATAATTTCCAACAGAATGAAAGCAACATTTCATTTCAATTAATTAAGGAACTAGGCTGGCTTCAGGAAGGAACATTCTGCACTGGATCACGTCCATGTCATCAATCAGGTAATTCAGAAAGTTGTGGAGTAAAATCAATCTCTCTATAATGGTGTCATAGGATGTGATTCAGTAGATATACAAGCAGTCATGAATGCATTCCGTAATCAAAGAGTACAGTTGGCAAAAGGTAATACCCTGTGAAAGATTTACAAAGATGATTTCATAACTAACTTGCTTCTCCACAAGAAAACAAGGAACCTACCTACCAAAAAAGAAGTCCATGAAGGAGACAGGATCTCTTCAAAGCTATTCGCTGCCTACTTAGAAGTGTTCAAGCTGTTAGACTGGGAAGGCTCCGAGTATCTCAACAATCAGAATAAGAATATCTTAGTATCTGACAAGCGAACCTTTGGTTTGCAGATGACATTATCCTATTCAGTAATACTGGGGATGAAATGCGACAAATTATTGAGGACCTTAACTTAGAAAAAGTAAGAGTGGGGTTGAAGAACTATAAGCAGAAGTCAAAAGTAATGTTCAGTAGCCTAGAAAGGGAACAAGAATTCATCATAACTAGTGAGTCTCTTGAGTCTGTGTAGAATTACGTTTATCTAGGTCAATTACTCTCACAGGACCCTGATCATAAGAAAATTTACAGAAGTATAAAAATGCGTTGGAGTGCATATGGCAGGCAATGCCAAATTATGACTGGGAGCTCACGACTGTCTTTGAAAAAAGAAGTGTACAATTACTGCATTCAACCAGTGCTACCATATGGGGTAGGAAATTGGATCTTAACTAAAAAAAAAAGCTCTTAAATAATTTCAGGAACGCGCAACGAGCAAAAGAACGAAAATTGTTAGGCGTAACGTTAAGACACAGGAATGCAGCGAGGTGGATTGAAGATCAAACCTGGATAACTGATGTTCTGGATAATATTAAGGGAGAAAGCAGAGCTCATCAGGTCATATAATGCGTAGGGTAGATAACCGTTCGACTATAAGAGTTACATATTGGTTGCCAAGGGAAATGCAGTCGAAAACGGCAGAAATTGGATGGGGTGATGAATGGACATTTCCACCCCCAAGTTGGAATCAGCTAGCAGCACACAGGGGTAATTGGAGATCGCTTGCACTTGCCTTCGTTATGCCGTGAACAACAATATAGGCTCGTAATCAATGTTGTGGTGGATGATAATGATGATGGTTAGTGCAGCATCGCCTTTTTAGAGTGCTCGTATTGCTAAAAGGGTGGGTCAAGTTTTGCGCTACGGTGTCATACCGACTGATATCAATCACTAAAAGAAACTACGATTACGATGCAGCCTAACGCAAATTTGAGCGCAGCTGTGTAGGTATTCAGAATTCTCGATGCATTGTGGCCAAAAATTTGATACTGAAAAGCAGGGTCCTCTCGGCAGCAGCGCCGAACCCCTGGTCGGGCCACTCGTTTAGCAGCAGCGAGGACGAATAATTTCCGCCGGTTGCGTCACTCACTGTTCAGAAAGAAAGCGCGAACACGGGAACTCGTGGCTCGCGCGAACCGCATTCTCTGGCGGCAGCGTTGCTGGCGAAGTGGCGCATGCGCAGAAGAGTCCGAAGCCCATACTAGCGCTTTGTTTCCATATATGGCATAGGTGGACGAGCTCGCCGCACACCTGGTAGCCGTCGTGACGCACGCCTCCTGCGGTACTACGCTTTTCTCCTCACTCTTTCACCATACTCTCCTACTCCACTTTCCTTCCCATGTTTCCGCTGCACCCTCTTCCTCCGCTTTCATCCTGGCCATCTCTTCGCTCTTGGCGTGTTTCATCCCCCGCTGCGATCAACGTTCGCACTTTCATGCTTCACTGTGCTCGCTCGCCTGGCTACGCCGATAGACACCGAGGGACGACGCCGAAGCCTACGTTCAACGCAGGAACTGGCGCCTAGAAGCTGCGCTCTCAAAATAAAATAATATACCCCCGTATGAGAAAGGCACGGACCACTTTCCAGCGTAGAGACCTTGACATTCGCATCATTAAAAGAAAATGTTATGCTTTTCTCGAGGAAATTCAAGGGTACAAGTTGCAAAAGAAAGGTAACGGAAACTGTTTCTTTAGTAAAATTGAGTATTAGTTTTCAAGAAAAGCGGCATGACGAGGGGGAATGGCAAAGAGGCAGTTGGTTACCTTTGCCTGGGCATGTATATTCGCACATCTAATGAAAATTATCATCTGCTGGATATTCATTATCAATTTTTAAGTCTTATTCCATCGTGCTGCAGGAAAGAAAGCGTTCTGTTTTTAAAAGAAAGCTCGTGATCTTGTGCCGACTCCCCAGTCTCTTATCATTTATTTGTTGGAAAGATCGGGATATACAAGACAATTGCTACTCTTAGGAAAAGGCACTTTGTCAAACAAACTTTACCACTTGTGGCGTTGCACTCGTTGTATAATTTCGTGTTGCCGACCTTTGCAGCTGGCAACTCTTCAGACCACCTTCTTTACGTAGTGTTGAAAGTTTTGCCCGACTGGAGATGCAAGTGCGGACTGCACCATACGACTGCAGCGAATGTCAGCAGCTCGTTATTGTTGTGTACTCACACTCCTGCGAAAGATATCTGCATGGTAAGATCTGTGGTTGTAATTGAAATTATAAACTTTACCGTCACAAAATTGTGCACATTCTCAAATTCAGTGTACGCCTCAAATGGACCGTCCAGCATAGCTAGAATTTGCTCGGGTTCACGTGCACGTAAGTTTAAATAAAGGAGCCTTTGTGCATTCCATCTTGATTGGAAAGTTTTCTTCTATGACAGGGATTCAACCCGTCTCTTGTGCTTTTTAAATAAATCACCTTAACCACTGAGTCACCGCGGCGAATAAGTGGGGATATTATGCGCGATAAGTGCACAGAACGGAATAAGTGCTTATACCTGGTGTCCTAACTATAATCTACTAAAGTTTATATAAAGCAGATTAGTAACGGCACACTTATATGTTCTACAAAGTGTATGTCCAGGATCTTGTAGAAAAGCCCCTCGTGCTTTTTAAGTCGAATGCCTCAGGTGGCTCATGGTTGGTCGTTTGGCGCTATGGCTCGAAAATTCAGTGTCATCAAAATTGGGGGGTCGAACTCACGAACGTTGGTGGGGCTCTAAACCACAACTTTCGATGTTAATTAGGGGATGGCATTTCAGACACAGTTAATTACAGTAGTGTTAATTAAATCACTCGCACCCATTACCTTTGGTGCCAGTTGAACCTTCCGCCTTTATGTTTTGCCGGATTTCCCGTTTCTTGAGGCATATAATGCTTTCGCATTAAAACAAGGAAAGAGAAAGCAACAGGAATTAACAACGCATGCGAATGAGAAGGTAAAAAAATTCAATGAATGTCTCTTGAGCGCGTAGGCTTTGCCTTCATCCTCTTTAGCCTATGCTAAAGTGACTGTCAACTTTTGATTCGGTGACGTCCGATCAGTTATGAAGAGTAATTAGCCAATATTTTAAATTATCTAATTGTCAAGATGTCCATTGGCAGCTGTAATAGTAACATACGACGTCAAAATAACTCGTTTCGTGCAAGGCGAACACCACTGGTTTGTACCTTCTTACGAGGGAAGAAATACCGCGACATAATAATGTTGTGTTACTCTGCACCCGGACACAGGGGTGCCCCACGCCATCAAATAGTTTCATAGGGAAAGGAAGCTGGGTCGAGTGGATACCATTGCCATGCGCGTTATGTTTTTTTTTCAGGGTGACTGAACAACGGCTCCCGGTAATCTTTTCCTACTAATAACAAGTAAACAGGCTTGATTGAGTGATGAGCCTCAGCTGAAAACCTTGCTGTCCTATAGGGACTCTTTTATGGCACTACCAGCTCAAGCACTCACACGCGTAATCATATGGCATTGTTTAAATTTTGCGAGCATTCTCTCTCTCTTCACCAGAAAAAAAAAATAAACGGGGGACGAGTACTTTGCAGGAAGCACGAATAACAGTGGTTCAAAAACCCGTGTCGCTAGAGCCTCATGTTTAGACAACGGGACACGTCTTTTTCAGAGCAACTATTGCGTTCCTCAGCTGCTTTATGTACGCGTAGCCTACTTTACCTCAGCCTCAATGGGGAGAGGAGCATAACAAGCTGGTGCGCATAGCAAATTGATGAAAGTCGAAGCGTTCAGAAAACAGAAAAAGATGTGCAAACAACCATATGATATAGATGACGGGTCAATCTTTACATATATAGGTTCAAAAAATGCCCCTAGGCGCAACATAATGCTGTACGGGATATGACGTCGTGTTATAAAAAAATATAGGCTCATAAGACATCTAACTTCATCGTGGTTGGTCTCGTATGAGATTGGGTAATTGCAACGTTCTAAACCGTATAACTCTGGCTGCTTGTAGCTTCTTCAATTTACACCGGAAGTACACTGTCTTACAGACTGCTGAATATTTGTTGCTAAAATAAAATAATGGAAAATGCATAGTAATTATTGTAACCTATCTTTTTTGCGTTCTCCTGGTTTCTGTTAGCTTGCACTATTGCTTTTCTCCAGAGTAATTTCACCAAAAGTTTATTGCTTTCCGTAATTTCTTTTTTTTTTGAAAACAAAATCCGATAGCTTATTCCATTGTTGCGGGAGCTTTCCCTCCCCTTACAACTGCATCTTTCATGCAATGCAATAAAGTGAAACGTTGGGATGTGGTTCAAAAACGTTAGGGGTCCGTGGCCATTCACCATGCCAGAACCCAAAGCGATTTTTGCAGTTTTCATACCTGCCTGTTACCTCAACATTGCTTTTCACAATACTGATTGTCGTCCGGATGCTCTCTATATCCTTGCAAAATACAGTAGGGGTATCTGCATACGCCTGAAGCTTAAGTTCAGGGACTTGTACACGAAAACTATGAATGGGTTAATTTGCCATAAAATCCTGACGATGTGCACACTGAACACCAGTGGCCGGCGAGGGCATCCTCCGCCTACAGATCTATTTATTTCAAAAAGGGCCGCAAATGCCTAATTGACTATTAATGCCTACTTCGGTTCTGATATGCCCTGTATATGCCCTGAATTATAAATACGCCTAGATTAACATGATTCAACACTGGAAGCGAAATGCCATGATATATTCCGTCAAATGGCTTGTCGTGGTCTTCTTGGGTGCCAATGACTTCAATTGCATGGCGTCACAACATTCCAACACGCACCGCGTTTTGTGTATGTGCGTGATAATGGAGTGATTATGTATGCCGCAGGCCTGATTAGAACGAACTACATCTGTTATCACCATCTAAAGGGGTCGCGCCATAAATTTCGTAATGTATGATCGCAGTTTGTTAAGATATTGGTCTGTGCGATGAAATGAATGTAGGTTTGGCTGTGTTTGCCGTCTTTGGGATGAAAACTGTATGCTCTGCAGATGACGGTGATAATGTAATGCCTTTAAATTATACGGCGCAATAATTCCTTCCGACAGAAATTTGGCTGAGCACGCACTTAGTACACTTGACCAATGCCTTCCGGACCTGTAGACTTTCTCCGATTTAAGTGTTCTGTCCTTTCGCACCTGAAGATGTGTAATTCCTGCTTCCTGTGCTGTCTCAACTTCCTGTAAGAGCCGCAGCATGTGATCAACAAACAATCAGCTAAATCTCTTACAGTTGACAGGCTTAGAAACGAAAAGCAATACGTTGAGTTGAGTGAATGGTCACGCAATGTCCTGTTTGTGTGTGTGGCTGCGAGTCCGTCATAATTGATAATATCAATGTTAGTCTGCTGGACATGTGTTCACGCGAGGCTCGGAACCCTCTTAGCGGGTTCCCAAAGTTCTGGCAAAACCAAAACCTTCTGCCGAACTTCTGCTATCTCACGCACCAGTGTACTTCCGAAAACGTGCTTCACGCAGTTCGAGCTCCTAATTTATCTTTATCATATCCTTATCATAAACTTCCGGCTGTTCACATTCTAACGGAGCTAACATCCCAATCATTGTGTTGGACATTGCTTCATCACTTCTTTTTCAAACGCTACAATACCATACCTTTTCATAGCTTTTATCTTCACATGTTTATAATGCTCCCACTATCCTGTTAGCGAATCTTCTAATATATCATGTTTTTATTCTTCAATAACAATTTCTTGAAGTGTAGGCCTCTGCAAGAAAATTGCGTTTATTTCCTAATAATCCCATGAGAAAACACTTTTCTTGGTGGCCAACGTGACATGTTTTCAGGCAGTGCTGAGGCAAATGAACAGGAGTTACTGCGTAACCGTTACGATTACTCATTAAATAAACTGACAAGTGCATTCAGTCTAAATGTACTTAACTCTGCGCTTTAAAATGTGTATAATTTTACCGCTAATGACAAGCCATAACATTCATATACATCTTCAAGGTCAAACTTAGACATGAGCTGCGTCAAGATGCGACCCCTTCTGCCGCAGCTGACCCAACCAGAAGCACTATTTTTCACTTAAGGCGCTCAAACCACATCAACAAAAAAAACCGTCATTTTTAAGGCGAAAAAATATCCTTTACCTTTAAAATCACAACTCCTCATTCTGCAACATTTGGCGCGCATACGCTAAATGTAGCCCAACAAAAACTTAAGAAAAACAAGGTCCTAACAACAAATCGGGCTAAACAGGGCGAAGGGCGCGTACGCGCACGTATAAGAACACAACGGAGACGTGGAAAGCATCTGCGAGATAAAATCCTGGCACCGACGACTCAGCAGCGAACTGCGGCGCATGCAGGAATGGCGTCACTCGACGAGGAAAGATTTGCCGCAGTAGGGGGGGGGGGGGGGGGGCGGTGCAGCTTTACCGCTGTCGTTGGATCTGTCTCGCGTGTGTTTATTTCTTGGGCACCAGACCTTGAACGTACGTTCAGTGTACGGATGTTAAGTGACACGGTCGTCGCCGTTTTAGCCTTAGTGCAGTCAGCACGCCAGGAGAATTGCGCTTTCCTGGCGAGTCTTGGGGACCGTGAGGGCTGTCCGGTGGACAGCGTTCAAAGCTGCACAGAATAGAAATATATAACATACAGCATATGTAAATGAATACTTTCTCAAGCTCTCTGCAGCGTTATGTGTTATTTACGCATTGCTGTGAAGAGCAGTATGACAGCTATTCTGTGGGCAAAGTTGAAATGTTTGTGTGGGCAAAGTTGAAAGTGTTTACAATATTTGCACTCTTTGCAGTAAATTACTTCAGTGCTTCGGTAGGTTATAAACAGTTTTGCGTATGGCAGTAAATTTAGCGGGCTGCCTTGATATAGCTGCGTATGCCACGTAACCGGTATTAGGCGAACATAGCGGGACTGTTATGACAAATCTGTGTACCAACCTAAACGCATCTAAAATAGCAATTGTGAAGCATTACATTGTAAAGCTCTCCACGGTGTTTTGCAGTCATTCTACTGTATTTCCCAGTGTCCCGAGTGAACTCTACAGAAAGTTTCTATTGGAAAAAACAAAGGGGCACGGTCTGTCTTAATTTTAGGCAATATTCGTCCAAATTACGGCTGGCGCCCTAACTACGTATTGAAGAGCTTTAGAGTTTCAAAAGCGGCGTAAAATTTTAAAAGTATATTAAAATGAAGCAGTCGCATACGGCCAATGTTTAGGGTAGGGAAATAGTTACGTACACGACACTAAAGTTCTTACAACTTCCTCCATCAGAACAGCTTCGCTGGAAATGAGACTTCGATTTTCGAAGACGACACTAGTGGGCTGTTATTTTTTGCTAATAACCGTTCCTACTGTGCCTCTTACATTATACTGTAATAAAAAATTCTTGTGTTCTTTTTCACATATCGTTGTCTGCTTAGGGTGATTCCGGAGGACCGTTGACGGTGTGGAACAGGGACGGTTTGTCGGTACAAGTGGGCGTTGTGTCGTTCACTTTTGGGTGCGGCTCTTCTGGTCACCCAAGCGGATTTACTCGTGTGTCTGGCTACACTGGATGGATAAAAGAATCACTGAAAGTGCGCCACAGCTGGAAAAAATTGCCCTTAGAATTCAAGCAATAAATAAAGAGGCCCTACTTTCTGCCAGCTCGTACGTATTATGCGATTTGCGGCAATAAAATAGCGAAAAAAAATTATGAGAGAATTCATCTCACTATGAATATGAATGGTAATGCGATTAACTTGCAGCCAATCCAGCTAAACACTGTATCTCTGAAGTCACGTTTATTTACCATCTGTAGGGTCATTCTGGGACTTCCGTTGTTTGGACTATATGCCGCACACTCAAGTTTCTGCCCAATCAGCTAGTGGTCGTTTGTGATAATTACTATCAACACACGGCGCTCTTCTCGAATGGATAGTTGGCGTAGGCACGAAAGAACTATAAGTGCAACTGTGACCTAATGATTAGGAAAGTGGCTATAGAGAGTATATGAGACGTTGCTGTTATAAACTGACCCTCCAACACTTTTAATGCGAACGCGTCTTTGCCTCATTCTCGGCACTTTGAGGCAGGACAGAGCAGGGCAAGCAGGCAGGTAAGCAGCTAGGTAGGTAGGATGGGCAGATAGGTAGAGTGGCAGGCAGACACGAGTTCCAATTAGAAAGTATTATGGAGAATTCAACTTTTAACATATCTAGAAAGAGCTTTGTCATGTCTTCCGCGTAGCCAAATACCAAAACTGATTGCAATACTGGCACACTACAACTGCAGCTTTTCAGTGATTCTCAGTAGCTTTACTTGTTTAGCCTAAATGGCACAGCAGAGCCTCCAGCTGGTGGTTCACCTTTTATTCTTCTGCCATTACACTCGTCTACATTGCGGTTAATCGCAAGAACGTCATTATTTGCGCGTGCACCACACAGAGTAGTGTCACATCTGTATACCGCCGCGACGACGTCCTACGCCATAGTAGTGTGGTTAAAGTCTCTTGGAAAAAAAAAAAAACTATCGCTTGTTTTTCTGAGATTCATCTCTTGCAAATAACCTGTTTTTCACTCTTCTACTTGCTTGCTCTGGCACAATACAGCTCAACGAGACGTTAGCGCTTGGCGTCGTCTGTCACTTTGTGTACTCGACCTTTGCTCTGCGCTATAGCTCTTGACAATTCTGACAGAACATCGCACAAAGCGTAAGTATATAGTAAGATCTGTTTACCGGTTATTTACAAGGCAAACGCACAGGAAATATGGCGTAATAACTACGACTGAATTATGCAGACATAAATAACGGCTCTACAATGACGAAGAAGCGATAATGTCGATCGAACTGCGAACGCAGTATGACAACAACGACATGACGACAAGGGGATGCCGTAGCTTGAGTGGCGAGTCAGTAAAATTCTAATGAAGAAACACAAGAAGGAACGTTGTCGACGACCGGTGCTCCATCAAAACGTTCTAAGGCAATTCAACTTCTAGTTGACATCTATCAAAGCAAATGTGTTCCTGAGTGAGTTGTGTGAAAGAACGGGGGTGTTGAATGTGAAAAGTATTTCAATTACAATTCGTAATGGTTTCTGCTGCGTGCAGTCACTGCCGCTCAAGCCCTATGTGGCTTTGGCAGGCCCGATTTGTGCGCTGTTTTCTTTGCAGCTTTGTTGCATAATGTATTATTATTATTATTATTATTATTATTATTATTATTATTATTGATAATAATAATATTATAAACCGTATAAGATATTATCAGAGTCCTGCTGGGTCGCAAACATTTTATCTACGTTAACAAGAGGTTGAATCATCTTTCAACTCCCTCAACTAACACTTCGAACAAAATAGCTTTCTGACTGAGTGCTTAGTATTTTCTTCGGATGGCGGCATGTAAATGCGAATGCGAGTAGCGAACGAGCGAGCGAGGACGGGTCTCATTGCATCTCAGTCTTTGGCTCCGTTTCTAATATTGCCTTAAAAGATATGTGGAACCTACTTAGCCAAAAGTCGCACGCTTTTGCACGTTAGCTAGTTTGCGCAGCAAGGCTTTTAGGGCACACATAAGGAAAGTCAGAATTGCTTGACATCCGTGTAGTGCTTTCGATAACGGTTCCAATGACAGCATCACTAAAATTGTGGGAACATAACACACACTCAACCAATGAATAAGCAGTGGATGCTACGTATATATATATGTTAGCCCGCGCCATTCACCGCTTCTAGGAGGGTGTTAAACGGCATTTCAACCGCAAACATGGCGTACCACATGACACCCATTGATAAGTTTATTGCACGTAGGCCAGAATGTAGGTGGAGAAATGGCTGCCACAGTAGTTCAGTTGGTAGCCCGTCGCAGGCATCATGGGGAAATTGTGAGCTGGTCCCCTCCGGTGGCACGCTCTTCTTTGCTGGGTTTGACGTATCTCGGGAAGTGGTTACCTTGCAACTACTTCCAGGTAAAATAATCGGCCCTGTCGCAGCTTCATAGCGCTGCAGCTAGTCGCAACAGACATCAAAACTTATCTATCAACGAGAGAAGAAGCAGAACTTGATTGCAATCTAAAAAAAGAAGGCAGTGTTGACAATGTCTCGAGGATACAGAAGAGAAGGTCGACATAAAATTTTATTATTATACGAAATACGTGAGTAATGAAAATGAAACCGAGACAGAAAGATACAATATAGATACCTATCATTAATAACTAATATGAGCAGCCATGCACGTCAGCCTTGCCTTTTTTAGCAGCGACACTCGCATAAATCTTCTTTTTTTCTTTTATATGGTTTTTACCTTGCTTAAAATATGACGTTGATCATAAATTTAGTGTTAATTTACAAACATTATTTTTTCATATAATAAAACACTTAATTTTGCTTGCTATTTGCTTCGCTTCATTATCCGTTGCTACTCAACATTGGAACGCCTAGAGGGGTTCGGCCTCGCTGCATCAGTCCCAGACTGATCCCTCAGGACCTAAATAAAGTTATTCATACCATACCATAATTCGCTGGCTTCGTCACTGAATATTAAAAATTCCTTGTGCACCTAAGCTTTGCACTACCGACAACAAGAACACAGAAAGACAAGGAAGAAAGGTACAAAAGCTCGCACCCTGTGTATTTTTTCCCTTCATATATATATATTGCGAGGGCGATAATTATAGCTGCATTTATTGGCGGATATTTACTGTAATTTATAATGCTTAGAAAGCTAGCCAACTTACGTTAACAGATAGTCGAATACCTTGCTCTCGCCGGAAGAATAGTGATGAGGCGAGTATGGGAAACAAAATGCGAAGCTTGTGTACGTGATTTGAGGGATTCTTTAGAACCTGTGTCATTTTCTTAGGTTCAGTAACACACACACATAGTACAGCAATCGGGTAGCCAAAATAAAAGACATTTGTGATATCAATAACCATAATTTAGAAGACCTTCTTGGTTTCCGGTTTTCCAACAAATTTATATGATGAGGGCTCTCATACGATTTAATTTTATTGCGATAGCAATTATATGGACACTCCAGGTGCATTTCTGCCGTCGGCGTTGCAGTCGCCGCGAGGCTCCGTATAAAATCCAAGGGCGATCAAATCGGCGCCGCGCGCCGTGTGCTGTATGTGCGAGCGAACGCGTGCGAGATTCAGCCAGCGAAAGCGGCCCAGTCTCGCGTGCGGGAGCGAGGAAGGCGGAGCAGGAGCATGCCCTCCTCTGTACGGGCGAGGCTCAGGGGTAGTCGAGAGAGGGGAGGCGGCTGTTACGTATGGCTAGGCCGTGTGGGCGGCGTATCTTGAAAGCGATCTGCGACAAAGAAAAAGTGCGTGCCCGCACGGGTCTCTTCTCCATAGCGATCTGTAATGATTACATAGTGCGCGTAGTTCCGGTTGCTTCGTATGCGCTGGGCTTTCGACATTTCGTTCGCGTTGAAACGACAGATGCAAGAAGGTTAACTCGCTCGCAGCTGCTGCCGCGATTCCTCGCTCCAGAGTTTGGTAGCAAGTTCCCTGGTCATCGAGCGAGGTGTGTTCTTGTTTACTTTTGCGCGCGTGAAGAGGCGCATGTTGATTTAGCCAGTAAGCGAATGTTTACAAGTTGATACCGCCAATAGATCTACTATCCTTACTTCGCATAGCTATCTGATAAGTTCTAATCGCAATCTTCTCCGCCTTTCGGGCGAAAATACAACTTCTTACTGTGTACAAAAGCAGCGCACGTGGCGACTCTACATTGTCGATAAAGACTGCGTGCTTTAGAAGCCAGAGCGTACGCCATCTCTCAATAGATAGTGTACCCAAACTATAAAAAAAGACGATATACGAAAAGTTGAGGCCGTCAAATACTATACAATACTAAATCATAAGGGCTACGTTGTTTAGAGATGCCAGTGAGCCGATAGATCTACGAGCTTGATGTCAAGTTATAGTGTTTGATTACAGAGTAGAGAAGTGCACTCATTATTACTTTTCTGTTGGTTCTACAGAAGCCGGATTCCTAGAGCCTGGGTCGATCCCCTAGGAGGTGAGCAACCTGCCTTCGGAGGACCCACATCAAGCATTGAAAATTCAGGCAAGAAAAGAAGCTTAAAGAATAAAGTACCACTGTTTGCGTTCTAAGAGCTATGCACTCACGTTACAAACTGTCTGTATTCTTGAACAGCTTCTGTTGATCATACACAATAAGTGCAGCATTTTTTTTTCGGTACAGCTTTGGCCGCTGGTTGCTAAGCTACAATAAAGTTGGATATATGAAAAATTTCTTACTACTCAGAACCTCTTCTCACTTAAAACTCAAGGCTCAAATGGGAATGCGAGCATGAATGAAATAGCCTTACAGGCAGCCTCAGACAGGGCGTATTCTAGGTACACACAAAGAAGAGTGTGGGACGACAAATGGTCTTATTCAGGACATACTCCAAGCCGTACGACCCGCACTCTCCGTACTGAAATGTAAAAAATGGCGGACGTGGAAGAAGTCGGTTGTAGCGTGCGCTTGAATGCTTTCTGGCATATGGCTGCTGCATGGTCTTTTGTGTCTTTGGACATCTCTTCGTGAATCGGAACAGTTGCTGTCGAATATCATTTATGTTTTTCAGCCCAGTGAATTCCGCTCCTCCATTCACTCAGCGTACTTCGTTTTATTTTTCGATGGTCCTTCGCAGGAAAGAGCCACTATGTATTTTTGAAATACTGTTTCTTTCGTGACAGCGACGGTTTAACGAGTGACACTGCCCATATTCGGGGGATTACCTGAATATGCGTTTGCTCAGATCAATGGGTAATAAAAAGAACAGCAACAAGAGAGCGTTATTTAAAGGCGGGCTCCTCAGAAGACTGTCAGTACAGTCAAGAGGCAGCACAGTATGCCGACCGTGTGGAGCAGAAGCAACGCGTGCGGAGACTCAAACACTCGCTCTACTTCAAAATGTTGGTTAATATTTGGAGCCTTCCTTTTCTTCGTGGAGCTAACGATCGGAGCAAACGTAAGTTTCTTGAAGTCAACAAGGTGGTGGGTAAAATAATGCCCCAAGCTTTCGAATAACTATTTGGCTTTGGCTGTAGCGGTTCCACAAAAAGAGGTGTAAACGAAAGTTGAAAACAGAAGAGCCTCATGGCGTGATCATTTGCTAGATAAATCTGACCGATCACACAAAACATGACACACTTAGAACTTTGTAATCCCGTAAGGTTTAGCTGTTGTACTTTCAACACATTGTAACTACTTATAAAACATTCTTTGTTGCTATGTATTCAGAGCCATGAGACCACTGTAACGTTCGAAGACAAAGTCAGACGGCAGTGAGTTCGAAGTGCATTTATAAAAATATGAAACGGATCAAGCTTAAACTGAAAGGTGAAATGAATGCATTGTGCGTATCAAATACCCAATGTTCAAGATTGTCCTTCACTTTCCTGAGACAGGAGCTGGATAAAGTTGAGCACAACTACCCATCGTGTATTGTTAATCTTGCGCCTTCTATCAAGGACAATAAAATGAATGGCGTTCTTGTAACTTGTAGTGCGCGAACGCAATACGCTTTCCTTCGGACACTCTGGTTCAAAAAGCGTGTCAAAGAGAAAGGCAGCTGGCTCTCTTGAACAAAATTTTGATGCTGCACCAATCGGAACTCGAAGATTATTTGCAGTTGTTGTCATTAAATAATCCGCTAGCTTTAATTTTTTATTTGTAAATGAATTACATGAATCACAGGCAAAGTATTAGCAAAAATGCGCTACAAATGCAAAAATATGCAATGCAAAACTTCTTAAGGTAGATTCTTGCATAGGCGCAAATTGGCGGTTTTCTGCCGCATAGGAAAACACACGGCTACGTTATAACATTTCTTTTATTCTTATTGGTACAATCGCAATTTGACTTTCGGGACATAATTTAGGACCCAGACAATAAATCTTATTTATGTGTTTTCTTTCTTCTGATAAGCTTGAGTTAGCGAAGCGTAGAGCAGTGTTGCTTGGATAATTCAAATAATAACTTATAACGCAAATGATGCATAACCTGGATAATAAACTTATGCATTCGAAAAATACTTGTTTTTACATTGCAGAAAATCGACACCCACCTCAATCGAAAAAGTAAGTTCTTGTTTTTTGGAATCACAATATACTTGCGAGTTATAGTTTTCATCTTTGCTCGAATGAGTCAATGGCCATTTAAATGTAAAAAGAGGGAGATATTGAAGAGGCGCGGTTTGAATGTTATTGAGGTGTAATTCCTTATTAAATATTTAAACAAGGTAGGGTGTCATCAATAAGAATACTCTCGTTTGAAATGGCCTGGCAGCGAAATGAATACAAATCTGTGAATTCCACACATATCAGTGAATTGGTCGTGAACGACGCTTACGCTCATGTTTACCTGAACGGTTTTTTCTACATTTCTCCTACTTATTCACATCTATGTAGCCCAATGCTTCTCGGTCAGTGTACCATGCGGTTTCATTGTAACTATTTTCTCAACACTGTCTGCTACACTTGCAGATATCTTCCCTCTCGTGCTTCTTTATTTGCGCACCTACCAATTGGAACATACTACATTCCGTAGATTGCCCAAGCTTTTTCACAAATGCTGTGGAACATGCCCGATTGCACGTATCGAGTGTTCCTAGTTGTCTGTTCGGGCACTCACCCACTGGCATGCACACAAGGTCCAAATTGTTCAGCTTGTTCGGGCATATAACCAGTGACCCACGTTGTAAAATCGCCGAAACGCCTGCTTATACAGCCGGCAGCAATGAGTATCCGCTGGTAATTTGGGGGTAAGAGGCAAAGAAATATTTGCTTTAAAATTAAATAAATCTTTTTATTTTACAGGAGAACTTGCGTAAGGTGACCGCTTTAGGTGCAGAAGGATCAAGTCACTTTGTCAATATACAGCCTGAAGCAGCAAAAGTGCCTGTGTGCGTTAGAAATGCGTTTAACAGCAGATGAAAAAGGCCACTATAACCTCATGCCATCAAGTCCAAAGCAATGTCTACCGACACCGCCGTTTAAGCGTAATGGGAACCCCTTCGAGAGGCGCATGCTGGAGCTGATACGTTACGCTGCCCTATAGGGCCGCCTGCGACAAGCGAAAATTGAAATTGTCCTGGTTTAACCGCCACAACCACGGAATGAATAGGAAGCACGCAGTAGCATGCATGCTTTCAATGCGTGCCCCCAGCGCACGGTATACACGGGCGCTTTTGCATTTTGGTCAAAACCTGACCGGCGTGGCCATGATTCAATTCAACGTCTTGGGGCTTAACAGAGCAAGGCGAGAGCCGCTAAGCCACCACGGCAGATGACAAGCAAGAATGTTGACCTTGTTTGAAAACAAACTACAACACCACAAAAAATCATGTTTAATATGGCGGCAAAGCTGTATTTTATTCTTTTGCTATGGTAATTTTTGACATGTTCAGCACGACGGGTGATTGCAAATGGGCTGTTAAGTTTGATGTACAGTATGTTGCAATGTTGAGCGGAATACATGTCTTGTATCTGGCAGCTCAAATTTTGACGTATTTTAGGTAAGATTGAAGGATTGAAACTTCAAAACACTGATTCAAAATCGTAAACCTTGTCGGCAAGTCCACACCAACGTGTTCTATACGCTGTGCCACGTATTGTGTTGCGAATAATTACAGAAATCAGTTATGCGCTAATAATGGTTTCCTACAATAATAGGTGCTTTGCTCAAGCAAACATATCATGGCGTTTGCATGAGTTTACTATTCTTGAAAGCTATTATTACCCCAATAATTTGTATAAATAATCAAATTTTATAGTTCTAGTTTTGACTCATGGAAAATTGTATTTGGAACTAGCAGGGTGTTCAATAAGGCGACTGCAGCTCTGACATTTTCAAAGAAATGTGACAAATAAAAGGAGATAGGTTGACAGAAATTATCTCTGGACTTCTTGCTATACCTGAGGCGTTAGATTGGGCGCAAGGCTAATGTGCTCTTCCCTGTTACTGCTATATTTCTTCAACTTTATTATGAACGAAGCCTACACGCCTGAAAAATATCAGAGCATCCTTCAAATTAGAGCTGTAATCAATAGGGCAATGATGAATACGTTATGAACCAAAAAGTTTATAACACGTACCGTTTCAGTGGAATATATTTGACAATCGCACTGTGCGAACACAATACTGAAACATCGAACTAAAAGTGGTGGTTTACCTAATCCACATGTAAAAACGAAAAGCTGCGATGTGGCAACACTGCTACTGCTTGACATAGATATAAGTGAGGGACGTTTTCTTCAGAGGTGGGCTGATAAAAATATTTTCGAATGCAGAACCATTATGAATATTGAGCGTCAGGGCCAGCATTCACGAACATTTCTTAAGCTAAACTTTTTTGTTAAAGTAAAAATGGCCGGCGAATTTGCAAGGTGCACTTGTAAAATAAAGGGCTTATGGATTCGCGTGCAGATGTTTGCTCCAACATAAAATAGATACATCCAAAAATCAGAGCTGAGTCATTTATATCGGCATAATTTCTTGCCACGTCTGCACAGTTTAGTGCAAAAAAGATAGTTAACTGCCAGATAAAGAGAGGTCAACATTATATGTTGTAGAGAAAGCGAGGTCAACATTATGCCACTAAATAAAGAGGACATGCAGCGTTAAGCATATTTCTGCCTTTCAGGAATGAATAGCTAATGTACGAATAGCCTTGCAAGAACGTTAGATAAATGGTTTCCGGATTAGGATCCATCGACTTCCAGAAACACCATGTGACAGACTAAATGCGCAAATCAAAGTGGGCTTTTAGGCTACCGCAGCAAAGCCGAAGGCGAACCTTGTATGAACTATTTTTATCTGCATCGCTTCGAAAACTTTTGTCGTTTTCTCATGCCTGAGAGTCTGCTAATTATTTGTTTGACAGACAGCAAACAGTAGGAAACTTTAACAGAAGGTTCTCGCAAACTTTTGCGTTAGTTTTCAGTATTCCAAAAAAATAAACTGTTTCTTTTTGATTACATTTTTTATTCGTGTCCGAAACTACAGATATCTGATAAACAAAGGTTTTATTCCTGCAGTAAATGGGAAAGGAACTATTCCTCGCTGATAAGAAGCAGTATTCTCGGTTGATAAAATTGCTAAATATCAGTTCAGTAGAGACTCACTCCCCAAGCAAACAAGTGAAATGGTCTTTTCTGCCCGAATGCAAAAGTTACTCTCTGAAAGAGCTTTGCCGATATTACAGTGCCTGAACTCAGATCAAGCCGCGTTCTTATACATTGGGAGAATGCCATATGAAATAGCCGTGTGTCCAGCGCTAAATTTAACTATTAGTAATACTTGACAATTATACTTACTTGCGATGTTCATGCCGATTATATTACAAGCATTGGTTACACAACATTAGGTTACTTGCACCAAAATTAAATTTTCACCCCTAAAATTGTAGCTTTATAACACACTAACACGTCGGAAACTAGATCATGTATCGGCAACTTGTGATCCATGTGACGACACTGACGCGACCACGCTGCGCGCATTAGTGGCATGAAAACCATTGCCGCATTTGCCTGAGTTACCACCGCAATATATCTAGATGAATACGGTTTCATAAATATTACGATCACCCTGTACAGCGATAAGATTTCATTCTTCGACCCTCATATGTTTTACGTTGCATTGATGGTCGCCATAAGGGGGAACTATTGTTTGGTATCCACCCGTCATCCACCATGATCTACTTTACAGAGAAGGCGGTACTTTTAGTCAGCAGTAAGAGGAGTTGGACCTTGCAAAAGCCCGTCACAGCGTATTGATTCGATGAGACGCACAGAACATTTCACCCTGTTGTCGAAGGACGGCCCATACCCACTGCGGAAAATTGGCCCAGAAGCCGGCAATTTTAAATGATTGTTAGCGGAATGAATCTAGTCATATCAGAGCGTAGTTTTGAGGACAAAAGCCTCCCACAACTAGTTCATCGCTGTCTAGAAGATGAGCGTGCTAGCTTTTTTAAGTAAATTACTGTAATGCGATGCGCCTAGCGTCTCAAGCGCTGGCTTGCGCGAGTTTATTCCGTTCATTGTCTAATAGATGATCTGAGAGCATCGAGCTTCTATGCATTTTACAGCGCAATTCACGTTCGGTTGGGCATTAGGCCACCCCAAAATCTTGAGTAGTACTAAACCCGAATTGCAACTTGGCCCATCCACAAATTTCAAGCTGGCCCACCCGCACAACCGCTCCTGCGTTGAGTGTGGGCGTGCTTCGGCATCGTTCCTCGGCGCAACCGAGTGAACGAGCACAGGCGAAAGATGACAGCGAACGACGAGTGCAGCGGTAGATGCGATAGCGCGCGAGGAAGAAAGTGGGGAAGGCTGCTACAGGGAAGAAGAAGAAACAATAATGAATGTCCGGCAGTTTTTGGTTCTGGCGGACTGCCGCCCGATTCATGGCCAATCCCCCGTAATGGGTTGTGCTATAACTACAGGCACCCAATCAAACCAAACCTGAGGTGGCGGCTCGAAGTCCTTGGACTCAGGCGGCATCTGTTGGACATAAACCCGGGTAGCAGTGATGTAGGACGGCGGGACTAGGGTAGGTGTGTGTCTGGAGCAAGCGTTAAGTTACGGCCTCATTCCTGTTTAATTTATCGTGCGGTGGCGGGAATGTGCGTCTTTCGAGTCTGTAGTCTTGGGTGAAGTCTCTGAACGTGGTCAGGCGATCGCCCAATGCCCATTCTCATTCTTGTAGTTGCATTTCTGTTGTAGTGTCCCGATCCGGCAGATCCGATGCTCCGCTCTCGGGGGCGGAGGCGGCGGCCACATAATCTGCGGCGGCTCGGCGTGTGAGACCTCGCAGGGAAAGCATGACGCGGAGAATGGAGCAGGAGTGGAGGGAGCGGAGGAGCCGAGCGGAGCGCTCAGTGGCCAGCACCCACGGCAGTCGCCGCCGCGTAGGCGATCTCAACAGCACTTCTGAGTAGGGCCCAGAATGAAGTCAGGTGGGAAAGTTACGCTCGTCCGCAGCGTCAGCTACTGCTGCCAGTCCGCGGCAGCAGAACATGTGACGTAAATCACTGCTCCTACAAGTGGTTATGGCGAGCGGCTACGAGTAAGGCTACATGTGTGACGCTTCCTTGGGTGATGTAGCCGCTGACAACAGCGGTACGATATCCCCTCGAAGAAGGCACCCTCTTGTCGTTGGCGGAGCAAAAACGTGAGAAGAAAAGCGTGCTGCCGCGCAAGACTGGCTGTGCGGCGACGATGGCTATGATATGGCGCCTGAGTAGCGCGCGCTACTCACTGCGTTCTGTTCCTAATACAAACATATTTAATCATAATAGAAAATAACGACACGCAAAATAAAGGCCGCATAGAACTGCGCTCAAATTTTGCAGTATCGTAATCGCCAGTAAATTTTTATCGGTTTTCAGCAACGTCTAGTGTCCCGAATTGACCATAAAGCCTGGGAACTGATGAACCGAAACCTTAGGATGAGAGCACAGGAACGCCACCACTTTAACATGCGAAGATCTGGGCAATTTCATTTTCTCTTCACATTTATAGAGCGCCTACAGAGGGCACTTGACTACAGCTATGTGTATTGTCAGCTATTCCGTAAGCTTCCTTGAGACTCTCGCTTTGAGGTTGATGTTTGAGCTTGACCACACCTTAAATATGGTTTTCCAACAAGTAGTTGATATTCGGCCCAGTGTTCTCTTGTCGGTATGTGCCATTCTTAGCATCGTTATTGTAATGCATGCCTCTTTTGTGCTTCCGACGCTCTTTTCACAAGCATGACAACGAAGAATTCGATGCATAGCCGCCACCATTCTGCCGAGAATGTTTTTATTGGATGCACGTAGCGTAATGCCCGTCCAATGCAGTATTGCTGATTCTGGCCTCCAAAACGCATATACAGACGCTCTGAGAGACTGTGCTGAGCGGTAAACTTTAAACTACACGTCCACCACTGTCGTTTCGCGATGTCTTATTGGTCAGCGCAGTCGACTGGCAAGTACGACATACTCAATTTTTATGGTGTGATAAGTGAAATGCACGAGACCAAGTGCAGTGTTTCGCTAGAAGAAAGTGGACAACGAGGAGTGCAAAAAAGAAACAGCAAAGGAGCCAATCGCGGAAATCCGCGGAGATGAAGACAAACAATCGCTGAAAAACATGTAACTTCGGAGGGGACCAATCCGGCGTAACCATGAAGCCACAAAAAGAATAAATATGCGAAGGGCCTCCCTAGAAAGCGGCGGAGTTCGCGGAAGCGCCGCAAGAAAGAGGTCGGCCACAGGTACGGTACTGGGAGTGGAAGATGGGCTGTCAGGCTTTGGACGTAGGCCTCCATAGGCTCCTGCGACCGGGACAGCTATTCGGGAGCCGGCCAATACCTCCCGGCTCTTCTTCACATTCTCAAGCCACGGAGTAATATCTTGAGATGTGTGGATGCCTGCGCCTGTAGGTAGAACGTGAGCAGTTGGACTATAGTCCGAAACTCACATGGAGCCGCCTATGCAGGACGTCCTGTTCCCATGCTGCTTAACCCTGAAGGTTTCTGGTGCGGTACCTGTTTCTTCTCGGGTATACGAAAAAACTGCGCCGCAGTCATCAGCGACTCGTCGCTCCTTTTCAGCACTGCCTTGGTTAGGTCTTCGCTGCTTCCCGCATTGTCTTACGCCCCATGCCATCGAAGGCCGAACTGTTGTTGGCTTCACTAAAACGCACTCCCTTAGCTTTCTTCGACAGCGTTGGTTTTTTCTTCTTTGTTAATGTCACTTGAAAACATATCGTGCTGCTAACTGTTGTTTTAGGTGTCCGTTAGCTACTTCCCATTTCCTCTGTGTATTAATTATCTTGGTGTCATCGCGCGCAAAGATATTTGATATTTTTTGGGGTACACTGGGGTAATCCTTCAGTGACCTACGGAAAAATGCAATAAATAATAACCTGCCTCACATTCAGGTTCAAATTACACTCGAGGCACTTGTGGATTTCTCATGCCCCCATGCCGACACGATGACGAAGCTAAAGATAACGACGACAGAAGTCATCCTTGAGCATGTCGTGTATGTCGACGATGGTCGTCGTTGGCGTAACAAGAGCGGGCGGAGGAATAGGAGTAAAAAAAACGGTAGACGGATGGAGTGTACAACGCTAACAAAATTTCTAGCACTTAACTGCTGTCGTACTAATATGTAGACCACACCGGTAGTGAATCCCTGTCTAAATATGTGGGCCAATCCAGAAGGTAGTGAAGCTTCAAAAAATGGGCGGTTCCCTTAAGAATATTGTAATGTTCGAGTTCCCGCGTGCAGCAGAAGGATTAGAGCAGGCAACCAGCCGACACCAACTTCTTTATACTCGTACACGCGCTCCGCGAGCTATGCCGCTAGCCAATGAGATGGGGCGGTGTTGCCATCTGTCGTTCTTCGTGGCAAACGCTGTGGTCAAAGCCGACACCAGTACCAGTACACTCGCCTGCCTTTCGGCTTGACGTCAGCACCCTCGGTTTTGCAGCGGGAAATGGACAACTTGATGCAAGGACTACAATACGTGGTGGTGTACCTTAATGATATCCTGGTGACTGGGCGCATTGATGATCACCTTGAGAACTTGGCCCGTGTACTGCATCGCTTGAAAGAAGCCGGGCTGAAGCTCAGGGAAGACAAGTGCACCTTCATTGATTCACAGGTGGAATACATGGGCCACATTGTTACGTCGGCTGGTTTCCATCCTAACCCTGAGAAGACTGAAGCTGTACTGAAGGCCCCAAGGCCTAGTGATGTGAAGTCACTGCAAAGTCATTTGGGACTTGTAAATTTGTTCGGACAATTTCCGCCAAATTTGTCTACTGTTATTCCTACACTGAATGAGCTGCTCTGAGCCAAGACACCGTGGATGTGGGGTGCTAACCAGGAGCGTGCGATTTGGCAAAAGAAAAAGTTGCTGGTGTCTGCTGCGGTTTTGGCACACTACGACCCTCGGAAGCCCTTGGTGCTGAGTTGTGATTCATCACCGTATGGAGTGGGAGCTGTGCTGGCTCACCGTGACGACACGGGTGCTGAGCGTCCGATCGCTTTTGCATCAAGAAGTCTCGCGCTAACTGATCGCAACAACACTCATTTGGATAAGGAAGCTCTCGCTGTTGTGTTCGGAGTGACCAAGTTTCGACAGTATGTATGGGGCCGAGAGTTTGAGGCGGTCACCTACCGCAAACCTCTGCTTGGCCTGCTCGCCGCTGACAAACTCGTGCCAGAGACGTCATCTCCGCGAGTGCTGCGCTGGTCACTGATGCTGGCCGCTTACAACTACAAGCTTAAGTACCGACCCGGAGCCAGCATCGCGAATGCTGACGGTGTGAATCGCCTGCCGCTGCCTGTTTCTGCACATTCCGTCGAGCAGCCAGCTGAAGTTTTCATGCTGAAGGTTGCTTACCCCAAGGTCTTGGTACCGGCTGTAGTGACTGAAGCGACCTCCAAAGATCCTGTGCTAGCCAATGTTCGGGAGGCACGGTGGGCTAGTACATAGCAAGAGCACGTGCTAAACCTACTCCATAAATGCTATCCTGGCATTTCCAAAATGAAAGCACTGGCTCGTAGCCATGTGTGGTGGTCTACCCTGATGAAGACATCACTAATGCGGTGGGTCGATGCCGTGTGTGTCAGGAGCACCAGAGGACTGCGCGGCCAGTAGCGATGACGCCATGGCCGCTCCCTGAGAAGCCCTGGTCGCGAATCCACATTGACTTTGCTGGACCTCTCAATAATCGATACTTGCTGATTGTGAGTGATGCCTATTTAAAGTGGATAGAAGTCGTTCCTGTGACAACACCGTCGGCCGATGCCACCATTTTATGCTTGCGCACCATGTTTGGTACCCATGGGTTGCCAGACGTGATCGTGTCTCATAATGGACCAACATTCGTGAGTGCCAGTTTCAAAGAACTCCTCCAGCGAAATGGCATAAAGCATGTGCTGACATCGCTGTATCACCCGGCATCAAATGGTGCTGCGGAGCGTGCAGTGCAAAATATTACATCAAAACTGAAGTGTGCAGTGGGCGCAAGCTTCGAGTGGAAGCTAGCTCGTGTCCTTCTGAAGCACAGAACAACGCCACATGAAATTACTGGATGCTCTCCTGCTGAGTTAATGATGAGACTCAAGCTGAAAACAGCTTTGATTCTACTGCATCCTGACATGGTCTACAGTTATGACAAGGCAGCTAAAGCAGAAGGTGGCCCATGACAAAAACATGTACCCGACGCCGCTTGTGCAACCAGGGGATCATGTCTATGCACGATACTTACGAGACGGTCCACCCTGGGTTCCAGCGACAGTGATTGCTACGTCAGGCGTTCACATCGCTGATGTCACAATGCCGGATGTTCGATCCTGAAAGCGGCAGAAAAGCACCCGCGCCCAGATTTCACCGCACCTGACGTGCCTCCGGCTGCTGTGGCGAAACCGCAAGCCTGCCCATGTGACGGAAGCGTACATGACCAACAGACCTCTGCTGGGCAACCGCACCTGAGCGCCAACTGTGACGACGAAGCTACACAACACGAAGCTTCGCCAAGAAAGAATTCAGTGCTGGCCGTTTCTGATGCTCCGGCACCCACTTCTGAATC
Organism: Dermacentor andersoni; assembly: GCF_023375885.2. Classification (NCBI taxonomy): domain Eukaryota; kingdom Metazoa; phylum Arthropoda; class Arachnida; order Ixodida; family Ixodidae; genus Dermacentor; species Dermacentor andersoni. Next base: position 52,966,786 of record NC_092823.1, read on the forward strand.
GAGCACACCCTAAGTGCGAAGAAGTTCGAGAGCCAAGCAACCCGTTATGCGGTATTCGCCATGAGACTTGTGGACGTTGCTTTCCTTGTGGGGGCGGGGAGGGGTGTCTTGTTTGTCCACAACGTTTGCCACGAAGAACGACAGATGGCAACACCGCCCCATCTCATTGACTAGCGGCGTAGCTCGCGGAGGACGTGAACGAGAATAAAGCAGTTGTCACCGCAGTCTGTGTCGGCTGGTTGCCTGCTCTCATCCTTCCGCTGCACACGGGTACTCAAATATTACAAATATGTCACCTAAAATTTTTCTTGCTCCAAAAGGTACTGTCGTCTGCAAATTTGGACAGTCTACACGAGTATATGGAGGGTCCGAATGGCGGCACACTGCGAAGGTCGTGCAGTTTTATTACGCGGGCTATTCTCTCGTGGTTACATGGGTAGATATCACAAGTAATACACTATAAAGAAAATTGACCCAGCGCGATGTTCCTCTTGCTCCTCTCACGCGAGGCGAGACCCCGTGGAGTACCACGCCATGGTTCCGTGCCATGCACCCGCCTAAATTGCTCAGGAAGACTTTGTCTTTGATGAATTTCAACTAAAGATCGAATCGCCATGCACATTTATTTCAATAGATCTACCTTCAGGAATGGTATTTTCCTACTTTCTATGTGCTAAAAATTTGCTCTGAAGAAAGCAAGTATTTCTTCTTAATTTATTGTATATAGGGAATCCGTTCAGACTTCGTAAGTACATTTCAATCAAACATTCAGTACACTTTCATTTATGACCCCTGAAGTGGGATTTGGTTTGCGTCATCATTTTGGACTATCTTTCACCTATAATGCTGCTTACTGTTCTCTGCTTTAACGCGGCTGCCGTCTCTGTGTCGAACAGCGCTATGATGTTCCAAACTCTTTTCTACACTGGCAGAAAAGAGATTGCCAATGCATATGCGAACATTGTTCTCAAATCTTCAATAATGCGCAGGTTGCGGTTTGTCCCAAGCCACGGGAAGGGTTTTCAATGGTGAGCCTATAAGCAGGACGCAAATTCCTTGGATAGTAAGTGCACCTTCAACTGATTTGCCCACTACATATGCGAATCAGTTTTCACAGTAACTTTGCCTACATTCATAATTTTTCCACTTTCTAAGTACATGAAGCTGTGAAATACGAACTCTTGTAAGCCAATTAGAAGACGGGGTTGCTTGACTGACTAGTGCAATAAAGAATTCTAGCAGAACCGATGTGACGACAAACTTGGGCGGCGGTCATGGAGTTACCACTGAATATATTCAGCCGTATACCGTATTTGAACTGCCGAAACGCGTTATCTCTGAGGCGTGTATGGACTATTCCATTGAGATTACCTTTGGACACGCTGCTCCATCTAGCGACGCGGACATAAAGTACACGCGTGGCGGACGGAGATAACCAGACAAGACTGTCTTGGTATAAATGGCGACTGTTGGATTCCGCCAAACACTAGAGGCAATTTAGGGATTTATTTGTATCTAAACAGTGGCGCGTACCCGCTTACGCACACCCAGTGACTAAAATTTGCCTGCAAAATCTCAAGTGAATACGTAAGCATTCCCAAGCGCCCACAGAAAGGGACCAAATTCGTGCCGATGATGGGTTCTGAACTCTCTGCTCGAAAAACAGAAGGTTGATGATGTATATATTACCCAATGTACTATCGTGAGGCTCATGTTGGTGATGGTCTAAAAAAAACCTAAATGTGGACATAAATAGATAGATAGATTAGAAGAGCATTATATATTGCATTGAATAATTACTATTTAAAAAGGATATAGGACAATCGTAATTGTCATCAATTATGTACTAACTGGCTAAATAAACAAAAGATGGCAAATGAGTTTTAGAATATAATTGCATTTTGAGTAATTTGCAGGTTATTTTCTTGCTGCAAATAGCTGATACTAGGTGACAAAAGATGTTTATCACCTCGAATGTGGTATCCTGAAACCGGATGGTGCTGGTAAGGGCAAGATGGCTGTAATAAAATAAACAGCGACTGTATGAGGATGCATAGGAACATGAAAGCAACCCTTACTATACCCGTGGGTAATTAATAAAAGGAAAATCAGACATCCACCCGTTCGTAGCAGTTGCGACAAAAAAAGACCCATACGAGATTCTCGAAAGAAAAAGCCGCAGAGTTAAAGGAAAATTCGTCCTGGTCCGGGACTCGAACCGGCGACCACCACATTTCCGGGGCAGCCGCTCTACCAACTGAGCTAACCAGGCGGCTAGCAGATGGCAGGGCGAAGTCGAATTGGTCGACGACATGAAGCATAGACAAGTGTTTGAAGAAGGTCTACTGCGGAAACCAGCAAGGTTTTCGCAGAACTTCAACGTCATACCCGCCGTGGTTGCTCAGTAGCTGTGGTGTTGGCTGCTGAGCATGAGGCCGTGGGATCGAATCCCGGCCACGGCGGCCGCATTTCGATGGGTGCGAAATGCAAAAACACCGTGTACTTGGATTTAGGTTCACGGTAAAGAACCCCAGGTGGTCGAAATTTTCGGAGTGCTCCACTACAGCGTGCCTCATTATCAGAAGGTGGTTTTAGCACGTAAAACCCCATAATTTGATTTCCATTAAACCCTTACTATGGAACTATAAGAGGGAGAAAACCAACGGGCCTTATTTTCAGTAATCGAAATCATCTGACAAAAATAATGAAGCCATGGAAAACACACGGAAAGTCGAAATTATCGCCAGATGAAAGCAAAACTGGGCTAAAAAATAATTTGTCGCTGATGGTGGCCTACCGAAGAATCCGCCGATTGTTCTGCGAAGGTAGTTGTCTCGACGCCCATATTCTTGGTTATTTGCTTCAATCAAAAACTGCAGATTTTATCCCCTATACCCATTTAGGCTCCATATGGTTTTTATGAACCAAAAGTTCTCTTTTTGCTCTTTTCGTTAATTAGACAGCGAGGGATATTTATTCCGCCAACTTTGTTGCCTTTACGTGCCGTGGGAGGGCTCATTGGTCTGCTGCCAGCTCAAGCATTCAGTTTGGGTTCAGTTTCACCTCACACGATTGGCCTAGGACGTACCAGAGTCGTCAGCCACGCCCGTCGGCGCGGCCTAGGCCAATCGCATGAGGCAAAATTGAACGCAAAATCAAAGCGCGTTCCGAACAAAAATCTCTAATCTAGCCCATGGTGTGTCGCTACTAATCTTGAATACTATAATGAGATCACGTCGACACTGAACGTGAGGTGGGTTCTGCGGCAGCGTGAGGGGAAATTTTACCTAAAATTTCACCGACCAACCTTCCGTGTTGTAGGCATCGCAAAGATGTTGCTTTTGAGGAGCATTTGCTTAAGCTTGTCCGACGGCGCACTTAAGTCAGACAGTGTTCATCTTGCGGCCCTTTATCCCTTAATGTATGAGAAACACAAAATCCGACTCCATTTTATTCATACGGAGGTGTAGCTTTGCAAGCCTGTTGCTCAGGCAATTGACTTGAAAGCCAATAGAGACTTTTAGCCTGTCCGCTATTCCGGTAAACAGGAGCGGTTTGGGCGGATTGCCGGATTTGCGGGGGCGTAGCCAGATCGCTGCAGCCGCCTCCTAGCGTAGAGTTCAACCAGACAAACACAGAGCTAAAACTGCAGTAACCCACTATATCCTGCTTCGCTAGTGGTGCAAATTTTTGGCAGCGGCGTAATTGTGAACACGATTACGCCACTGTCGAATATTTGCACCTGGAGCCAAGCAGAATATAGTAATTAGCTCTGTGTTTGTGTGGTTGAGTTTTGCACCTCCAGCTGGCGCCACTAATCTGGCCGCTCACGTTTACGCCCCCGATAAACCGGCAAACCGCTGTCAGGATTGGGGGCTCAATCCCATCGCTCGAGATCCGTTGCCAAGATTGGAGTCCGGCATGAATTCGAAGGTAGCTGGCCCATGCCGTCGTCCAACTTAAACACGCTGAGGACGTTGATGAAGGGAAGAACTGCTTCTCACCGGGAACGAGGAAAATGGGTTTATTTACAGAAATTAAATCAGTCTAACATGACTGCTTAAGAAAAAGAGTGTCAGTCCAACATGACTGCTCAAGAGAAAGTGTGTCAGTCCAACCTGACTGCACGAGAGAAGTGTGTCGAGCCTCCGCCCAACAGCCGTTTTTAAACGCTCGGTCCTTCGGCGATACAAGGCAGCGAATGTTCGTTTCGTCATCGCAAAACTAGCCGCCTCCCGCGACAAGGTGACGCGCACACACACGCAAACACACAGGTGCGAAGGACTGGAGCCGACGACTGAGGGGAGTCGTTCCGGGAAGCTCGGAGACATTCTGGCTAGCTCGTTGTCCCGCCGCGGCTTGCTCATGCGTAGCAAAATCAGGTTCGCGCTGGGGACCTCGGGCACAATAGTTCGTCCGTCGAACCCGTTTCGTCACAACGGAGATGGGGCTCGTGGATGGAGGTGGTTTGCAGCACAAAGCCCGCTTCTTCGAACGCAGTCTAGCTGCAGCGACGGAGAGTGGGGGATGCGCGCCTTGTCCCCCAGTCGTAATTGGGTGGCAATTTTTCCTTGCAGCTCGCCATTCTTAACAGCGCCTCCATGGCCCGAAAAATCTCGACTGTCTAGCGCTGACAACCGCTAGGCAGGAAGAGAACGGCAGGTGGTCAGGGGGGGATTGATGTCTTGGCTCGCAGCGACCACTTGTGTATTGATGTCACCGCCCCAAAACAACCAACAAGGACAGGCAACTGCAAAATGAACCCCACAACACGGCTCTGCGCCGAGATGACGTGCATTGGCTCTCACTTTAGACTCGCTAGGCTTCAAAAAAAAACAACAGAAGTTCAGAAACAAAAAATGCTGCATTTCGCTATGCCAATTTCTGAAGCTAATTCCTGCTGACGAATTCAGCAATCATGGATGGAATCCTGCTAAATGAGAGGGGATCTTCTTCGCCTAATAAAATTAGCACTAGTAACCCTAAAATTTAGGCGGGACCCTCAAACGCAGAATTCAAATTAGCCTGCTGTTACGTTTCGCCTACAACGCGCGGTAATGCCGGCGCGGATGCAACGGAGGCCGGGGCTTCGTTCAAAGCGGCGGACATTTTGGCCCGTGCGAAGCCGCCGCAAAGCTTCCCCGCCAAGCGTGTCCAGGCGTGTTTCAGTGCCACGTGTCTTCGTGTGTGCGTGTGTGTGTGTGTGCCCTCGCTTGTCAAAGCGCGGCAGCCGGGGAGCGGAGTTCCCCGAATGAGGAGCCTGGAGGTCTCTCGGCTCGACCGTGCGCGCCGTCGTGGGCTCATGCTCCGCCGTCCCGTGACCTTCATCCCGTGACCTTCATCCCGTGACCTTCCCTTTTGGACCGCGACGCCGAGAGTATAAGAGCAGCTGCCCCCGGACGCCAGGAGAGAGGCTCCGATATGTACTGTTGAGTTACGTGCTTTCCCGTCTCTCCACTCCGGTCGACCTGAGCGGCCGCTCTTTTGCTATGTTAGAATAAACAAGTTGTTCTGTTACCAGTCTTCTCATGCTTTGCCGGGACCTTCGGATGCTTCCAGTGCCCCAGGCCGCCAGGCCAACGCTACCCTTGGGGCTTGCGACCCATTGGCAATAACGGGCGTCAGCACCGAGACCCCAACAACTCGGGCCAGCGGTGCGATTACAACATCTGGTTGCCAGCGGTGAGATCGCGACAACGGAGGCCAGCAGCGAAGAGATGCGGTTGACTGTATGCTGAGCAGCACAACGACCATCCGGGAGCAGCGCAACGAGCCCTGTGTGACGACTGGTTGCCTGCAGCGGAACGACTGTGCTGAAGTCTTGGCTGCGAGGTTTGGTGAGTGCGGGACTTTCTTCTTCTGAGTTTTGCCAGGCTTTTGTTAGTGTTAGAAACAGAGCTGGTAATTGTGGTTGTCGTTGCTACCGGGTTAGTTTGCGGCAAGACAATAGTAGGCAGTAGAGAAAGCAGCATTCAGAGCAGCCATGGATTTGAAGTCGTTGCGCAAACCGAAATTGCTGGAGCTTGCGAGAGAGTTGGGTCTGGATGTCTCAGACAAACTCAGAAAACCAGAACTGCTAAGGGCTATTCTTGAGTTAGAAGCTGAGGATGACGAGCTGTCGGAATGCCTTGAGACCATTGAGGAGAGGGAGGAGCAAAAAGAGAAACAGGAGCGCGAACTTAAAGAACAGAAAGAGAAAGATGAGCGTGAACGTAAAGAGCAACAAGAGAAAGAAAGAGAGCGCGACCGTCAACACGCTTTGGAAATGAAGCGTCTCGAGTTAGAGATGGAACGCGCTCGTAATGGAAGTCAGGCACACGGTGCAGGAGAACGAGTATTGTTCAAATATGACTGACCTGATGCGGCCGTTTAAGCTTGGAGAGGACATTGGTTTGTTCCTGGTTAACTTTGAGCGAACGTGCGAGAAGCAGGGGTTCTCTCGGGAAACGTGGCCACAGCGCTTGCTCACTTTGCTACCCGGCGAGGCGGCCGACGTAGTCGCTCGCTTGGAGAGAGAGGAGGCAGAGGATTTCGACAAAGTGAAATCGAGTCTGCTAAAAAAGTACCGGCTGTCAGCGGAGGCGTTCCGTCGGAAGTTTCGGGAAAATGAGAAAGGCAAAAGTGAGTCATATACAGAGTTTGCGTACAAGCTTATGTCAAACATGCAGGAGTGGCTCAAAGAAGAGAAAGCGTTTGGTGACCACGAGAAAGTTCTGCAGTGTTTCGGGCTAGAACAGTTTTATAGTCGGTTACCTGAGAACGTGCGGTACTGGGTCTTGGATAGGCCAGACGTTAGTACGGTGGCTAGAGCCGCTGAGCTAGCCGAGGAGTTTGTGACGCGTCGGGCTCGCGGAGCTAAGGACGGTCAAAAGGGTGAATTTGGCTCCAAGTTTGAGAGGCCGAAGTTCACGCCCATGAGAAAGCGGTTCGAGACGAGGCGAGCGCGCGTGTGTTATACGTGCCAGAAGCCGGGTCACTTTTCGGCGCAGTGTCCGACCGAACGTGAGGAGACGGCGGCAACCGAAGCCGAACGCAGAAAGCGGTTCGAGACGAGGCAAGCGCGCGTTTGTTATACGTGCCAGAAGCCGGGTCACTTTTCGGCGCAGTGCCCAGAAACAAAACCAAAAGTCGTGTTTTTTTCATTAGGCAGCACTGACGAGAACATGAAGCTTCTCGAGCCTTACATGCGAGACCTCCTCGTGAACGGGAAAGAGTGCCGAGTGCTTCGCGATACCGCAGCTACGATGGATGTCGTTCACCCCTCTTACGTAGAACCCGATATGTTCACGGGCGAGTGCGCATGGATCAAGCAAGCAGTGGAAGCTCATAGCGTGTGTCTGCCGGTAGCAAAAGTGCTTATTGAAGGACCTTTCGGAGCACTTGAGACGGAGGCCGCAGTGTCATCTATGCTGCCCCCCCCAGTACCCGTACCTATTTTCGAACAGGTCCGATCACCTCCTGCGCGAGAAGGGGCTTTTGTTTGGTGAGGCTAGCTTTCAGGCCTTAACCAGATCGAAGGTTCGGGAGCTCGCTGCAAAGGCGGTAGTTGCGGGACCGACGTTGTTGAACGATGAGAAAGGGTCAGAGGCGCAGCAAGCTGGTAGTCAGAGCACGCCCGAACGGGATAAAATTGAGCCTGTAGCGTTAAAGGCACCAGATACTGGAGAGGAAATTCCCGATGCGGGAAAGTTAGAAGAGCTTCCGGTCGAGCTTCCGGGACTAGGCTCAGTGACAAACAGGAAAGACACCGATCAAGTCATTAGTGACTTAATAAGTAAAGCATCGCTGTCGCCTGAGCAGAAAACCGAACTACACCAGCTCTTACAAGAGTTTCAAGGTCTGTTCTCTGAGAGGCCTGGTAGGACTTCTGTCCTTACTCATGACATAGAACTTACCTCCCCAGAGCCAGTACGATCCAAGGCGTACCGGGTGTCACCCCGCCAGAGCGATATTATGGAGGCTGAGGTAAAGAAAATGCTACAGCTCGGTGTTATTGAGGCGGGTGAGAGTGATTATACCTCCCCTTTGATTTTAGTTGAGGTACCGGGCAAGGAACCTCGTCCTTGCGTCGACTACCGCAGGCTTGATTCCATCACTAAGGATCAAATTTATCCGATCCCTAACATCGAGGAGCGCCTTGAGAGAGTGAGTAGCGCTCAGTTTATTTCCACCCTAGATCTTGTCAGGGGTTATTGGCAGGTTCCACTTACAGAAGAGGCTAGTAGGTATGCGGCGTTCATTTCACCAATGGGGACATTCCGTCCTAAAGTTTTGAGTTTTGGTTTGAAGAACGCGCCATACTGCTTTTCAAGACTCATGGATAAAGTGTTGCGGGGACAGCATGAATTCGCTTTACCGTATCTAGACGACGTAGCGATATTCTGCGCATCCTGGCCTGAACATATGGCGCACTTGCGGGCAGTGCTAACCCGCCTGCGCGATGCGGGCTTGACAGTCAAGGCTCCCAAGTGCCAGTTAGCACAGGCCGAGGTTGTCTACCTCGGACACGTGATTGGTCGGGGTCGACGCCGCCCCTCTGAAATAAAGGTGGCCGCTGTGCGAGACTTCCCGCAACCGCGTACGAAGACCGATATTCGGTCGTTCTTAGGTGTCGCCGGCTACTATCAGAGGTACATCCCCAGGTACTCTGATATCGCGGCTCCCTTGACGGATGCTCTAAGAAAGACAGAGCCGCAAACAGTCGTCTGGGATGAGACGAAGGAAAGAGCTTTTAGCGCCCTAAAGAGCGCCCTAACAAGCCAGCCTGTGCTACGATCGCCCGACTACACAAAAGGGTTCGTTGTTCAGTGTGATGCTAGTGAGCGAGGCATGGGCGTTGTACTGTGCCAACGGGAAAATGGAGAAGTAGAACACCCCGTCCTGTATGCTAGTCGTAAGCTGACGAGTCGTGAGCAGGCGTATAGCGCCACCGAGAAAGAGTGTGCGTGTATCGTGTGGGCCGTTCAGAAATTGTCATGTTACCTAGCTGGCTGGAGGTTTATCATTGAAACGGATCACTGCCCTCTCCAATGGTGCAGACCATCTCTCCCAAAAATGGCCGCCTCCTGCGCTGGAGCCTCGCTTTGCAACAATATTCCTTTGAGGTGCGTTACAAAAAGGGGAGTCTCAACGGTAACGCCGATGGCTTAAGTCGAAGCCCCTAACGTGGGAATCAGCCTCAAAATTGCTTGTTACTGATGTTTTTCTTCCTGAGGCAGGATTTTTAACCTATTGCTTTTGTGTAGTGTTTCAAAGTGAGGATGTGCTTTTTAGTGCAATTTTTCCGATTTGTGGACGCGTTCTGAGTGCTGCTAAACTACTGTAAGGAACTAGGCAGCAGTATAAAAGGGGAAAGAGCCTGGCAGGGCTTAGTGAGGGTTGTGCCGTGCTTGCTGACTGAGCGGTTGACTTTCGGCGTAGTTCTAACGCTTGCCGGAAACGAGAACAAAAATGTCAACTCTCCCGAAGTCACTTTGCAGTGTCCTGTGTGCACCTGAACGTGAGAACGAGGCCTTCTCTGTGCGCTGCGCTCAAGAAACGCCAAAGGACGCCCGACTTCGGTTATGAGCATCATCGAGCGACATCCCTCCGGACAGCGGATGCAGTCCCCTGACCATCGGGATCTCCTTCCCCCGGCGGGGCGGTCTGTTACGTTTCGCCTACAACGCGCGGTAATGCCGGCGCGGATGCAACGGACGCCGGGGCTTCGTTCAAAGCGGCGGACATTTTGGCCCGTGCGAAGCCGCCGCAACGCTTCCCCGCCAAGCGTGTCCAGGCGTGTTTCAGTGCCACGTGTCTTCGTGTGTGCGTGTGTGTGTGTGTGCCCTCGCTTGTCAAAGCGCGGCAGCCGGGGAGCGGAGTTCCCCGAATGAGGAGCCTGGAGGTCTCTCGGCTCAACCGTTCGCGCCGTCGTGTGGGCGGGTTGGCGATGCGTCACTGCACTCGGTTCAGCAGGTCTCTCGGCTCGACCGTGCGCGCCGTCGTGGGCTCATGCTCCGCCGTCCCGTGACCTTCATCCCGTGACCTTCATCCCGTGACCTTCCCTTTTGGACCGCGACGCCGAGAGTATAAGAGCAGCTGCCCCCGGACGCCAGGAGAGAGGCTCCGATATGTACTGTTGAGTTACGTGCTCTCCCGTCTCTCCACTCCGGTCGACCTGACCGGCCGCTCTTTTGCTTTGTTAGAATAAACAAGTTGTTCTGTTACCAGTCTTCTCATGCTTTGCCGGGACCTTCGGATGCTTCCAGTGCCCCAGGCCGCCAGGCCAACGCTACCCTTAGGGCTTGCGACCCATTGGCAATAACGGGCGTCAGCACCGAGACCCCAACAACTCGGGCCAGCGGTGCGATTACAACACTGCTCAAACCATCCGCATTGCTATGCAACTTTCCCTTCTTATATCTAACGGAGAAGTTGTACTGTTGGAGAATGAGGCTCCATCGGAGCAAGCGGCCATTTTTATGTGACATTTGATTGAGCCACGTCAGAGGACAGTGGTCGGTCTCGAAGATGAACTTCGCTCCGTACAAGTAACACGAAAACTTCTGTGTGGCCCAAACTAAACAAGCACATTCCTTCTCTGAAGCGCTGTAGGCTTCCTCTCTTACATTTAGTTTACGGCTGGCATAGAGGATAGGATGCTCCTCGTTATAGTCGCCGACCTGACTAAGTACCACGCCCATACCTCTGTCGCTTGCGTCGCATTGAACTATGAATTCCTTTGTGTAGTCTGGCGCGCGAAGCACAGGGCGAGAAACCAATAGCGTTTTGAAACTTTGGAAAGCATTCTCTTTGTCCTTATCCCAGTGTACGTTACTCGGTGCTCCCTTTCGGAGGGCGTCTGTTAGTGGACTTGCCATTTGCGAGTAATTCGGAATGTACCGTTGATAGTACCCCACAAGTCCCAAAAATGAACGAAGGTCCGTTTTCGTGCGCGGCTGAGAAAATCCTCCAATCGTAGCTATTTTCAGCTCCGCCGGCCGTCTCATGCCCTGACCGACAACATGGCCCAGATAAGTAACCTGCGAACAACCAAACCTACACTTTTCCGCTTTCATCGTCAAGCCGGCTTCCCTCAACCGTGAGAACACCTGTTTGAGGTGCGATACGTGTTGTTCCCAGCTGTCCGAAAAAATTGCCACATCATCAAGATAGGGCAAGGCGAACTCCTGCAAGTCCTTTAGGACAATATCCATTAACTTAGAGAAGCTAAACGGCGCGTTCTTCAGCCCGAAGCTGAGTGCGAGAGGGCGAAAAGTGCCTACAGGCGAGATGAATGCTGCATAGCGGCTGGCACTTTCTGAAGGGGGAACTTGCCAGTACCCCCGCACGAGATCTATAGTTGAAATGTATTTAGCAGCGCTAACTCTTTCAATTCGTTCCTCAATGTTGGGTATCGGGTACAGCTGATCCCTAGTGATGGCATTTAACTTCCTGTAGTCAACACACGGACGAGGGTCCTTGTTAGGGGTTTCTACCAGTATTAGCGGTGACGTGTAGTCACTCTCAGCGGGCTCAATAACTCCCAACTCTAGCATGCGCTGTATCTCTGCCTCCATAATCTCTCTCTGTCTTGGAGACACCCTGTAAGGCTTTGATCTTACTGGTTCGGTTGATGTCAGCTCAATTTCATGCGTTATCAGTTCGGTTCTACCCGGCCGATCGCTGAATCTGTCGAGATATTCCCCTAACACCTCTTTTAGCTCATCTAGCTCCTCGGGTCTTAGAGCGTGCGAGCTTACCGAGTGCTCGACTACTTCTTCTAGACCGATTTGAGAGTTGGAGGTCGCCCTATACTCCTTAAAGTTGGTACTAATGCCATCCGGCTCTTTGATGGTATAGTTAACGACTTTGCTCCGCTCTACATACGGCTTCATCAAATTACAGTGATATATCCTCACTTCCTTCCTGCGACCGGGCATTCTCAAAGCATAGTTAGTGTCTGAAAGTTTGTGGAACACTTTAACGGGCCCGTCCCAGTGAACTTCAAGCTTGCTCTTTCTTGAAGGTTTGAGGATCATTACCTGGTCTCCGGCGTTAAACGTACGAAGCCTCGCATTCTTGTCGTAATAGAATTTGGCGTTCTTTTGAGCTACTCCCATGTTCTTTCCGACTAGTTCTTGGGTTGCGCTTAGCCGTTCCAGTAAATTTAGCATGTATTCAACCACTGTTGGACTCTCCCCTCTTTCCTCCCACATCTCTCTTAACATTCTCAGTGGAGAACGGAGTGTCCTCCCATACACTAGTTCTGCTGGTGAGAACCCTGTCGCTTCATGTGGAACCGCTCGCAAAGCAAACAAAGTTGCCGGCAGACAGTTCTCCCAGTCCTCCTTATGCTCGTAACAGAGCGCACGCAAAACTCGCTTAAGCACCGAATGCCACCTCTCTACACTGTTTGACTGAGGGTGATAGACAGAACTGTGTATTAACTTTACCCCGCACTTTTGCAAGAATGTGGAAGTCAGTGCGCTCGTGAATACTGACCCTTGATCTGCCTGAATTTCGGCTGGAAACCCAACTCGTGCAAACACTGTTAAAAGCGCGTCTACTACTTCGGTGGAACTGAGCTCATTCAAAGGGATTGCTTCTGGAAACTTGGTAGCCGGACACAGCATGGTAAACAAGTACCTGTAGCCGGATTTTGTTTTTCGAAGAGGCCCTACCGTGTCTATTACAAGTCGTCTGAAAGGCTCTGTTATTAAGGGCACTACCTTCAGTGGAGCTTTCCATGTCTCTTCTGGTTTACCCGAACGCTGGCAGGCGTCGCATGATCTTACAAAGTTTTCTACGTCTTTGAAACAGCCAGGCCAGTAGTATTCCATAAGCAATCTTTCCTTTGATTTGTTTATGCCTAGGTGGCCGGACCAGCCATTTCCATGACAGAGACTCAAAAGGTCCTCCCTATACTTAGTAGGTACGACTAACTGATCTAAAATCCTACCCTTTCGATCTCTGTAGTGCCGATACAACAAACCTCCTCTCTCATGTATCGTCACATTGCGCCTAGCAATGCCTTCTTTAGCTGTGTCATGTAATTTAGCTAGGCTCTCATCATTCTTTTGCTCAGCTGCCAGCGACTCTTTATCCACACGTAAGAGCTGATCAAAGTTCTTTGAGGCCGGTGATAATAACGACCCTGTCTCGCTTGTGAGTGCGTCAGCTTGCTCTTCCTGCAGGCTAGAACTTTGACACTCAAGTGCTACGCTCTCATTGAGCTGGTCAGCTGGCAGGCTCTCCTCAACTGTTCTTTTGTCCCTCGGGCCTAGCTCGGATTCGTGTATTGAAGTTATCCCCTTTTCTGCTTCCGCTGGAGGAGCGTGTGCATTTTCCACCGAAAGCGCCGCGATCTTACGAGCTTGGCCTCGGGTCAATGCTTGTACTATGCCCTCTCCCAGTTTGAGCCCTTTGTCACACAGTAACTGATTCGAACGATTCGAAAAGATTTAAGGATACTGCAGTGACAAAGATTTGGAAACTGCAGCCTCAGTCTCTAGCTCCCCGAATGGTCCATTGATTTTGACTTTGGCCATGGGCAGACACACGCTGTGTTCTTCTACAACCTGTTTTATCCATGCTACTTCTCCGGTGAAGTCATCTACCGTCACGTAAGACGGATGGACAATGTCCATCGTGGCGGTACTGTCTCTTAGCACTCGGCATGGTTTTCCATTAACTTGCAGGTCGTGAAGATATGGACTTAAAAGTTCCATATTCTCATCCTTTTCCTCCACGCAGGAGAAAACTACGCTAGACTTCTCGCAGTTTACAGCTATATGTCCCAGTTTGTGGCATTTGTAACAGTGCATTGGCCTAAAAGATTCGAATTTTCTTTTCTGTTATTTTTGTGCGGTTTCTCCGTTAAGTTTCTCCTCGCTCTTTTCTGCGGGCTTTTCCGCCATGTCTACAGGCTCCGATCGTCTAGTCTGCGCACCCTTTTTGAACGGAAATGGTTTCCGCGGTCCATTTCGACCGTCCCAGTTTCCCTCCTCGGCGTTCAACTTTCTACGGGTTGCGTACTCTTCGGCTAATTCAGCCGCCCTTTCTACAGTGTTTACATTACCTCTGTCTTGCACCCACAGTTTCACAGCTTGGGGGATGGTTTTGTAAAACTGTTCTAGACACATGCATTCAATGATCATGTCTCTGCTGTCGTACGCTTCCGCGCTTTTAAGCCACTCGACTAGGTTGGCCTTTAAGCTATATGCAAACTCCGGATATCCCTCGCTATCTTTCTTGCCTGTGCTCCTAAACCTTTGCCGAAAAGCTTCGGCTGAAAGGCGGTATTTCTTCAGGAGACTAGCCTTAACTTTTGCATAATCATATGCATCCTGTGCACTCAGTCTGGCGATTACTTCCGCCGCCTCACACGGCAACATAGACAGCAACCGCTGTGGCCATGTATTCGGGCCGAAGTTCATCTTTTCGCAAGTCTTTTCAAAATTGCTTAGGAACAAGCCTATGTCGGTCCCGACCTCAAATGGCTTTAATAGCCTGTCCATGCGGTACGATTCTGCCTCACTTGATCGTCCCAGAGCGCCTTCACTTCCTTGAGACAACTCCAAACGTTTGCTTTCAAGTTCAAGTTGCATTTTTCTTAACTCGGGTTCTTCTCTTTCTTTTTCCCGTTCTGCTCTTTCTCTTTCCCGTTCTGCTCTTTTTTTGAGAAGTTCCAATCCCATTTCAATATCTTCCTCACTGGCCTGTTTGGAAATGATATGCAATAATTCTGATCTTAGCATTTCCTCGCGTACATCTAGGCCCAGTTCCTCACCAACAATCAACAACTCGTCTCTCAGCAGTGTCCTTAATCCCATGACTGCTGCTTTACTGCCTTGATTCTGCTCTCTAAATCTAGCTAGGAAAACACAACCTAGCTAACACACAACAATCTAGCTTCCCTACAGTTCTAAACAGAACAACCACAAAATGAAGCCTAGAGAGTCAAAGCAAGAATCAAGCACTCACCGCAGATACAGCACCATGTCGCAAAGTCCATCCCACCGCTGCCACCAGTTGTCAGGATTGGGGGCTCAATCCCATCGCTCGAGATCCGTTGCCAAGATTGGAGTCCGGCATGAATTCGAAGGTAGCTGGCCCATGCCGTCGTACAACTTAAACACGCTGAGGACGTTGATGAAGGGAAGAACTGCTTCTCATCGAGAACGAGGAAAAGGGGTTTATGTACAGAAATTAAATCAGTCTAACATGACTGCTTAAGAAAAAGAGTGTCAGTCCAACATGACTGCTCAAGAGAAAGTGTGTCAGTCCAACCTGACTGCACGAGAGAAGTGTGTCGAGCCTCCGCCCAACCGCCGTTTTTAAACGCTCGGTCCTTCGGCGATACAAGGCAGCGAATGTTCGTTTCGTCATCGCAAAACTAGCCGCCTTCCGCGACAAGGTGACGCACACACACACGCAAACACACAGGTGCGAAGGACTGGAGCCGACGACAGAGGGGAGTCGTTCCGGGAAGCTCGGTGACATTCTGGGTAGCTCGTTGTCCCGCCGCGGCTTGCTCATGCGTAGCAAAATCAGCTTCGTGCTGGGGACCTCGGGCACAATAGTTCGTCCGTCGAACCCGTTTCGTCACAACGGAGGTGGCGCTCGTGGATGGAGGTGGTTTTCAGCACAAAGCCCGCTTCTTCGAACGCAGTCTAGCTGCAGCGACGGAGAGTGGGGGATGCGCGCCTTGTCCCCCAGTCGTAATTGGGTGGCAATTTTTCCTTGCAGCTCGCTATTCTTAACACCGCCCGCACTTGCCGGAATACCGGACACGCTAAAAGTCTCTAATATAATTACTGAAGTAGGCCCATATTTTTTAACGAAATTTCCGGCAGTATAACCCTACGAGAATAGCCGTTTGCCGGAAATGGCCTTTATGTGGCACAAAATATGACAAGAGAATACATGTCATGGTGGCATATGTCTTAGTGCCTTTGTTTTGTTCCAGCAGTTTTCAGACAGTAAGGTGTCTATACAGTAATGATTATTTAGACCTTTATAAAGCTCTACAGAGTTACATTATTTTATATTTGTTTTCATGCACTCAACAAATAAGGGCTTACTGCAGAATGCTCCAGAGATTACGATATGTATCATTCGTAATGTTAAACGCAGTCTGGCTTCATTTGCTCATTAGGCTTCGATCCTAGAGATGGTGCAAACAAATTGCAAGACTAAAGCATGTGATGATAATTGAACATAACTTTACATCGAAATTTTAGACGATTGCTATGTAATATGGCCAATCAAGCAGTCATCGTGCCATTTGGAGCACCTGGTGGCTAAAAATATGCAATTCTCCGGCCCATCAAATTTTAAAACGTCGTGCTGTGATTTGGCAGATGCACTTTTTTCGCTATTCCCCCACAATGCAAAATATCTAAAAATTGATGTTGTATTTTTCCCAGGTACAGATAGAAACACCTCTGCCAGGCACGCATACATCCATGATGTGCGGTGGAAGCATCATTACACGCAATGTTGTGATGACTGCAGCACATTGTTTTCCTGAGATGTGCGTATTGTTTTGACGTCTTCATCTGTCTTGACTTCTGAATTAGGAAAGCTTTAGTTAGATATAAGTGGGTTACAATAGATGCAGGTGTGTGTGAATTAAAGACTACTGATGCTTTGTGCTTCAAATGCTTGTACTGCCAATTTGTGCGCAGAAGCTGAATGACGATTCTCGAGCTTAAGTAGAGCATAATTTCGCTGAATTTGAAGTGCGTATTCTTCAAGGAACAGCCTCCAGGCACTTCAAGAATAATTATATTTTACTGCTATGTGTATATCTAAACTGTTTAAAACATTCATCATAAATGTACTGGATAAATGAATAATCGAGATTCAATACAGCCTAGAAAAAATGGAATGAACAATATACATCTTAATGAATGCCTCTTTCCTCCGCAATCTTTAATTTCTTGATCCGCTTGTATGATCTTAACAACGGTGGGAATGTTGTGTCAAATAAGGATAGGCGAGTGGTATAATCTCTGCCACAAAAATTGGTTCTGCACGATAGTTGCAGAACTGTCCTGCACCAACGCATTCCAAATAGCTCATGAAAATTTCCTAATTTCACCACCCCACCTAGATGTTGGCCGTCCTCGACGGCGCTTCCCTTTTCTAGGCCTCCATTCCGTAACTGTAATGGTCCACCGGTTATCCATCCTACCCAGTGCATCGCCAGCCCAGCTCAACCTTTTTCTCCTAATTTCAATTCAAATATCGGCTATTCCCGTTTGCTCTCTAGTCGACGCCGCTATCTTCCTGTATGTTAATGTTACGCCTAACCATTCTGGTTCCATCATTCCTTGCACAGTCCTTAACTTGGTCTCGAGCTTCTTCAACCTCGACGTTTCTGCCCCATATGTTAGCACCGGTAAAATGCAGTGACTGTACAGCTTTCTTTTGAATGATAGTGGTAAGCTCCCAGTGAGCATCTGATAATTTCTGCCGTACGCACAACGATGTATTTTTATTCGTCTGTAAACTTCGTTCTCATGATCAGAGTCCCCTGTGATGGTAACTTACATAGATAAACGTACTCCTCCACAGACTCTAGAGGCTGACTAGGGATCTTGAACTCCTGTTCCCTTCCCAGGCTATCGTATATTATGTTTGTCTTCAGCATATAAATCTTCAACCCCACTTTTACACTTTCTGTGTTAAAGGGACACTAAATGGAAATACTAAGTCGCCATTGATTGCTCAAATACCCTTCCAGACATCTCGCAACGCTTGTTTCTTGTCAAGAAAAAAGTTTACAAGAAAATTGCATCTGAAAGGTTCGAATACTTTTTTCGTAATTCAAATCTTCCGTCAACCAACCGGGGGAGCGATAACGTTGCATAAGCTATCAAGGCAATTTGCTGCCGTCTGAGAGTAAAACGGCGCCCGGCAGACGGCGGTACCGAGCCAAGACAGATAAAGACATAGCTGCGGATTCTCCGCTGCCGCTACTTTTTGGCCAAGTGGTGTAGACCGTTGCTGGTGTAGACCCGCAACATCACACACGAGTTGGATTCTCTGTTACTAACAGTTTGTGCGAGATTCGTGAGCCAGCAAAACCAGCGCAGCACTACGCGATAACTACTGAAACGCGAAAGCATGGGCGGCGAGGAGTCGAGAGAAAACGAAACCGTTCGACCACCCGCGTCGTTGTCAAGGGTAATTTCAATGAGTTCTTTTGTCTAAACGTTAAGTAGAACCGGACAAGTAGCATTTTATTTCGTCTTATAATACAAGGATGGTTTGTGCAACGATTGGTTGAGTATTAGTGACAGAATTTAACTGAGAAGTACTTTCGTCACCGGACCAGCACTCGAATTTCCCAGGGGAGTCTCTAATCATCTCCTGTAGTCACTTCAATTTCTTGATTATTAAGGCTCTCTTAGCGGTAATAAATATGCCTTAGAGATTTTCAAGCACTAATATTTCACTTTAGCTTGACAATATTGACAGCAGGTGCCCAGCGTCTGCGGGATCCGGATAACTTCAGCGCTGCCGTTGAGAAAGACGTTGAAGATTGGCTGGAATCGTATGAACGCGCCAGCAACACCAACAAATGGGACGATCCCTTAAGCTCTGCAATGCCATCTTCTATTTATCGGGCGTCGCCATGCTGTGGTTCAAAAACCACGAAGCCGATCTCCGCCCGTGGGCTAGCTTCAAAACCGGCATCGCAGAAGTTTTCGGCTGCCCTGGCGTGCACAAACTTCGCGCTGACAAACGCCTACGAAGCCGATCGCAGCACACTGGTGGAATGTTCACCAGCTACATAGAAGACATCGTCGACCCCTGCCGGCGTGTCAACCCGACGTTGGCGGGTTGACACGCCAACGTCGTGTCGCTGACGGTAGCACGGTGACCGTGGTCGGAATGTGTACCGCGCGCGTGAGCATTTCCGGCCGCCTTACTGTCGTCCTTGTCACCGTTCTTGTCCAATGACCCCACCACCTCATCCTAGGCCTAGACTTCCTCTCCGCCCATTCAGCACTCATGGATTCTTCCTCAAGCAATGTGCGTCTTGACCTGCCCCTGCTGGGCGTTCCTCCAACACCACAGGAAGTTCGCCTGAGACCTCCTGATTTTGTTCACATTCCACCAATGTGTGTACTGTGGTGGAATGTGATAAAAGAGTTCGTCCGTGCTGTGGTCGCACGTCAGCTTTCGCTGCTGTCCTCAGCCACGCCACCACCTTCGCCTTTGCAGGCGAACCTTCGCCGGGTCATCGAAGAGCAAGTCTGTGCAGCTCTCCCTTCTGCCCGCGAGACTCTGCCTGTGCCGCCTGCAGTTGCTTTTCCCGAGGTGACTGCACCTCTCAGCTATGCCGGGGCTCTCGCGCGGCCTCCACCTCCGACCTTTGCGCCATCCCTATCGGTCGTGCCACTGCGTCCAGACACCTTTGTGTGGCTTTAGGTTCCCGCCGTTCCTGCTGGACTATCATCCAAGCTTGTCTCCAAATATCAAAGACCCTGTCGTGTTGTAGCGCAGACATCGCCTGTGAACTATATTGTCGAGCCTGTCGCGCCAACCTACGGACCAACACTGTCGTGGTCGTGAAACCGTCCACGTACAACGCCTGAAGCCGTTTACGACTCCATGATTCTATGTTCACCACGAGTCGCCAAGATGGCTCCTTTTCCTGTGGGGGGCAATTGTAGTGAAGAGGAATGCCCGGCGCCGCAGCCACATCGCCAGTCGCCCGGGAGGCGCGAGCTCGAGATTGCCTTAGCTTCTCTGGTTGAGACACGCTGCCTGCTGCGCTCTTGTGCTGTATAGGTATTAGAATTCCTTTAGGGTCCCTTTAAGGCCCACAATCCTTTGTTTTAATTCAACCCCAGTTTTGCTGAACCGAACAATGTCATCTGCAAACCAAAAGTTGCCGAGATATTCGCTGTTTATGCTCACTTCTACGCCTTCCCACTTTAATAGCTTGAATACTTCTTCCATGCAAGCAGTGAATAGTGAATAGCATGAGAGAGATTGTGTCTCCTTGCTGAACAATTCATTTATAAGTAATTTTCTACTTGTGGAGCCCCAAGGTAGTGGTGGAACTTTTGTTGACATTTAACATGATATTCACGTATGCCTCCTGTACATCTTGATTACGTACTGCCTCTACGACTGCTGGTACCTCTACTGAATCACCTCTACTCTACTCCAACTCTAATGAATCAACCGCCTTTTCATAATCTATGAAATTCATACAGAAAGATTGATTGTACTCTGCAGATTTCTCGATTGACCAGATGACTTTGATCCATTGTAGAATATCCCTTCCTGATGCCAGCTTGTTTTCTTGGTTAGCTGAAGTCAAGTGTTGCCCTTATTCTACTGGAAACTGGCTTGTTAAATATTTGACAGAATACTGAAAGCAAGCTGACAGACCCATAATTTTAAATTCTTTAACGTCTTCTTTCATGTGGATTAGTATGATGTTGGCATTCCAATTCGCTGGTACACTTGAAGTCAAGAGGCATAGCGTATAAGGGGCCGCAAGTTTTCAAGCATGGGCTTTCCTACAACTTTGATTAAGTCGACTCTTACTGCATCTTCTGCTGCCGCTTTTTCAAGAGTGAGGATTTTGGGCTTTCAATTTTAGTACAGCAATCCGTAGCACCAATATGCCACATTAAATAACAAAAGAAGCTATTGCTGAGAAGTGTTGAGAAGAATAAGTGCGTTAGGCATTTGGCCTGCTATATGTGTTGTCATCTGTCACGTGGGATAACAATGCATGCAGATGATTCCAACATAATGCATTCCGAAAGACATGAAGGAGGGTAAATTTGCGCTATATGTATTTAAATGTGATTAAAGCTTCTGTGTATCACGGTAACACGCAACATGCAATTTGTAACGAAGCAACCAAATTAACTTTTGTTTCACTCTAAGCCTCTAACTATTCTAAATTTAAGCAACAAATTAGGAGACGCAGCATTCTGTAAATATTTTTATCGCTAACAACGCCATAACATTTGTGATGTGCCATTTCTTGACGTATAAGTAAAGAAATAAAGATAATGCAGCTAGAAAGAACGGGCCAATTACGCACATGGAATGCTTGCTTTCTAATCCCACCGCTGTATTTGACAATACTCGATTATCTGAGGTGCTAGTAATATCGTCGGCTTGAAGAATGTTGCAAACAATGACAAATTCCTACTACTTAAAACAGAACATACCACAGTGTGCTAAGTTCTGACGCTTTGTGTTTGCTTTGAACAAGAAAGCTGGAAACAACGAAGATGCTGTAAATAATAACGTTAGCGTGCGTGTATGCTTTTGCGCACATTCCTAATCAGCATACAAGAACGTATAAACAGGAGCAAATCAGTTATTACAAATAAAATTCTGTGAGAGAGATAACTTAGAAGCAGGCTAACAGAACTACTACACAACTAACTCTGCGCCTTCAAACAGGTTTGGAATGTTGATGAAGAACTATGACTTAAGGTGAACACTGGTACAGCGGTAATTAAGTTTATGGGAGGAAGCCGGAAGTAAACAAATTTGTTTCAGCAGTCAATAAAATTCCAAGGTAGCATCAACGAAATCCCAGCAAGCAAAGCTTACTTTGCTCATCAATTTTGCTTTTCTGGTTTTATACATTTCTAAACACAGCATAGCAGTTTGCATAAACGAAATTGTTCTTTATATATTTGTTTTCTTGCTTCTATTTGATATTGGTATCCATGGTATTGCTGTGCATTGACAAGTCTCACGTAGCCTTGTATATGTTAATGAAGAAGGAGGAGGAGTAGATTTTAATGAAGAGAAAGGAGGAGAGGTCGGCCTGGAGAGCATGCCTCTAGCCTGCTACTGCTCACTAAGGAAAGGGGAAGTGGGAAATACAGGGAAAGGTAGGTAGCGGGTGAATATGCTATGGTACAATGAGATACTATACACACGTTGTCCTATATGCGGATGCGCATATAGGACTAACTACACGGTTGTAACTTTAGGAAATTTTTTTGCCTGGCCTTCTCCCTTAGGTCCTTACCGGAAAAAATTTCTATCTATTACAATTCGACAAAGTCAAGAGCTGGGCCAGTAAATTATGTGGACCGCATCATTACGCATCCCCAATACAATGAACGCTATGCCATGAAATATGACATCGCACTGTTGAAGGTAACGGTTTTTCATTGCTTTCCTGATGGAGATAAAAACTTGCAGTTTTTCATGATTTCTGTTCTACTGGAACTTTATCCAGAGGAGTTATAAAGTATTAGCCAGCCAGAGATGTAATTCAAATATGAATAACTAATTGGAATACGAAAAAAAATAAGGCTTAGTTTACTTAAATGTGCCACTACATTACGCAGAAAAAAAATTTGCAGGCATGTCTTCTAAAGTATCACCCACCGTGGTTGCTCAGTGGCTATGGTGTTGGGCTGTTGAGCATGAGCTCGCGGGATTTAATCCCGGCCACTGCGGCTGCATTTCGATGGGGGCGAAATGCGAAAATGCCCGTGTACTTAAATTTAGGTACACGGTACGTAAATTACTAACCTAACCTAAGCTACCCCCAGGTGGTCGAAATTTCCGGAGTCCTCTACTACGACATGCCTCATAATCAGAAAGTGGCTTTGGCATGTGAAACCCCATAATTAAATTATTTAATCTAAAGTATCGAAGTTGTTCAATAACAACTAATATGATATTCAGTTTTCAGCAAACATTCCTTCATGAACCGTGGCAGCGGAGACCTTTACAAGAATGTAATCGCTGTGGTAAAATAGGCGCGGAAATTTCGAGAAGCGAGAAGCATTTATTACGTATATCCTATACGGTGGTGGGTGTTTTGCTGTTGTCTCATCGGGAAATATTTCCGTAATACTTTGTCATTTGTGTTACATGCGAATAATTAGGAAGCCTACCTTTTTATACTAGGCTAGTTTCATTACAGGTGACCTGAGGGCATACAGCAGTAAGAATGTATCGCATTCGTGGCACTAATTTCGTGGCCATCGCAAATGCATGGTCGCTTCCTAGCAACCTATACGAATATTTCTTTAGTCTTCTGTCTAGATGTAGTTATTTTTTGCTTAAGATACACCTGTACGAGATCAGTTATCTATGGTTTTTGAACAAAATTTTGTTACTGCCCTTGTTTTACAGGTTCGAAAGAATTTTAGGTTTGATAGATTTGTTCGACCAATATGCCTTCCCAACAGAGATATTATTGTGGGAGAAAGACCATTATTATCTGGCGGCTGGGGAAGGATTAATTCTAGTAAGTGATGCTTTATATTTGTTTGCGCTTTTATTCATCTATGCACGTTGCTGTTCTATGCCCAATAGAGGTCATTCCGGTGCAAAGCGTTTATGATGACGGACGTGCTCTTATGTACTCTCTTTTCAAGCATGCTGCTTTTCCACAAAATTCAATTTAACAGCCCACAACAGACGCAATTTATTGATGCTGGACTACGTACAACTATTCAATTATCGTAATACGACCATCCAACTAAGCTACCACTTTTTGACAAGATTGCTTCATGCTTTTTAAAAATTTATTCTTATCTAACTCGTGTTTCTAATTGTTATATTTAGAAAGCTTTTTATTTTGTATGACTGGCACGTCTGCGGAGTAATTTTTATGCCAGGTACTTAATTGTGCTATATCGTAGCTGAATACCTAATTACACCATCGCCATTTTAGAAGAGCAAAGTTTAAGCAACATGAAATAATTATGTCGGTTTAGTACTTTCGCTAAATTCCAATTTCGGTCACATAGAAGCAATTCTAATTCACTTGTATAATTCAGTTCAGAAGTTATTGCGCTTGAAGCTTACGGCCAATCCGTAACTAATATATGCACAATAGGCGTCACCCTTGTGCAGAACGCGGGAACGGCGTCAGTTGGCGTGCTCAGGAGCCAGCCGTTGACGTCTAACGGTACCAACTGGCCACGTTTATCGTAAACGTGTCCAGCAGCTATCGTTAGATGTCAGGTACAGCAGCTAGCGTTACACGTCACTGGCTCCCTCAGGAGCACCTTGGAGGCCGCCGTTCCCGCACTCTACAAAGTAGGCGTCACCCTTGTGTAGAACGCGGGAACGGCGTCTGTTGGGGCGCTCAGGAGCCAGCCAGCTACATTTAACGGTAGCAACTGGCCCCGTTTATCATAAACGTGCCCAGCAGCTATCGTTAGATGTCAGGTACAGCAGCTAGCATTAGACGTCACTGACTCCCTCAGGAGCACCTCAGAGGCCGCCGTTCCCAACATTATTAGACTAGGTTGCCGTTCCCTCACTCTATACATTAGGCGTCGCGCTTGTGTAGAACGCGGGAACAGCGTCTGTTGGGGCGCTCAGGAGCCAGCTGGTGACGGCTCATGGTAGCAACTGGCCACGTTTATCGTAAACGTGCCCAGCAGCTATCGTTAGATGTCAGGTACAGCAGCTAGCATTAGACGTCACTGACTCCCTCAGGAGCACGTCAGAGGCCGCCGTTCCCAACGTTATTAGACTATGTTGCCGTTCCCTCACTCTATACATTACGCGTCGCGCTTGTGTAGAACGCGGGAACAGCGTCTGTTTCGGCGCTCAGGAGCCAGCTGGTGACGTCTAATGGTAGCAACTGGTCACGTTTATCGTTAACGTGTCCAGCAGCTATCGTTAAATGACAGGTACAGCAGCTAGCGTTAGACGTCGCTGGCTCCCTCAGGAGCACCTTGGAGGCCGCCGTTCCCGCACTCTACAAAGTAGGCGTCACCCTTGTGTAGAACGCGGGAACGGCGTCTGTTGGGGCGCTCAGGAGCCAGCCAGCTACATTTAACGGTAGCAACTGGCCCCGTTTATCATAAACGTGCCCAGCAGCTATCGTTAGATGTCAGGTACAGCAGCTAGCATTAGACGTCACTGACTCCCTCAGGAGCACCTCAGAGGCCGCCGTTCCCAACATTATTAGACTAGGTTGCCGTTCCCTCACTCTATACATTAGGCGTCGCGCTTGTGTAGAACGCGGGAACAGCGTCTGTTGGGGCGCTCAGGAGCCAGCTGGTGACGGCTCATGGTAGCAACTGGCCACGTTTATCGTAAACGTGCCCAGCAGCTATCGTTAGATGTCAGGTACAGCAGCTAGCATTAGACGTCACTGACTCCCTCAGGAGCACGTCAGAGGCCGCCGTTCCCAACGTTATTAGACTATGTTGCCGTTCCCTCACTCTATACATTACGCGTCGCGCTTGTGTAGAACGCGGGAACAGCGTCTGTTTGGGCGCTCAGGAGCCAGCTGGTGACGTCTAATGGTAGCAACTGGTCACGTTTATCGTTAACGTGTCCAGCAGCTATCGTTAAATGACAGGTACAGCAGCTAGCGTTAGACGTCGCTGGCTCCCTCAGGAGCACCTCGGAGGCCACCGTTCCCTCACTCTGCACAGTAGGCGTCACCCTTGTGTAGAACGCGGGAACGGCGTCTGTTGGGGCGCTCAGGAGCCAGCCGTTGACGTCTAACGGTACCAACTGGCCACGTTTATCGTAAACGTGTCCAGCAGCTATCGTTAGATGTCAGGTACAGCAGCTAGCGTTAGACGTCGCTGGCTCCCTCAGGAGCACCTCGGAGGCCACCGTTCCCTCACTCTGCACAGTAGGCGTCACCCTTGTGTAGAACGCGGGAACGGCGTCTGTTGGGGCGCTCAGGAGCCAGCCAGCTACATTTAACGGTAGCAACTGGCCCCGTTTATCATAAGCGTGCCCAGCAGCTATCGTTAGATGTCAGGTACAGCAGCTAGCATTAGACGTCACTGACTCCCTCAGGAGCACCTCAGAGGCCGCCGTTCCCAACATTATTAGACTAGGTTGCCGTTCCCTCACTCTATACATTAGGCGTCGCGCTTGTGTAGAACGCGGGAACAGCGTCTGTTGGGGCGCTCAGGAGCCAGGTGGTGACGGCTCATGGTAGCAACTGGCCACGCTTATCGTAAACGTGCCCAGCAGCTATCGTTAGATGTCAGGTACAGCAGCTAGCATTAGACGTCACTGACTCCCTCACGAGCACGTCAGAGGCCGCCGTTCCCAACGTTATTAGACTATGTTGCCGTTCCCTCACTCTATACATTAGGCGTCGCGCTTGTGTAGAACGCGGGAACAGCGTCTGTTTGGGCGCTCAGGAGCCAGCTGGTGACGTCTAATGGTAGCAACTGGTCACGTTTATCGTTAACGTGTCCAGCAGCTATCGTTAAATGACAGGTACAGCAGCTAGCGTTAGACGTCGCTGGCTCCCTCAGGAGCACCTCGGAGGCCACCGTTCCCTCACTCTGCACAGTAGGCGTCACCCTTGTGTAGAACGCGGGAACGGCGTCTGTTGGGGCGCTCAGGAGCTAGCCAGCTACATTTAACGGTAGCAACTGGCCCCGTTTATCATAAACGTGCCCAGCAGCTATCGTTAGATGTCAGGTACAGCAGCTAGCATTAGACGTCACTGACTCCCTCACGAGCACGTCAGAGGCCGCCGTTCCCAACGTTATTAGACTATGCTGCCGTTCCCTCACTCTATACATTAGGCGTCGCGCTTGTGTAGAACGCGGAAACAGCGTCTGTTTGGGCGCTCAGGAGCCAGCTGGTGACGTCTAATGGTAGCAACTGGTCACGTTTATCGTTAACGTGTCCAGCAGCTATCGTTAAATGACAGGTACAGCAGCTAGCGTTAGACGTCGCTGGCTCCCTCAGGAGCACCTCGGAGGCCACCGTTCCCTCACTCTGCACAGTAGGCGTCACCCTTGTGTAGAACGCGGGAATGGCGGCTGTTGGGGCGCTCAGGAGAAAGCCGGCGACGTGTAACGGTAGCAACTGGCCACGTTTATTGTAAACGTGCCCAGCAGCTATCGTTAGATGTCAGGTACAGCAGCTAGCGTTAGACGTCACTGGCTCCCTCAGGAGCACCTCGGACGCCGCCGTTCCTTCACTCTACAAAAGGGTGACGCCGACTGTACATTCACAACCTGTCAAAAGGATCCACCATGCTTTTGGCTTCTGTGTGTTTCCGCTTTTTTATATCCCTTAATGCTTCGAAAAAAGAAAGAGAGCAAAAGGCGCCTGGAGCTCTTAACTCAATCGCTGCGACAGTTGCATTCACTGACAGTGAAAATCAGCACCTTATTTGTTTGCTTCTTTTGGTTGGCTCATTCGCCCTCAAGCAATTACATTCACATACTGCGTGGGACTGGACAAGAACTCAGTGGTTAGTGGGTGGCTACGGCGATAAAATATTCGTGCTTATAAAGCCCCAGACTGGCTCGGAAACTCACAACGATGTTGTCGCGAGCGAAATGACGTAATTTCACCCAGGAAAATTCAGCGATTTCACTTTTCTCGTACACTTTCAATGCTTATATCGGGGGTGTCCCAACTCTCATGCATAGGAGATTTAAATATATGCAAATGCTACGTGGCTGCACAGAACAAAGATAATATTGTTTGCCGTCGCTTGGAGGTACCCAGGTTATTTTTACGCGCAAGCGTAGCTGTCCAGCTCTTCAAATCGGTGGGAGATTTGTGAGGCAGCGAAGCATGTGGACCGAGGAAGGTACCTAGAGTTGAAGGATATCACGCACCAGGGATAGTACGAAAAAGCGCGCTCAGCGCTCGGCAAAGTACCACGGCCTAGAGGAATGTGTAGGCAACGTTGAGCGAATTTGAAAAGAGGAAACAGGGAGCAGCTTCGCGAAGAATAAAGGTAGAGGATGTGCCCTTGGGGGTCGAAGTCTTCTTGCAGTTGCGACTGGATTTCTTTGTGATGCATAAGTGGTATGTTCGTCTCGTGGTAACATCGTCATGCGAGTGAAATGGTGCGACGGTGAGCCAACCATGGCGGCTTAATCCCGCGTGTGCAAGGGAAACAAGCACGCCATATTCCGTATGGAGCGGGTGCGCTCTATCGCTTTGAATATAAAGTGCGCACGTGCACGCGCACTTTATATTCAAGGCCATCTGCTTTGGGAGAGCCAAGAGGGCCGATGGTTCCTAGCTTTGCGTGTGCTGTGTGCTCACCGCTGTGTTTGCGTTCAAGCCGTAGACAGTAGGAAGGTCATTTCGCTCGCTGCTGCTGCCGCGATTCCTCACGCCAGCGTTTTCACAGCGAGTTCCCCGGTCATGGATGTGAAGTGTTCATGGCCGCCTGTGAGCGCTGAGAGCAAGATAGGTAATTTAAACAGTAAGCCAATGTTTAGAACGCGGCGTTCTACTTCGGCTCCTGGTGCGTATGGCGCGGCCGAGCGAGCCATGTCTTGAATACAATCTATGATGCGTCAAGGCGCACTAAGGGCCGATAGCGTCGTGTGCGCTTTAGTACCGGTTGGCTTGCGCGTCACCCGCGATCATGAATTAAAATGTCACTGTAACTTTTTGTACTCTGCCTAATCCCATATTTAGTCTTGATTTCTCAACGTCACAAATATTGTAATTAGATGAAAAGTGTCAATGAGAAAATTGTAAAGGTTCATAAAAAGCACCAGATAGATTTTCTGTTGCTC
The DNA here is from genome assembly GCF_023375885.2 of Dermacentor andersoni. Taxonomy (NCBI): domain Eukaryota; kingdom Metazoa; phylum Arthropoda; class Arachnida; order Ixodida; family Ixodidae; genus Dermacentor; species Dermacentor andersoni. The sequence continues at coordinate 52,995,276 of NC_092823.1, forward strand.
AATACGTGCTGTATAAAAGTGTTCCCCCGAGCGCAAAAGAAGCACGCGAATACACACCAAGTACCTCGAGCGGCCACACGCGCATCAATATTGCGTGTATTTGCGGGCTTCTTTCACGCTCGGAAGAAGACTTTCATGTAGTGAGAAGATAAGCGGCACCAGTAACAAAGAACGTTCCGTTACATTGCTACGCAGGAGTCACCACTACAGCTTTCACGACGATTTTAAGTGGTCTCGTGCCAAATTGATTGCCGTTCGATGCAGGCATATTAACTTGTGTTCGAGGTATCATTGTCTATAGTTCCTCTCACGCCATGGACGGTAATTTGTTGGATATGGAGCCTTGCTTTTTTCAATATGTGGCTTTGTTCAGTAAGTGACTGGCTACTGCTTTAGGCAAATTGTGTTTTCTATGAGCGTGTGGCCATTCAGTCTTGTATGAATTTGCTCTCCAGTTCGTCTAGGTATTGTGTGCCACAAGTGGCTGCGCCTAGAAAGTAGACTCTTTAGAAAGTAGAAAGTATGCTTGACGTGCAGGTGAATCTTGAAGTTCCCTTGCGATGGTAATATCATGCTGTACTACAATATTTATTTTGATTGTAGAATTTACATATTAGAATGTAGAACATGGGACGACCATAGTCACGGGATTTCTGCTTCTTATTTATCCTTAATTTGGTATGCGCACCAAGAACTTTATCGTAATTAGTGTTGCGCCTGTGGGCTACTCTAGACAGGTCGGAAAAGATAAGTTTGTGCTTGCTGGTGAGCATTTGCTACTTATTGAGGATGTTCATGTATGGGAGTGCATTCGAGAATTTATTATTAAGACGCCTTGTTGTTCGTGTGATCTTAACCCGGCAAGGTCAACTTCAGTTGCATCGGTCTAGGCTTTTCAAATGGCAGTGCTGGAGTGGTTACGTTTCGATAGGCTTTCTTTAAGTTGGTCGAATCTATCTTGCAATCCTGGCTTTCAGCGCGAATGCAACAAGGTAGTGTGGCTCGCCAGACATTGTGAACACCCTACCTGTTTCACAATGTCTGCGACCATGGTGCCTAAACTTTAAGCTTTACTTGCCAAAATATTTCCTTTGAATCGTTGTATATAATGTCCAATTGTCAATATATGTTGCTGCATCCAGAAAGAAGATGCCCTTAGTTGAAGAATCCGAGGTACTCTTATTGCTGGGTGAAAATAATATGGGAATGTTACAGATTTACCTTGACTGTCCAGAGGATCTCGCCAAAAACTACTAGTTTGACTGTGTATCGGAGCTATCTGTGGGGATTGTCTGTGCAATGAGATGGAAAATCCCATAAATATATTCGTGTTGGCTGGAGCAAAAGGTGTAGCCGTACTTGTATATTGTATTTGCAAGTAGTAATTGCTCTCAAGTTTGAAGTAGTTATATATGCGAACTAATTTAGAAAGGCATAAATGGACCTCAATAGAGTGTTGACCATTGTGTATGGATAGTTTCTTCTACCGAGGGTAAAGCTTCAGAGATTGGCAAGGTGGTGTATATGGCCGTGACGGCTAGCGTGCTAAAAAATGTTTTGCGGTGGCGTGCCTTTAGTATAAATGTCCTGCACAGTTCTCAGTACGGGGTTATCTTCTACAAATGACATAAGTGTTTGGGGTAAATCTCCTCAAAAGTAGTCAAGCACCCAGACAGATATGTCTTGTGCTTAATACAACAGGGTGCACTGGGAAATTATCTATAGTTCAGTGGGTGGAATTTTATGAATTTCGGGGAGGTCATAGAAGCGTCCTAAAGTTTTGCTGCCTGATTCGAGAAATCTGAATTCTGGCGCGGTCGTGAATTTATCAGGAAAGAGTCATTTCAGCCCATTGGTAATGGCTAGCTTATATGGCAATGTAGGCTCTTTGTCTAGCTTACGGTAGTGTTCACGTATTCAGGATTGTGTAGGTCTCTGTAATCTTCGTGCTAGCACTTCTCTACTGGCCAAATACCACTACTTCCGCCCTTATCTGTTTCCTTAGTGACGACGTCGTACAAGGAACTAAGATTCCACATCATATAACCCTTGGAGGGAGTTATTAGGTTGGTTAGGCACCATACATCGGCTTACGATTTCCTAAATGACAGTTTTAAAATACAGTTCGAGTCTATAGCTTGCTTTGGCTCAGGAATGTAGGTTAACTGTGCTATAAGTCGTGTCGTCCCGGTGTCTGGTGCGTTGTTGTCTGCGAAAATCATGCCTAATGCGCATCCGTTGCGGGAATTCTGTAGGGTCCTTGAGAAGAGATTAACAGTTTTTTTTTTCAGTGCGATAGAAATTTATGCCCTTCACAAGCACTGCTATTTCCTCCCTGTTTGATATTTTAAAAATGTCTAATGCATTTGACTGGTTTAATTTTGCGGAGACTTCAGCCACCTCTAATGTTTCTAGATTCATGTTCCCTCTACTTGGTATGGCGTGGCTGTTTGCAAAGAATGTAGTTTTCTTTATTAAAGTCCGCTTTTTTTGGGCTCTCCGAACCAACTTTATGGACTGCTTTTCATGGTAACTTTTTGAATATTTCCTGTCATCCGGTGTCTGACGTATGTTCTGAAAGTTCTGATGAAAAATTTCCAGTCGTTCTTTGCAGTGTTTCTTAAGGATATTAAAATGTGAGAGCGACGCATTGTTTATTATTGTTTGCAGGCTTGCAAAAAGGCGTGGGGGGAGTGTGCGTAGAGCTGTTGTAGCTGTCAGTGCTAGTCCTTTAGGGATATATATTGTTCATTGTACAGTCTGCGAATGTTTTGAGATAGAAGGCGCAGCTAGTAGGTTTTTGGTATGTTCCCTAGCCTGCAAATATTCGATGCTTCGTGGCACATGCCAAACTAAGTACAAAGACGAAAGCAACATCCGGTCCCTGTGGCCACCCCAGGTGCTCTGCATACAAACATGTACAATCTGCTATTACAGATAAAAGTACAGCTTCACATTACTTTCACAAGGCAACTTCAAGTTTTCCTGCACATCAAGCAAGGCAATCTACTGTCTATAGTGTGCCACTTGTAATAAACAATACGTAGCTGAGACTGGACAACAAATTCACACAATACTGAACGGCCAGGGGCAGATATAAAGTGAAGTTGATCCGAAGCTGTTGCCAGCGACATCAATGAACGCGGAAAATATTTATGTTATGCAGGAAGCCTTTGTATACGACAAGAAAATTTTCATTCATCGCTCGAGAGGGAATATACGGAATCATACTTCATAAACATATTTATATGACTGCAGCGAACGGTAATCAATTTGGCAGGGACCATTTGGCTACAAGGTGTGCCTTAACTCCTTAAATGTGGACATCAATAAGATAGATACAAAAGCATTCGATGCATCGGCTAACCTTGATTCGTAAGCTCACCTATTCCCCCATTTCCAGCTCTTCTTTGTCTCTCCCCTACGACTCAAATGAGCAGTTTCTGCGAAGCCTCTGAACACGCATCAACCATACGATGCTTTCTTCAATGTACACATGCCCCGTCACGCTTCTTCTACCATTTAATTTTTTTTGTTTTCTCTTTTATGAAATACCGCCATCTACACGCCACAAACTTCCAAACATTGAGCATATCGTTTCGGCGCCTCTGTCAAACAGGGCTGAGCCACTTCTGTAAACAGCCACTGCGCCACCTACGTCGGTCTACAGAGGTTAACCTTCCTTGAAACACTAACTCGTTCCCTTCGCAATACCCCCGGTTCTTGCTCCCATACTTCACGTGGCCATCCTAATATGTTCAAACTTTTGCCTGCGCACCGGCTGCTGGGTAACTTAGGTCATTCTTTCAACTCTTGTCGCTTTGCTGCTCGTGCGTGGACAGACTTTTTTAACGAATAGTAGGAGAGGTTGGCGCCTTTATGGCGGACCGGCTTACAGCACCACTTTTTAATAACACTAATGCACGCGGTTTTCTACCTCTATGGTTTGTCTTGAGTTCTCTTAAGGTTCCGAAATTTCTCCGCACCCTACACCGTACTCTCTTCCTTCAGTTTCCTGCCTTATCCGCCCTCTCCCACTCTCTTCCCCTGGTTCTTCAACCCCGTTCTCCCCCGAAGATGCCTGGAAACGCGAAATGACAGCATTCATCTTCTTTTCAGTCTCTTCCTTCACAGTCGGCCGCGGCCCAAAATGACCGCACATGATGTCACCCTACCAAACCGCAAACACTGCTCTGTCGAGCATTAGAAAGCCGATTTCACAAAGACAGGTCTCCCTATCGAAAAGTAGGACAGCAACTTCTGAGGCCCTTTATTCTACTTACACAACATTTTTTTACTAAACTTTTGTCAATAAAATGTTGTACGATTAAAATGTATTATTACCATTGGTTATTGAACTCTTAAACTTCTGCTGAAAGCTCTGATAATAAAAAAGCAGGTACACTGACACTCAACGAGGATGTACGATTTCTTTGGACTCATGGTCTCCCTTCCTTGCATTTCTCTAAATTGTGAGTTTGCCTGTCCTAGGGAGCACACGATAACATGTTTAACGAGTTACTTTGTTTTTCTTTATTTTTCTAGAGATACCTCCCGTCACCTCCAAAAATCTGATGTATGTGCATATTTACGCATTGCCACAAAAGAAGTGTGAATATATCATCAATCATATACGAAGTGATAATATAAGTGGACTTGATCCCGAATATGCCCTGTGTGCCGAAGCGTACAATGGAAATCTCTGCGAAGTAAGTAACAGCAGCGACCATCCTGATGGCGTACATACGCCGGAGTAAAACATGTGCATTTATGGCTATGTCAGTGTATTACGCACGCTGGGGTATCCAATCATGCAAAAAGGAATAGCAAAAAAATTATGTTTGGTGTATCTAATTGCTCACTGCGGAAGGCAGGTGTATGATTCGGTCGCAGTACTGAAATCATACATATCGTTTTCGGGATTCTTTATTGCAGTTAACGTTTAAAAATGCAGAAAGGTTCAATAAGTTCCGGCATTGGTTGGTCGTTGTGCCTTACACAAGTCAGATTGCTTCAGAAGGCTTACACAAACCCAAAATCAACGACATGACTTCAAAGATGGAACATCAGTACACCTTCACCCTGTCAAATCCAAATATAGTTCCACATCAAGGAAAACTCTTTCAACTTGTGCACCTTCATGTCACGCCATGGTGAGTTCTTTAGCGAAATCTAAAACAATGAAACATTACACAGGGGATTCACAGAATTCCGAATTCAGACACATTATGCTGCTTGGGAACAGAAGAGCTATGCGCCATTCTTAGGAATTTGTGACAACAATAGTTTGAAGGCAAACCTGCGTTGAAGGCTGAGAACGCCTCAGGAACAACAGGGGATCGGTGTATCATCACTAAGTAGAAGTGGTTGATTGCGAGAGTGTTTGTTTCCCCGTTAGTGGAGCATGACAAGGACAACCTGCAAATTCCATCAACACTTTTGTAGGCTTGATACAGTCCTCATAAACCGGACGCTTCCACCATGCATGTATATCAGCATCAAACGAAGCTCGTATATAGAGTCTCACCAGTGCTGTTACTAAGGCTAACAGTTCAGTTCATGAATTATAGGATGATGGTGATGATAGTGATCTGAAGAAAGGAAGCACGCTTGATTCTGCAACCCGTGAGAAAGCACGGCGAAGCGTCGTCAGGGTAGAGGGATTGGGAAGTGAAAGATGATACAGAAAGAGGAAGGATGTGGCCTAATATACTGCACTATGTACGACAGGGGGCAATCCTTAGTAAGGTTACCAGCCTTGTAGCGGGCGCTTATAGGGTGTCGATTCCCGTGGAACTTATAAACTCCAGCAGGCTTCGCAGCGCAGGGAGCTGGGGACACAGCGGGAACAGAAGGTCAGTGTCTGTGGGCGCTGGAAGGCCGTGGCGTCTGTAGGTGTTGATCACTGTGGAGCGCTCCTGCGCCAAGGATGGGCAGGCACAGAGAAGGTGCTCCAGAGTCTCGGGATACCCGCACCTTTTGCAGGCAGGTGACGTGGCATGGCTCTTGGCGTACAGCCCGGCCGCAGTATAGGTCAGCCAATCCACAAGCGCAGAAGTGTGGAACGGTCCCTTCTGGAGAGGCCGTTCTCTGGAAGCGGCTTGGGGGCCCTGCCACTAGCCACTTGGGGGTACGGGTGAATGTAGGTGAGCAGGCACCACAGCCGATGTCTCGTGTAGTTCGAAGCCGCTACCACTCTGGTAACCGGGACTACATTATGATGGGCAGCTTTCGCGTTGGTAACCGCCTCCTCATTACCGGCTACCCCGACATGTGAAGGCAGCCAGTGGAAGGATATCGGGATTCCGGCGGTGGCTAGAGCCGTCAACTTGGCAAGCAGCAGCACCACTGTAACTCCTGCCCGACGTGAGTTGACGTGGGCCTGAAGCGCTGTTTTGGAGTCGCACACCACACCCACCGGTTGTTGGGAAGGGTGCTCAGCAAGGAGGTCGGAAGCCAGGTGCAGCCCCGCGAGCTCAACTGCAGTAGAGCTTGCTGTAAACGAGATCCTGCGCTGCCTGTGACAGGCGAGAGTTGGAACTATGCATGCCGCTGCTGCGGACCCGCTGGGGAGGACTGAACAATCCGTCAGCACCAGCAAGTGTCCTTCCAACTCGTCCTGGAGCTTGCAGGCTGCCGCTTGCTGCAGGGCTGCGGCAGGTGCTCTCGGCTTGGCTATCCCCTTGAGGGAGAAATGCACGTCCGGGGGTTCGTGATGGGGAGGAGGAAGAGCCATTGCCACAGGTAGTTGGGGAACTGTGTCCTCATAGAGGCGACACAGGCTGCCCATACGTGAAGCGGGTAGGCTCCGGAGTCGGTCTAGGTGAGCCTGGCCATGAAGGAGCCGTCTGGGAGCCTGTCAATATGCCCCAGTCCACGTTGCAACACGAGCAGTGACAGTGGCCATTCGCCGGCCTCAGCCAGTGTTGCGGTGATCTTCGAGTGCCCTGGAAGCCCCAGGACATTTCGATGGCCGTCCTGTGCAGAACCTCTAGCTGTCCTTTCCTGGCATGCGTCAGGGACACCAGCGGCAGGGCATACAACAATGACGTTGTTGCTGCAGCCTTGCTCAGGCGCAGGACCCACTTGGTGGAGCATCCTCGGCCTCGTTGAAGGAGTCGGCCCACGGCTGCATGTACTCGGCGCACCTTGGCGCTGAGGGCCTTAGTAGCTGGGATCCACCTCAGCCGGTGGTTTATGGCGAGGCCAAGGTACGTCACTGTCTGCTTTTACGGAAGGGGGTCCGTGCCGATTCTCAACTGGTGTACGCTGAGGCGGGAGGCAGCCCTCGGGTGTATCAGTAGGGAATCCGTCTTTGTAGGAGAGACGGTTAAGCCGATGCTCCCGAGGAATGTTGTTACCACGTCCAGGGCCCCCTGCATTGATCTCCGGACGGCTTGAAGGCGCCGCCTTGGTCCCCGAACGCAGAGTGCCGCAACATCAGCGTAGATGAAGCACTGTGTGTGGTACCGGGTGTCTGCTGGTTGTGCGGCTGGCAGACCTGCCACGGCTGCATTGAACAGAAACGGGCGCAGTACCGATCAATGCGGCACACCAGTGGCGATGGCTCGAGGGACGCTGAGCGCCTGGCGCACTCGTACTCGAACGTTCTTCCCATAAGAAAGGCAGAGACAAAACACCTGAGGCTGCCAGTGATCCCGAGGTTATCTAAGGAGGCCTCGATGACCTTGTGGGGCAGGCTGTCAAAGGCACTCTGCACGTCAACCAACACTAGGAGGGCCAGGTCACCAGTGTTCTTGGCATCCTCCAGTGCGGCCACGACGTCGGCGATGGAGTCAGCAGTGCAGCGGTGGCGCCTGAAGCCAGTCTGCTGCTCCGGGAAGTAGTGCACCTGCGCGGCGATCCACTCAATGCGTGCCAGGACAATCCTCTCTATCACCTTACAGGCAGCAGAGGTGAGAGACACTGGCCTGTACGAGGAGAGTGCCGCCGCAGGTTTGCGTGGCTTAAGGACTGGCACCACCACCGTGGTGAGCCAGTTGTCTGGGAGATCCCCAGTGCTCCAGATGGTGTTGAAGTACTCCAGGACACGATCATGCTCTGCATCTTGCAGATTCCGAAGCGTGTGGAACGGGATTCTATCCGCTCGTGGAGCGCTCCGTCTCTTGCTTTGTCCTAGGGCAGCCTTCAGCTCATGCACCCGGATGGGCTAGCAGCAAAGAGCATTAATCTGCTCGAGCACCCATTCCGTATGGTGATTTATAGGTTCCAGAACCACCGTGTCATTATCAGGCACAGTGTTGTGAGCGACTCCGGAATAAATTTCATCACCTGGCGTTTTATAGCGCCACTATTAGCCCCAGACCACACGTGCACGTGCGTAAGCGCGCAAGCTCGCGTCTACGGGTCTTGCACCTGCCACGGCTCGCGAGGAACGCCATCCACAAAGACGCGCGACAGCGCGCGTTCTACGGGCTGACTCATAGACGCCTTGGAAGACGCCACTTGGTAATTTGTTAGTGACAGCGTGTCAAAATGCTTCTCTATCTATACACATAATTGTAGCATATTTACAACTGTTATATAAGCGCAATGAGGAAAGCTTAAGTGCTTTCTTGGAAATAAATCTGCTTCGCTGGGAGTTGAATGTACAGCGCCGTGGCTGAGTAGCCAGGCGCGCCGACACGGGGCAGACCAAGCGCGCCATAATAGAGGAGCTGTTCACTGGTATCCCGCCGCGCTTGGGCGCGTACGAGCCGTGGTGCACTGTCTGCGCGAGAGTGGACGTGTGGACGCGAGCTGGCGCGCGTATGCAAGCGTACGGGTGGTCTGGGCCTTGGGCGCCCGTTGCTGCGGCGCGCGTCGGGGTGACCGAGCGAACGAACACCGGGAAGGATGGAAGAGAGAACGGGGTCACAGCGGCAGATAAAAGATGCGAGGAGAAAAGCGGAGGAGAAGGGCGCAGCAGAGCTATGGGAGGGAAAGCGGAGGAAGACGGCATGGCAAGAGCGTGAGAGAAAAATTGCTGGAGCTTAGCTAAGGTTAAGCCTGGATATCTCGAAGCGAAAAGGTTCGGTGATTGTTAAGGTTTAGCTTATGGTTATGCTTTATGATTTAGCGTATGGTTATGCTTACGGTTTAGCTCATGGTTATGCTTTATGATTTAGCCTATGGTTATGCAATACGTGTGCCTTGTGTAGTTATGCAAATTGTTTATCAATGAGGTGCACGATTATTAAACTTCTTTATTGATCATTATGCGGCATATTGTTTTGCGATTTCTGTACAGCTATAAACACAGCTCTCTGTATCGGTAGTATTACTCTCTTCTCCTTCCATGTTGAATGCGCACGCGTATTTTCTGGCAAGCGGTTACATAGTGGGCCTCCGCGGTAAACGCGCGCTCGTGGCGAACGTCAAACGATGACGCATAGCGCGCGGCAGTGGCCACTTGCGCCGACTCCGAACACGCTTACGGAGCCAATTCCGAGAACGCCGGCTCGCGCGAAGCGCGGTGTCGACTAGCGTAGTGAATCTTTTCGCTTCAAGAAGCGTAGTGCGGCGAGGATGGCTACCAGATGGCGCCAGAGTAGCACGCGTCGTATGGGAAATCTGTCTACGGCGGCTGCTGCGGATCGCCCCCACGTGATACCTCTCGCAATCTGCGGGTTATCTAGGCAGTCACGCCCCACTTCGCTCCGTTTGCAACGTGCCGCACGATACAGAATGTCCGCGCCAGCCAATATATCGCCAAATGAACACATGTATGAAGCAGCGATTAAATATTGCATTAGGGTGCATCGTTTTCGTCGGTGAATTTTTGTAGCCTGCGAGCCATTATATATACACGACCATTTTTGCCCGCCGTGGTTGCTTAGTGGCTATGAAGCTGGCTTGCTAAGCACAAGGTCGCGGGATTGAATCCCGGCCACGGCGGCCGCAATTTGATGGGGCCGAAATGCGAAAATAGCCGTGTACTTAGATTAGGTGCAGGTTAGAGAAATTCAGGTGGACCAAATTTCCGCAGTCCCCCACTACGGCGGTGTTTGGCACGCAAAACACAATAATTTATATTTACCGAACGTTTTGCATTTTGCGCGCATCGAAATGCGACCGCATCGGCTGTGATTCAACCTTGGAGCTTAAACTTGGCAGGGCAAACCCACAGACACGGCGCTACCTCTACGGATTGTTCTGTTATGCCGTATGTGCACTCTATATAGCATCGTTTAAAAAAGGCTGCAAGACATTGTCATTGGTTTTTTTTTTTTTTCATGCGTAAGAAATTGACAGCTCGCGTGCAGAGGTTGACAAAAAAGCGAAGGCCAACGTTACAAGGGAGCCACTGCAACTTTTAACAACTGTTATGTCAATTTCCGAAGGTCGTACTAATTTCGTGTGCTCTATAATCTGACTTGCACGATGCAGAGTGTATATCGGTCAGACTGTACAATTTGCTGTGTTTACGTTTATTTGCGCGTGCACAAAACTCCCTGCAGTGTGTTTCGACCTCACGTGTGTGCAGTCACTACAGCTACCCGTTGTTGGCGCATGACTTCTGTAGCACCAACACAATTGCAAGGCTCGTGGATCAGTGCCGGCTGGAAATTATTGCTTTCTGGATATCTTGACAGAAACGTGTGATTGTTGCTTGAATTGCTTGACTTTGAATTGCGCGTGTGTGTTACGGAATTGCTTGACCAGTTTTATTGCCTCTTTGTTAGCCTATCGTACCTCTGTGTCAATGTCACTTTCATCTTATTTTGCTGCCGATTCTAGTTTTTTTTTCTAGTAAATATATCCCATTTTATTGCTACCCAACTTCGTCATGTCCAAGAGTGGTTGTGCTGATGAAAAATTCAATTTTTAGTTGGAACTTGCCAGTCGTTGCATTTGCCTCATTTGTCATTTTTTTGCAGAACTATTTCTATTATAATACATATATATGTTGCAGATTTTTTATGAGAAATCAAGTGAGCAACATACCGATTATCTCATAGCAATTACTGAAAATAATTATGTTCCATAAGAAACGAACATGTCAGATTTCTGAAGGATTCGTGGGTACTGTTTTCTACGCAACAAAATGAAAATACTGATTAAGGATCATCATCATCAGCAGCAGCAGGAGCAGCAGCAGCCCATTCTATCTGCATTGCAGGACGAAGGGCTCTCCCTGCGATCTCTAATTACCCCTATCCTGCACCAACTAATTCCAATTAGCGCCCGTGAATTTGCTCATTTCAACGCCTCAACTAGTCTTCTGCCGTCCTCGACTGCGCTTCGTGTCCCTTGGCACCAATTCTCTAACCCTAATGGTCCTACGGTTATCTAACTTGCGCGTTACATGACCTGCCCAGCTCTATTTTTTTTCTCTTAATTTATTTCTTTTTATTTATTTACAGATACTGCAGCCCAGAAGGGCTATTGCAGGAGTGGGTGAATACAATATGTCGCAAATACAAATCACAATACAAAAGAACCATATGTGAGAACATGGCTAAAGGGAGTACTCAGTAGCATCCCCAAATTTATATATGGTAAACAATGGATTGCAATCAGGCAGGTCATTCCAGAGTTCAATAGTCCTTGGAAAAAAGTGTATTTAGAAGAGTAGGCACGAGCAAAAAAGACCAATAAGTTTAAGTGCTTGCTGTTTCTCGTGATTAGGCGCTCTGCACGGGTCACATATGCATTAGGGGAAGCATAATGTGAAGTGTCAGATAGAAAGTGTAGAAGTTTCAGAGAATTAATGTGACGATGGTGGGAAAGACGTGTTAATCCGAGCATATGCATATGAGATGACGGTGAAAACATTTTGTGATAGCAGCCGTATATGAAGCGAACCGCCTTTTTCCGAACAGATTTAATTTTGTGATTGTCCGAAATTTTGTAAGGGTTCCTCCACATGGTAGCCGCATATTCAAGAATAGGTCTTACAAGTGTTTTGTATCTAATGAGTTTTATTTCTTTCGGCGCAACAAGTAGGGTTCGGGACCGGTAACCCAGTTCTTCTAGTGCTTTATTGAAAGTCTTAGAATGTTTTCTGACCAGGATAACCTCGGAGCGAAAAGGGGCCCTAAACATTTATATTCATATGCGCGCTGCAGTAAAGTACATATATAGGAGCAAATGAAATATGAGCAATTAAAATGCTTGTGAAAGGACATGACGACTGCTTTTTTTAAATTAATGTTCATTTGCCAGAGTTCGCACCATTCACAAAAACTTAGAAAAGGTTGATTCAGAGTGTTATGATCGTTAGGTGGAGAAAGGACATTGTAGAGAACGCAGTCGTCAGCGTATAGCCGAATTTTTACCTAAACAGCGTTTAGAATGTCGTTAATATAAAGGATACAAAGTAATGGCCCTCAAAGAGAAACTTGGGGTACTCTGGAAGGTACTGATTCGTCGGGGGAGTTCAATGAAATAAAAGAAACATACTGTGAATGAATATAAGAAATATACGGACGCACTGAACAAGAACAGGCTTCGTTCATGTAATAAGTGAAGGATGTGGTACAGTATCAAATGCTTTGGAGAAATCAATGAAGACCGCATCTACTTGATGACCTAAATAAAGAGCAACACTGATGTCATGAGGGAATTCAGTTAATTCAGTCACTGTTCTAGAGCCACTAAAAATATCACGCTGAGCGCTGCACAAAATGTTATTAGACTCGAGAAAATTGATAACGTGTTTATAAATTATGTGTTCAAGGAGTTTGCATGCCTGGGAAGTGAAAGAAATGGGCCTATAATTTAGAAAGGATTGTTTCCGCCCAGATTTGAACAATGGAATGACTCTAGCCCGTTTCCATGAACAAGGAACTGTACAAGTAGGCAGTGATTCTCAAAAATTAATGGGTGGTATTGACAGGTCCAAAGTACATAACTGTGAAGGAACACATTGTTGACATTGTATGGCCTGCAGCCTTCCTTGGTGTCAAGATTTAAAATATGGTTCAGGACTCTTTGCTTACATATTGTAGCATTGTTAATTGCCCAGGACACGTTAGTTGTCGGGGAGAAGGGAGGAATTTCGCCATCGTCCGGTGTAAATACTGACTGAAAATATTTACTGAATGCTGTAGCTATAGCTCCAGAATCACTTATTTCGGAATCATCGAGTAGAACTATCTGGGTGGTACTTTGTATGGGCGAATATAAACTCCAACATGTTCTTGGGTGATTTTTAAGAAATTAGAGTGAACTGATAAAAGAAGTTTTCAGCTGCATCAATTTTTTGTCGAAGTTCTTTTGTCATAGAGCGAAACTGGGCATTTGTTTCGGCATTCATGTTACGCTTCTGACGCGCTCTGGCTACTCGACGGTTGAAATGCAGTATTTGCCTTGTCATTCTTGAAAGGTCAAGATTTTTCTTTTTTGTTTTTAATGGCACATAGTGCTCTATGCAAGTATGAACAATGTTTTCAATATGGGATACTACAGCATCGAAACCACTGGAAGTGTATAACCGGGAGAATCTGTCGAATGAAGTGCTTAATGCATAAAGTATGGTGGTATCATTTGCATGATTATGCATGTAAAAACTGGTACATTCATAGTAGCGCCTTGAAACTCGAACACTAGTAGTAGCAATAACCACTTTGTGATGGGAAATACCATCTGTAATCTCACACTCAAAGCCACTTGTAAAGAGTGGTGCACTTAGGAAAATCAAATATAGTATGGCGTACTCTCTAGTAGGATCAGATACAATTTGTTTGAATAAAAGGGATAGGGAAAATTCAAGCAACTGTCTAGAAAGAATGTCAATTAGAATATCGGCTACAACCTTTAGCTGTCTCATCGAAACACAGCTCTCTTTCTCGCTCAATTGTAGTGTTTTCTGCCACATCTGAACAACCCATGCCGAAACCTTTATTTCATCAATTTACACAGAAGGAACCAGATAAAATAAAATATTCAAATGCAGATATCATGGTGTAGAATGAAAGTAAACGACTTTTTCAAACTGCTAGTGAACAAAAGTGCTTTTTAGGTGAAAATAAATGCGGAAACAAAATTTTGCAATAACTATTACGTGAAAACTGCATTTCTCAGCTTAATAAGACTTCGTGAATACGCAAAGCTTGGACAACGTAGAGAGCTACAAATATTTTGGCGTAATTATTATATTCAACTTGAAGCGAAAGCAGGAGTTGCACATAAGGAGTTCAAACAGAATTATGGTTTCTGAACGCAAGGTTTGCGAAATTGAGCATTCTAAATACGTCTCCCAGTACTCAAACATTTCGTCCACCCGCTTTTAGAGTACACGTCAGTCATTTGAGACGTGTTCCATTATGGTGACATGAAATGAACAAAAAGAAATACTGCAATAACAGCGAGTAGTTGTATTCATTTGTCTGCATATGCGTAACGTGGTGCACTGCAGAAAGCGGTAGGGCTGGATACAACGCATACATGATGGTATAAGCAGCTGTTGAAGTGAATATATTTGCTTCATAATGACAGGGTTGACATATAGAAAATACAATGAGCCACTTAGTAAAAGCTCTGCCGCGTTTAACCACGGAGTTAAAATATTAAAACGTCCCGGTGCCTAGAAATCCATGTAGAGATTCACATTGTAGCGAAAGTTTCCGACAATGGATACAACTACTTGCCTGAGCACTCAACTGTAAGATCGACTCGTTTTTAGAATTCAAAAAAAGAAGAATAACATTTGCCGAACTAACTTATTTTCCATTCGCATTCAATGCGCTAGTTCTCATTCCACAGACATCCTGTTTTCTTATATCCATCGTTTGTTCAGTACAAATAGCATTTTCGAGACCCAAGCGAGGTAATGAAAATTGGCAATCATTGCCTGCGTTGAAAATATACCGAGTGTTCTTGTTCTTGTGGACCACCTTTTTCATAAAAAGAGTCATATCTATGCCCCTGACGTTCTTGTATATACGCTGCAACGCTAATCAGGCAGACAAAAGAATAATAACTACAAATTCACAAGATAAATATGATATGACATGATATGAAAACTCACTATTGTAGTGGTAATGTTAGCGCTGATATTGTACGCCTGCTTGTGAAATCGAAGCCGAGGGGTAGTAAAGCCATGTCGGCTTAGCATCAGTTGTCCAAGTAGCACTACTATCGAGATATCAGTCACTAATTTCTGATAAAAAAAATGCGTCTGCGTCCCAGGGCAGATCGTCCTAAACTGTTAGAGCCACGCTTTTAGAAAACTTAACTGGAGTGTCCATGTATTTCTTTGGATATAATAATGTCACAAATCGCAAAAGCAGTGCTCGTTAGAAGGTTCCTGCTAAACAAGGGTAACCGCATTTCCTCGACTTGAATTTTGCAATTAAACATGGATAATGAAGATAATAAACAAAAGATATCTAGTATACTTTACTTAATTATCCAGTTTAGAGGTTGGTATTTTTCCTGCTTATGTCCGCCTATCTATGTAGCCTACCAAAAAAGAAAACTGCTTTGGCCTGGGTATGCAAGCTCCACAAAAAATGAATACACGCAGAAACTCCTCGGGAAGTTGTCTAGATATGCGTAAGCATTGCGCCATTTGCTCATCTGCGCGCGCAGCGCAGTGTATTTATCATTATTACGAAACTTGCCAAACTCATTACAAACGACAGCGCTGAAGCAGCACGAATGCTCGCCGCGATGGAGCCTCCCGAACCAGTTTCTTGCGTCGAAGGTAGCCAAACACTGAGAGTAAACTATGTGAAATATGTTCTTATAGTGGGCTGTCTGCATAACCAAATGAGGCATAACACAATTGAGCCTCAATCCAGCGATCGCACGGGTTCGCAGCGACCGACTACGCGTTTGCATGCATGTCCGCGTGAAATGTTTTGCTTTCGCTGTGAGCGCGTTCTAGCACCATGCCGTGAGCGTTTGCATGCATGTCCGCGCGAAATGTTTTGCTTTATCTGTGAGCGCGTTCTCGCACCATGCCGTGAGCTTTAGGCCGCAGCATATGAGCATTTGACAGTGCACTAGGAACCGTTGTTGCGTGGACGCTATCAGAACTGTTAAAAAATAATTCTGTTATAGAGACTCCGACGTTTAGCTGCGGCGACTGTGATGTGCCGTCGCGACGATTCAATCTTTTTTTGTCTTCCTTATTCTTGCAGATTTCAATATTATTTCTCAAGTTGCGTCGCACTGCATGTTTTTCCGGCTTCACAGCGTGCGATTTCTCTCTGCTTGTTTCTCGTAATCCAGTGCATTACTTCATAACACAAACGTGACCACATGCCGTGCCTTCTTTTGATGTGCGTCTTACCGCTCCCTTTCCATTCCAGTGGACTTGCCAGTATCTAGCATCAACAAGCTAGCAGCGGGCGCGGGCGAGTGTCTCAGTGCGCGTTTTCTGCTATTCACCGAACGTCGCGCATTCCCGGCGCCGTAGCAGAAATGTTCCTCTCGTCTACAACTCAGGTGCATACCCGAGTTGTAGCCGCTGGCTGTCTGCTGGCTCTCAGTTTCGCCAGCCAAGCTTCACGCAGCTCCTCGCCCTGCGGCTACGTGTGAATAAGGCCGACACCGGGCTCCGTTGTGTACGTCCGGAACTGCGGCACCGAGCAGTAGCCTACAATGCTGCGCACCTTTAAAGGCAGCCACTACCTATTATAGCACTTTCAAATGTTGTCAAGCAACCCCCAAGGCAGTAAAGCCTTACCGATTAATCAGAACCGCGGCGCAGGTTGGACTTTAAACTTTCGTTTTCAGCTCGCTTAAGCGCTTGCGAAGCAGCCGACACGGCCGCTGTGTCCACGTGATCCCTCATGCCACGTTACGCCGACGGTGGCGCTAGCCTTTCCAGTGGTGGAGCTCGCCCCCAATATTGGCAGCGGTCGTCTGACGGGAAGGACAGAGGGACGGTTTTCTCGTTGCGTAATGCTTACGCATTTAAAAATTGTTTCGCATAAATTAATATCTCTGTATATGTTTGCTTTCGTTTTTACTTGTAATAATGCGATTACTATTATTTCCACACTACAACCGTTTTGAATCTATCTATCTATCTATCTATCTATCTATCTATCTATCTATCTATCTATCTATCTATCTATCTATCTATCTATCTATCTATCTATCTATCTATCTATCTATCTATCTATCTATCTATCTATCTATCTATCTATCTATCTATCTATCTATCTATCTATCTATCTATCTATCTATCTATCTATCTATCTATCTATCTATCTATCTATCTATCTATCTATCTATCTATCTATCTATCTATCTACTTATGCCGACCAATTTGCCAAAGTCGTCTACAGCTTTGGCCACTCTGGATATGTGCTCGCGATCTTGATGCCGTCGTGGTCGTCCCATTGTCGTCATGCAAGCTTCATTATTTGACTCGTCATGCGGCTGTCGTCACGGCTTCTACGCCGACTCAGTGGCCGAAGTTGTCTAACACTGAAACTATAAATTTATATTTTTCACTGGTGACCGCTTTTCGCCAGGTAACAAATGCTGAATTATCATTTGGCGCAGAACGTGGTGCGTATCAGAATATTATGGATTCTTGTAGCCGAATTTCTCTGTTGTGTGTGTCGTCGTCGCTCTAGCCTTGTGTAATCAAACTGCTTGCGCGGCGAGAACTTTCGCGGACGTTCTAAAATGAAAGCGAGTATTAGTGATTACTGTCGAAAGTTCAATGGGTCATGCATAGATTGGCGACGCGCCTGATCCGCACATAAGATGTGCAACGATCGCCGACTGTGCTCGCTCCTTTCGATGTGCTTTCAATGTCAATTGCTTTCAGAGGCACAATTTCGCCCAATAATCATTTGCATTACACAGTTCTTGCTACTGTGTTGTTCAACGTGAATACAACGTGACAATGTGTCGTGGCGCTAAGTATGTGCTCGTACTCATGATGTTGTCGTGGTCATTGTATCCTCATCATTCCAGCTGCGCAATCCGGTGGCCGTCATAGCATTATTCTCACGCCGCGTCGTCATACACTCGACCTCATCTTGTTATCCTCATGCCGACGTCGTCACACTCTCGTCATTGTGCCATTGTCAGCCTTTGATATTCGTCCTCTCATTGCTGTCATTCCGCGCCTGCCGTACTGCTTTTGCCATTCGATCCACGTCATTCCTTCTTGGTCAGTACATCTTCACCAATGCGTCAATGTCACACTGCCCTCCTCATCAGCAACTTTGCCAAGCGAGTGCTATAGCAAAGTAGGACGATCCTTTGTGTATGTCTTATGTCACCGAAGGAACCAATTTCTCAGTACGATCGCTACGTACAGATGTTCAATGAATGTCACTGAATAAATATGGCATGTCACTACGCCTCTCACTACGCTGAACTATGGCACGACAAATTCGATGTTCTCGGAGCGCGCAACACCGAATCTGGGAGGCTGCAGCCAACGCGAAACCACGGATTCGAGACGACGTTCTGGTTACGCAACCCAGCAGCGGGCAGCTAGAGTGCTACGCCGCCGTACGTCTCACTTTCTTGATTGAACGTGGTTATAACCACACGTTTAGAGGACATGACACAGAAAGAATGCACAGAGGAGAGTCTCCGAACTTCAATTGAACTTTACTGCGGAACAATTAGAAACAACACTTCCAGAGCACCGTTTCTCAGCTCAAAAGCCGATAATGTCGTCTCACTTCCCGACAGAAAGTCCCTATCTGCGCAAGCATAAAAACACGTTTCTAACCATGCTACAACACATTCTACGCTCTTCAAATCCGTGGACTTCGAAACTTACTGCGCAAATGTATATCTTTTTTCTTAATAAATTAAGTGAGCCGGCGCCAACGAAACCCTGTTCTTTTTAATGCACTATACATTAAACAATTCCCTCTCTTTTTGAGCCTTGAAACTTCTGAGTATGAACGTTTCTCTGTACACGACAGTACACGGGCATCGGGGGGTTATCACTTGGTCGACCACTGCAAAAGGTGCAACCTGCACGACAAAAGGTGCAAAAGATGAATTGCAATCTTTGGGATATTGAGGTTGTTCTGACGCTTTAGGAAATGGTATATATGCTCAATTATATACGCAGGGATAATTAAACACATAGCGTTCATCTTTAATATGACATATAGCAATCGCGATTTCACATATAAATAATAAGTCTATCTTTTTCAGATCCTTTTTGATTTCACTCTCTCTCTGTCTCTTAGAGGGCGTTCTAATTATTTACCGGCTTGCCTTTGCAGAGCAGCATGCGGACGAGTTTATACACGTCGGCCAAAATTGCCTTCTTCTCATTAGGTTCCGATTTCGCTCTCTCTGCGTCCGTCGAAAATTCTATATATCAAGTGTAGAATATGTTGGCAATATGATCCACAAATTGTATTTGTGACCGGAATATACTGCCGCGCAGTGTTCAACGGGATAGTATTACTTGCAAAATGCGGCAGATGGCCAGAAATACGGCACGTGGCAAATGATCACTGCAGTGCGTTTTCAAAAGTTCGATTGTTCAAGCCTTCCCCCTACCCCTTTTATTTGCATTCTCCTTTACAGGGCGATTCTGGTGCCCCGATGACAATAAGACGCCGAAGTGGAAAATCTGTGCAAGTAAGCATACTAAGTGTTGGAGCAACTGGCTGCAACTACGAGAGTATATATTCAATGAACGTTCGTGTTTACAAGTTTTTGTCTTGGATAAAAGACGCCCTCAGCGACCCTGAAAGCTGGAAAATCATTGAAGGTCGTAATCATGAATTCATTTAGTAGCGGGCATTCTAACTGTCATGTATTTTCGAAATAAAGGTGCATAATTTGGGCGGCCTCAGATGTAAAACCTGTCGCATGTTGTGCCCTCAATAGACCACCAAGTGAAGACGTCTGCGCACTTACCCAGCTGTCGTTTCATAAATAAATTGGTAAGTAAGAATTGGAAACAATTCGACACTTGTCCACCTTAAAATATTTATTCTCACGTGCAGAAATCATCTACTTTATTACGTGCGACACCGCATTACCGGAATATATTTTAAATTGAGGCTTGCGAATATTGAAAATATTGAAAAAAAATACTATCTACTATTTGATTTCTATTGGATTAGGGAGTTCAATTTATGCTGTTGTTAAAATATACGAAAGCACTTATTGAATTCTAGAGGCACACAAAACGATGGACGTGACCACTTTTCCGAACGGCATTACTTTTCCAAAACGGCATTAGCTCCAGGAATATTATTTCCTAATTGAATGCGCATGCGACATCACTTCTCATCAATAATTGCCAATCATCCACCATAAGGTAGTGAGCAAAACGAGGAGAAGGTGAAAGCAGGAGCCAACCTTTCGACAAGTGAACTTGTCTTCTTCAAGGCGACGTATGCTTTCTTCGCCACGGTATGTATAGGTGGAGTTCCTCTAAAGGGGAGAGCGTGTAAGGCGAGAGGGTGGGGCAACAGGTAGTGTCACTCTTAGGCAACACAAACTGACATATTTTTTCTTGATTTATTATTTCGCCACCATTTGGTCACACGATGTAGATATTCTTTTCGAACAACTTTCGATGCGGTAGCACATGGGAGACTTCTCGCGTTCAACAGGAAGACCACTGTACATGCGCCTGGAGGCATACCGTTACTTCCCTGTATTTGTGTAATTTTTCGTTTAAAACATCCTCACATGTCCGTTCGTCAAGTCGCTAACGGTATTACATGCATGTGTCTAACTATATCAACTTCCTTTTTTTTTACTTGATATGGCTTTCATTTCTGTTGTCAAGGTGGGGAGCGAGGCTTGTTGTTTAATATCACATGTAGCGTTAAGTGTCGTATGTAACGAAAAGCTGTAGTAATAATAATATCACTTACATATTCGCAAGTCTACTACCACGCGTCCTAATTTGACATGGATGGGCAGCGGAAAGTATCCACTACACATGCACGCATCTGTAACGAAGGCATATGGCGCCATTGTTGTGCCAGGCTTAAAAGTTGATGCTCTCGCTCGCCATTCAGAGCACCATAGATCGGCACTACGTTTGTTGATCCGAGCAGGACCGGTTGCGTGTGAAAGAGGTCTCTCAGCCGTAGTAGGGACGCATAATTTATCAAACAGAGACAAGGGCTTATCAGGAGTAAGAAGGCTTACAAACTCTGAAATTAGCGGCAAAAATTCGGTGTTTGCTCGGCTATGGCGCGCTCGCGTTGGATACCTGCGGTGCAGTAACAGCCTGAAGAGGGGGATTTGGCCCGCAAGACACAGGGATGCCCATTCGCATCCATCACCCTTCACTACGGCGGGTCAACCACGAGTATAGAGCAGGATTGGAAAATTTGATCACAAGGCCCTTGCGAGCTGTGTTGTGAGTGAGGCATGTAAGCTAGGAATCCATGAATAGATGTCATTTGTGTATTGCGTGAATGTGATCCGTGTACTGCACTACCCAAACATTGTCTGCAGCACAAAAGGGGTTTCATGTGCCCCACTGCTGCTTCGTCCCGATACAGCCAACGCTGTTATTTTTCTTCTTGCAGCGAAGCTGCCTGTGGCTAGGACGCTGAATGTTATGGCGCTTGCGCGGCAAAGCTCTCCCCTGAAACTCTCCCTTAAAAAGCAAGGGTGAAAGAGCCAACCACAAAAGCAAACACGGAGCTCGGTTTGACGGCCACCTTTTGCCAAAACAGCACTCCGTCGCAGCTGTCTCTGTGTTAATGTATGACGTAGTGCATGACTACGTCATAGTGCGTGACAAATGGATATTTTTGGAGCCATTTCGGCTCCACCATCGCTACGGAAAGGCCACGCGTGATTCGTACGCCTGAAGAGCAGCGTATCCACGAGGATCGAGAGCGAGAGCGGCGGCACGACAGAGACCGTCCACGTCGTTCCAATCGGGCGGGCCGAGAAGATGAGCGTGCCCGCGACGTCGTACGTAATCGACGAGTAAGAGCCGCCAACGCATACCGCGAGGCTGAGGATTCCGCGAAGAGACGATGATGCAACGACGGTGCCGCGAGCCTAGAGAAGGTTCGAAATAGGCTTTCTCGGTCGCAACTTCAGTTCAAGTTGCCGAGTATCTGATCGGATATGGTTCCATAATGACCTCTCGGAAATCAACAAAATGCGGACCGAAAAGCGACCACAAAAGGGGGTAGATGTGCTGACGCAGTGCATTCCCGGTGAAAACGTTGGGGAGTTTCAAGTAGGCGGCAAGTCAAAGGACGCGCTGATAAAGGGTAACGTGCCTCTGTTCATTACAAGGCGTGTACAGAGGCTAAGCTAAAGGGAGCGGTTCCACCTTTCTCAACGACGAACGGTTGCTTGCATCCGCATGTGCCGGCGCATCTTCTGAAGCTCAACGCCCATTGGTCAGCTTCGCTGGTCATCCGTTTTCACACGGTGGAATTGTTGCTAAATATTTACCAGAAGAACTCCACGCACTTTGTGTTTCTGTCTGCACAGAAACGTTTATGAAATGTTATTGATTTTACTATTCGAAGGTGGTCTTCCTGAAATACTTGGATTCAGTTCGCATATTTTGGTATTCAAATACCCGTAATTTATAAAGAAACAAAATGGAATTTCTATAGCTCTAGAGATAAACAAACAAGGCAGTTATACTAGAGCTATATGTGGACTTGTCGAATAAACTAGGACAAATTTGAAAAGAAAGTCAATAAATTTTTAATCATCATCAGGTGGTTACCCCCACTGCAGGGCAGAGGCTTCTCTCATACTTCTACAACTACACCGGTCATGTACTAATTGTGGCTGTGTTGTCCCTGCAAACTTCTTAATCTCATTCGCCCACCTAACTTTCTGCTGTCCCCTGCTACGCTTCCCTTCTCTTGGAATCCGGTCCGTAACCCTTAATGACGATCGGTTATCTTCCTTCCTCATTACATGTCCTGCCCGTGCCCATTTCTTTTTCTCGATTTCAACTAAGATGTCATTAACTTGCTCTTGTTCCCTCATCTAATGTGATCTTTTCTTATCCCTTAACGTTACACCCAGCATTCTTCTTTCCATAGCTCGTTGCATCGTCCTCAATTTAAGTAGAACCCTTTTCGTAAGCATCCAGGTTTCTGCCCCGTACGTGAGTACTGGTAAGACACAGCTGTTATACACTATTCTCTTGAGGGATAATGGCAACCTGCTGTTCATGATCTGAGAATGTCTGCCAAACGCACCCCAGCCCATTCTTATTCTTCTGATTATTTCTGCCTCATGATCCGGATCCGCGGTCACTACCTTCCCTATGTAGATGTATTCGCTTACCACTTCCAGTACCTCGCTACTTATCGTAAACTGCTGTTCTCTTCCGAGACTGTTAAACATTAGTTTTCTGCAGATTAATTTTTAGACCCAGCCTTCTGCTTTGTCTCTCCAGTTCATTGAGCATGCATTGCAATTGGTCCCCTGAGTTACTACGCAAGACAATATCCTTAGTGAATCGCAAGTTGCTAAGGTATTCTATATTAACTCTTATCCCCAAGTCTTCCCAATCCTACTGTAACACACACACACACACACACACACACACACACACACATATATATATATATTACCTCCTGTAAACACGCTGTTAATAGCCTTGGGGAGATCATATCTGGCTTCCTGACGCCTTTCTTTATTGAGATTTTTGTTGCTTTCTTTATCGAGGACTACGGTGGCTGTGAAGCCGCTGCAGATATCTTTCAGTATGTTTACATACGGCTCGTCTACAGCACGATTCCGTAATGCCTCCATGACTGCTGAGGTTTCGACTGAATCAAACGCTTTCTCGTAAACGATGGAAGCTATATATAAGGGTTGGTTATATTCCGCCCATTTCTCTATCACCTGATTGATAGTGTGAATATGGTGTATTGTTGAGTAGCCTTTACGGAATCCTGCCTGGTCCTTTGGTTGACAGAAGTCCAAGGTGTTTCTGATTCTATTTTTGATTACCTTAGTAAATACATTGTAGGCAACTGACAGTAAGCTGATCGGTCTATAATTTTTCAAGTCTTTGGCGTCCCCTTTCTTATGGATTAGGATTATGTTAGCGTTCTTCCATGATTTCGGTACGCTCCAGGCCATGAGGCATTGCGTATACAGGGTGGCCAGTTTTTCTAGAACAAGCTGCCCACCATCCTTCAACAAATCTGCTGTGACCTGTTCCTCCCCAGCTGCCTTCCCCCTTTGCATAGCTCCTAAGGCTTTCTTTACTTCTTCCGGCGTTATTTGCGGGATT